>NW_027192716.1:735333-1103000 GCF_949987515.2 Delphinus delphis
CTCCCCGTAAAGCGTTGCCGTACCCTCACCTGGACCCTAAACCGTCCCCGTCCCCTAACCCTAACCCTAGCCCGAACCCTAACCCTAACCCTTCCCCGAAGCCTGACCCTCACCCGTCCCCTAATCCTAACCCGTACGCTAACACTAACCCGCGCCCTCACACGCACGCTCCCCCTAAAGCGTTGCCGTTCCCTCACCTGGACCCTAAACCGTCCCCGTCCCCTAACCCTAACCCTAGCCCGAACCCTAACTCTAACCCTTCCCCGAAGCCTGGCCCTCACCCGTCCCCTAATCCTTACCCGTACGCTAACACTAACCCGCACCCTCACACGCACGCTCCCCCTAAAGCGTTGCCGTACCCTCACCTGGACCCTAAACCGTCCCCGTCCCCTAACCCTAACCCTAGCCCGAACCCTAACCCTAACCCTTCCCCGAAGCCTGACCCTCACCCGTCCCCTAATCCTAACCCGTATGCTAACACTAACCCGCGCCCTCACACGCACGCTGCCCTTAAAGCGTTGCCGTACCCTCACCTGGACCCTAAACCGTCCCCGTCCCCTAACCCTAACCCTAGCCCGAACCCTAACCCTAACCCTTCCCCGAAGCCTGACCCTCACCCGTCCCCTAATCCTAACCCGTACGCTAACACTAACCCGCGCCCTCACACGCACGCTCCCCCTAAAGCGTTGCCGTACCCTCACCTGGACCCTAAACCTTCCCCGTCCCCTAACCCTAACCCTAGCCTGAACCCTAACACTAACACTTCCCCGAAGCCTGACCCTCACCCGTCCCCTAATCCTAACCCGTACGCTAACACTAACCCATGCCCTCACACGCACGCTCCCCCTAAAGCGTTGCCGTACCCTCACCTGGACCCTGAACCGTCCCCGTCCCCGTCCCCTAACCCTAGCCCGAACCCTAACCCTAACCCTTCCCCGAAGCCTGACCCTCACCCGTCCCCTAATCCTAACCCGTACGCTAACACTAAACCGCGCCCTCACACGCACGCTCCCCCTGAAGCGTTGCCGTACCCTCACCTGGACCCTAAACCGTCCCCGTCCCCTAACCCTAACCCTAGCCAGAACCCTAAACCTAACCCTTCCCCGAAGCCTGACCCTCACCCGTCCCCTAATCCTAAACCGTACGCTAACACTAACCCGCGCCCTCACTCGTTCGCTCCCCGTAAAGCGTTGCCGTACCCTCACCTGGACCCTAAACCGTCCCCGTCCCCTAACCCTAACCCTAGCCCGAACCCTAACCCTAACCCTTCCCCGAAGCCTGACCCTCACCCGTCCCCTAATCCTAACCCGTACGCTAACACTAACCCGCGCCCTCACACGCACGCTCCCCCTAAAGCGTTGCCGTTCCCTCACCTGGACCCTAAACCGTCCCCGTCCCCTAACCCTAACCCTAGCCCGAACCCTAACTCTAACCCTTCCCCGAAGCCTGGCCCTCACCCGTCCCCTAATCCTTACCCGTACGCTAACACTAACCCGCACCCTCACACGCACGCTCCCCCTAAAGCGTTGCCGTACCCTCACCTGGACCCTAAACCGTCCCCGTCCCCTAACCCTAACCCTAGCCCGAACCCTAACCCTAACCCTTCCCCGAAGCCTGACCCTCACCCGTCCCCTAATCCTAACCCGTATGCTAACACTAACCCGCGCCCTCACACGCACGCTGCCCTTAAAGCGTTGCCGTACCCTCACCTGGACCCTAAACCGTCCCCGTCCCCTAACCCTAACCCTAGCCCGAACCCTAACCCTAACCCTTCCCCGAAGCCTGACCCTCACCCGTCCCCTAATCCTAACCCGTACGCTAACACTAACCCGCGCCCTCACACGCACGCTGCCCCTAAAGCGTTGCCGTACCGTCACCTGGACCCTAAACCGTCCCCGTCCCCTAACCCTAACCCTAGCCCGAACCCTAACCCTAACCCTTCCCCGAAGCCTGACCCTCACCCGTCCCCTAATCCTCACCCGTACGCTAACACTAAACCGCGCCCTCACACGCTCGCTCCCCCTAAAGCGTTGCCGTACCCTCACCTGGACCCTAAACCGTCCCCGTCCCCTAACCCTAACCCTAGCCCGAACCCTAACCCTAACCCTAACCCTAACCCTAACCCTAACCCTAACCCTAACACTTCCCCGAAGCCTGACCCTCACCCGTCCCCTAATCCTAACCCGTACGCTAAAACTAACCCGCGCCCTCACACGCATGCTCCCCCTAAAGCGTTGCCGTACCCTCACCTGGACCCTAAACCGTCCCCGTCCCCTAACCCTAACCCTAGCCCGAACCCTAAACCTAACCCTTCCCCGAAGCCTGACCCTCACCCGTCCCCTATTCCTAACCCGTACGCTAACACTAACCCGCGCCCTCACACGCACGCTCCCCCTAAAGCGTTGCCGTACCCTCACCTGGACCCTAAACCGTCCCCGTCCCCTAACCCTAACCCTAGCCCGAACCCTAACCCTAACCCTTCCCCGAAGCCTGACCCTCACCCGTCCCCTAATCCTAAACCGTACGCTAACACTAACCCGCGCCCTCACTCGTTCGCTCCCCCTAAAGCGTTGCCGTACCCTCACCTGGACCCTAAACCGTACCCGTCCCCTAACCCTAACCCTAGCCCGAACCCTAACCCTAACCCTTCCCCGAAGCCTGACCCTCACCCGTCCCCTAATCCTAACCCGTACGCTAACACTAACCCGCGCCCTCACACGCACGCTCCCCCTAAAGCGTTGCCGTTCCCTCACCTGGACCCTAAACCTTCCCCGTCCCCTAACCCTAACCCTAGCCTGAACCCTAACACTAACACTTCCCCGAAGCCTGACCCTCACCCGTCCCCTAATCCTAACCCGTACGCTAACACTAACCCATGCCCTCACACGCACGCTCCCCCTAAAGCGTTGCCGTACCCTCACCTGGACCCTGAACCGTCCCCGTCCCCGTCCCCTAACCCTAGCCCGAACCCTAACCCTAACCCTTCCCCGAAGCCTGACCCTCACCCGTCCCCTAATCCTAACCCGTACGCTAACACTAAACCGCGCCCTCACACGCACGCTCCCCCTAAAGCGTTGCCCTACCCTCACCTGGACCCTAAACCGTCCCCGTCCCCTAACCCTAACCCTAGCCAGAACCCTAAACCTAACCCTTCCCCGAAGCCTGACCCTCACCCGTCCCCTAATCCTAAACCGTACGCTAACACTAACCCGCGCCCTCACTCGTTCGCTCCCCGTAAAGCGTTGCCGTACCCTCACCTGGACCCTAAACCGTCCCCGTCCCCTAACCCTAACCCTAGCCCGAACCCTAACCCTAACCCTTCCCCGAAGCCTGACCCTCACCCGTCCCCTAATCCTAACCCGTACGCTAACACTAACCCGCGCCCTCACACGCACGCTCCCCCTAAAGCGTTGCCGTTCCCTCACCTGGACCCTAAACCGTCCCCGTCCCCTAACCCTAACCCTAGCCCGAACCCTAACTCTAACCCTTCCCCGAAGCCTGACCCTCACCCGTCCCCTAATCCTTACCCGTACGCTAACACTAACCCGCACCCTCACACGCACGCTCCCCCTAAAGCGTTGCCGTACCCTCACCTGGACCCTAAACCGTCCCTGTCCCCTAACCCTAACCCTAGCCCGAACCCTAACCCTAACCCTTCCCCGAAGCCTGACCCTCACCCGTCCCCTAATCCTAACCCGTATGCTAACACTAACCCGCGCCCTCACACGCACGCTGCCCTTAAAGCGTTGCCGTACCCTCACCTGGACCCTAAACCGTCCCCGTCCCCTAACCCTAACCCTAGCCCGAACCCTAACCCTAACCCTTCCCCGAAGCCTGACCCTCACCCGTCCCCTAATCCTAACCCGTACGCTAACACTAACCCGCGCCCTCACACGCACGCTGCCCCTAAAGCGTTGCCGTACCGTCACCTGGACCCTAAACCGTCCCCGTCCCCTAACCCTAACCCTAGCCCGAACCCTAACCCTAACACTTCCCCGAAGCCTGACCCTCACCCGTCCCCTAATCCTCACCCGTACGCTGACACTAACCCGCGCCCTCACACGCACGCTCCCCCTAAAGCGTTGCCGTACCCTCACCTGGAACCTAAACCGTCCCCGTCCCCTAACCCTAACCGTAGCCCGAACCCTAAACCTAACCCTTCCCCGAAGCCTGACCCTCACCCGTCCCCTAATCCTAACCCGTACACTAATACGAACCCGCGCCCTCACACGCACGCTCCCCCTAAAGCGTTGCTGTACCCTCACCTGGACCCTAAACCGTCCCCATCCCCTAACCCTAACCCTAGCCCGAACCCTAACCCTAACCCTTCCCCGAAGCCTGACCCTCACCCGTCCCCTAATCCTTACCCGTACGCTAACACTAAACCGCGCCCTCACACGCACGCTCCCCCTAAAGCGTTGCCGTACCCTCACCTGGACCCTAAACCGTCCCCGTCCCCTAACCCTAACCCTAGCCCGAACCCTAACCCTAATCCTAACCCTAACCCTAACCCTAACCCTAACCCTAACACTTCCCCGAAGCCTGACCCTCACCCGTCCCCTAATCCTAACCCGTACGCTAAAACTAACCCGCGCCCTCACACGCATGCTCCCCCTAAAGCGTTGCCGTACCCTCACCTGGACCCTAAACCGTCCCCGTCCCCTAACCCTAACCCTAGCCCGAACCCTAAACCTAACCCTTCCCCGAAGCCTGACCCTCACCCGTCCCCTATTCCTAACCCGTACGCTAACACTAACCCGCGCCCTCACACGCACGCTCCCCCTAAAGCGTTGCCGTACCCTCACCTGGACCCTAAACCGTCCCCGTCCCCTAACCCTAACCCTAGCCCGAACCCTAACCCTAACCCTTCCCTGAAGCCTGACCCTCACCCGTCCCCTAATCCTAACCCGTACGCTAACACTAACCCGCGCCCTCACACGCACGCTCCCCCTAAAGCGTTGCCGTACCCTCACCTGGATCCTAAACCGTCCCCGTCCCCTAACCCTAACCCTAGCCTGAACCCTAACACTAACACTTCCCCGAAGCCTGACCCTCACCCGTCCTCTAATCCTAACCCGTACGCTAACACTAACCCGTGCCCTCACACGCACGCTCCCCCTAAAGCGTTGCCGTACCCTCACCTGGACCCTTAACCGTCCCCGTCCCCGTCCCCTAACCCTAGCCCGAACCCTAACCCTAACCCTTCCCCGAAGCCTGACCCTCACCCGTCCCCTAATCCTAACCCGTACGCTAACACTAAACCACGCCCTCACACGCACGCTCCCCCTAAAGCGTTGCCGTACCCTCACCTGGACCCTAAACCGTCCCCGTCCCCTAACCCTAACCCTAGCCCGAACCCTAACCCTAAACCTTCCCCGAACCCTGACCCTCACCCGTCCCCTAATCCTAAACCGTACGCTAACACTAACCCGCGCCCTCACACGCACTCTGCCCCTAAAGCGTTGCCGTACCCTCTCCTGGACCCTAAACCGTCCCCGTCCCCTAACCCTAACCCTAGCCCGAACCCTAACCCTAACCCTTCCCCGAAGCCTGACCCTCACCCGTCCCCTAATCCTCACCCGTACGCTAACACTAACCCGCGCCCTCACACGCACGCTCCCCCTAAAGCGTTGCCGTACCCTCACCTGGAACCTAAACCGTCCTCGTCCCCTAACCCTAACCCTAGCCCGAACCCTAAACCTAACCCTTCCCCGAAGCCTGACCCTCACCCGTCCCCTAATCCTAACCCGTACGCTAACACTAACCCGCGCCCTCACACGCACGCTCCCCCTAAAGCGTTGCCGTACCCTCACCTGGACCCTAAACCGTCCCCATCCCCTAACCCTAACCCTAGCCCGAACCCTAACCCTAACCCTTCCCCGAAGCCTGACCCTCACCCGTCCCCTAATCCTAACCCGTACGCTAACACTAACCCGCGCCCTCACACGCACGCTCCCCCTAAAGCGTTGCCGTACCCTCACCTGGACCCTAAACCGTCCCCGTCCCCTAACCCTAACCCTAGCCAGAACCCTAAACCTAACCCTTCCCCGAAGCCTGACCCTCACCCGTCCCCTAATCCTAACCCGTACGCTAACACTAAACCGCGCCCTCACACGCACGCTCCCACTAAAGCGTTGCCGTACCCTCACCTGGACCCTAAACCGTCCCCGTCCCCTAACCCTAACCCTAGCCCGAACCCTAAACCTAACCCTTCCCCGAAGCCTGACCCTCACCCGTCCCCTATTCCTAACCCGTACGCTAACACTAACCCTTGCCCTCACACGCACGCTCCCCCTAAAGCGTTGCCGTACCCTCACCTGGACCCTAAACCGTCCCCGTCCCCTAACCCTAACCCTAGCCCGAACCCTAACCCTAACCCTTCCCCGAAGCCTGACCCTCACCCGTCCCCTAATCCTAACCCGTACGATAACACTAACCCGCGCCCTCACACGCACGCTCCCCCTAAAGCGTTGCCGTACCCTCACCTGGACCCTAAACCGTCTCCGTCCCCTAACCCTAACCCTAGCCCGAACCCTAACCCTAACCCTTCCCCGAAGCCTGACCCTCACACGTCCCCTAATCCTAACCCGTACGCTAACACTAACCCGCGCCCTCACACGCACGCTCGCCCTAAAGCGTTGCCGTACCCTCACCTGGACCCTAAACCGTCCCCGTACCCTAACCCTAACCCTAGCCTGAATCCTAATCCTAACACTTCCTTGAAGCCTGACCCTCACCCGTCCCCTAATCCTAACCCGTACGCTAACACTAACCCGCGCCCTCACACGCACGCTCCCCCTAAAGCGTTCCCGTACCCTCACCTAGACCCTAAACCGTCCCCGTCCCCTAACCCTAACCCTAGCCCGAACCCTAACCCTAACCCTTCCCTGAAGCCTGACCCTCACCAGTCCCCTAATCCTAACCCGTACGCTAACACTAACCCGCGCCCTCACACGCACGCTCCCTCTAAAGCGTTGCCGTACCCTCACCTGGACCCTAAACCGTCCCCGTCCCCTAACCCTAACCCTAGCCCGAACCCTAACCCTAACCCTTCCCTGAAGCCTGACCCTCACCCGTCCCCTAATCCTAACCCGTACGCTAACACTAACCCGCGCCCTCACACGCACGCTCCCCCTAAAGTGTTGCCGTACCCTCACCTGGATCCTAAACCGTCCCCGTCCCCTAACCCTAACCCTAGCCAGAACCCTAAACCTAACCCTTCCCCGAAGCCTGACCCTCACCCGTCCCCTAATCCTAAACCGTACGCTAACACTAACCCACGCCCTCACTCGTTCGCTCCCCCTAAAGCGTTGCCGTACCCTCACCTGGACCCTAAACCGTCCCCATCCCCTAACCCTAACCCTAGCCCGAACCCTAACCCTAACCCCTCCCTGAAGCCTGACCCTCACCCGTCCCCTAATCCTAACCCGTACGCTAACACTAACCCGCGCGCTCACACGCACGCTCCCCCTAAAGCGTTGCCGTACCCTCACCTGGACCCTAAACCGTCCCCGTCCCCTAACCCTAACCCTAGCCCGAACCCTAAACCTAACCCTTCCCCGAAGCCTGACCCTCACCCGTCCCCTATTCCTAACCCGTACGCTAACACTAACCCGCGCCCTCACACGCACGCTCCCCCTAAAGCGTTGCCGTACCCTCACCTGGACCCTAAACCGTCCCCGTCCCCTAACCCTAACCCTAGCCCGAACCCTAACCCTAACCCTTCCCCGAACCCTGACCCTCACCCGTCCCCTAATCCTAAACCGTACGCTAACACTATCCCGCGCCCTCACATGCACGCTGCCCCTAAAGCGTTGCCGTACCCTCACCTGGACCCTAAACCGTCCCCGTCCCCTAACCCTAACCCTAGCCCGAACCCTAACCCTAACCCTTCCCCAAAGCCTGACCCTCACCCGTCCCATATTCCTAACCCGTACGCTAACACTAACCCGCGCCCTCACACGCACGCTCCCCCTAAAGCGTTCCCGTACCCTCACCTGGAACCTAAACCGTCCCCGTCCCCTAACCCTAACCCTAGCCCGAACCCTAAACCTAACCCTTCCCCGAAGCCTGACCCTCACCCGTCCCCTAATCCTAACCCGTACGCTAACACGGACCCGCGCCCTCACACGCACGCTCCCCCTAAAGCATTGCCGTACCCTCACCTGGACCCTAAACCGTCCCCATCCCCTAACCCTAACCCTAGCCCGAACCCTAACCCTAACCCTTCCCCGAAGCCTGACCCTCACCCGTCCCCTAATCCTAACCTGTACGCTAACACTAACCCGCGCCCTCACACGCACGCTCCCTCTAAAGCGTTGCCGTACCCTCACCTGGACCCTAAACCGTCCCCGTCCCCTAACCCTAACCCTAGCCAGAACCCTAAACCTAACCCTTCCCCGAAGCCTGACCCTCACCCGTCCCCTAATCCTAACCCGTACGCTAACACTAACCCGCGTCCTCACTCGCACGCTCCCACTAAAGCGTTGCCGTACCCTCACCTGAACCCTAAACCGTCCCCGTCCCCTAACCCTAACCCTAGCCTGAACCCTAACACTAACACTTCCCCGAAGCCTGACCCTCACCCGTCCCCTAATCCTAACCCGTACGCTAACACTAACCCGCGCCCTCACACGCACGCTCCCCCTAAAGCGTTACCGTACCCTCACCTGGACCCTAAACCGTCCCCGTCCCCTAAACCTAACCCTAGCCCGAACCCTAACCCTAACCCTTCCCGAAGCCTGACCCTCACCCGTCCCCTAATCCTAACCCGTACGCTAACACTAACCCGCGCCCTCACACGCACGCTCCCCATAAAGCGTTGCCGTACCCTCACCTGGACCCTAAACCGTCCCCGTCCCCTAACCCTAACCCTAGCCCGAACCCTATCCCTAACCCTTCCCCGAAGCCTGACCCTCACCCGTCCCCTAATCCTAACCCGTACGCTAACACTAACCCGCGCCCTCACATGCACGCTCCCCCTAAAGCGTTGCCGTACCCTCACCTGGACCCTAAACCGTCCCCGTCCCCTAACCCTAACCCTAGCCCGAACCCTAACACTAACCCTTCCCCGAAGCCTGACCCTCACACGTCCCCTAATCCTAACCCGTACGCTAACACTAAACCACGCCCTCACATGCACGTTCCCCCTAAAGCGTTGCCGTTCCCTCACCTGGACCCTAAACCGTCCCCGTCCCCTAACCCTAACCCTAGCCCAAACCCTAACTCTAACCCTTCCCCGAAGCCAGACCCTCACCCGTCCCCTAATCCTAACCCGTACGCTAACACTAACCCGCGCCCTCACACGCACGCTCCCTCTAAAGCGTTGCCGTACCCTCACCTGGACCCTAAACCGTCCCCGTCCCCTAACCCTAACCCTAGCCCGAACCCTAACCCTAACCCTTCCCTGAAGCCTGTCCCTCACCCGTCCCCTAATCCTAACCCGTACGCTAACACTAACCCGCGCCCTCACACGCACGCTCCCCCTAAAGCGTTGCCGTACCCTCACCTGGATCCTAAACCGTCCCCGTCCCCTAACCCTAACCCTAGCCTGAACCCTAACACTAACACTTCCCCGAAGCCTGACCCTCACCCGTCCCCTAATCCTAACCCGTACGCTAACACTAACCCGTGCCCTCACACGCACGCTCCACCTAAAGCGTTGCCGTACCCTCACCTGGACCCTGAACCGTCCCCGTCCCCGTCCCCTAACCCTAGCCCGAACCCTATCCCTAAACCTTCCCCGAAGCCTGACCCTCACCCGTCCCCTAATCCTAACCCGTACGCTAACACTAAACCGCGCCCTCACACGCACGCTCCCCCTAAAGCGTTGCCGTACCCTCACCTGGACCCTAAACCGTCCCCGTCCCCTAACCCTAACCCTAGCCAGAACCCTAAACCTAACCCTTCCCCGAAGCCTGACCCTCACCTGTCCCCTAATCCTCGCCCGTACGCTAACACTAACCCGCGCCCTCACACGCACGCTCCCCCTAAAGTGTTGCCGTACCATCACCTGGACCCTAAACCGTCCCCGTCCCCTAACCCTAACCCTAGCCCGAACCCTAACCCTAACCCTTCCCCGAAGCCTGACCCTCACCCGTCCCCTAATCCTAACCCGTACGCTAACACTAAACCGCGCCCTCACACGCACTCTCCCCCTAAAGCGTTGCCGTACCCTCACCTGGACCCTAAACCGTCCCCGTCCCCTAACCCTAACCCTAGCCAGAACCCTAACACTAACACTTCCCCGAAGCCTGACCCTCACCCGTCCCCTAATCCTAACCCGTACGCTAACACTAACCCGCGCCCTCACACGCACGCTCCCCCTAAAGCGTTGCCGTACCCTCACCTGGACCCTAAACCGTTCCCGTCCCCTAACCCTAACCCTAGCCCGAACCCTAACCCTAACCCTTCCCCGAAGCCTGACCCTCACCCGTCCCCTAATCCTAAACCGTACGCTAACACTAACCCGCGCCCTCACACGCACGCTGCCCCTAAAGCGTTGCCGTACCCTCACCTGGACCCTAAACCGTCCCCGTCCCCTAACCCTAACCCTAGCCCGAACCCTAACCCTAACCCTTCCCCGAAGCCTGACACTCACACGTCCCCTAATCCTAACCCGTACGCTAACACTAACCCGCGCCCTCACACGCACGCTCGCCCTAAAGCGTTGCCGTACCCTCACCTGGACCCTAAACCGTCCCCGTACCCTAACCCTAACCGTAGCCTGAACCCTAATCCTAACCCTTCCTCGAAGCCTGACCCTCACCCGTCCCCTAATCCTAACCCGTACGCTAACACTAACCCGCGCCCTCACACGCACGCTCCCCCTAAAGCGTTGCCGTACCCTCACCTGGACCCTAAACCGTCTCCGTCCCCTAACACTAACCCTAGCCCGAACCCTAACCCTAACCCTTCCCTGAAGCCTGACCCTCACCCGTCCCCTAATCCTAACCCGTACGCTAACACTAACCCTTGCCCTCACACGCACGATCCCCCTAAAGCGTTGCCGTACCCTCACCTGGACCCTAAACCTTCCCCGTCCCCTAACCCTAACCCTAGCCTGAACCCTAACACTAACACTTCCCCGAAGCCTGACCCTCACCCGTCCCCTAATCCTAACCCGTACGCTAACACTAACCCGTGCCCTCACACGCACGCTCCCCCTAAAGCGTTGACGTACCCTCACCTGGACCCTAAACCGTCCCCGTCCCCTAACACTTACCCTAGCCCGAACCCTAACCCTAACCCTTCCCCGAAGCCTGACCCTCACCCGTCCCCTAATCCTAACCCGTACGCTAACACTAACCCGCGTCCTCACTCGCACGCTCCCACTAAAGCGTTGCCGTACCCTCACCTGGACCCTAAACCGTCCCCGTCCCCTAACCCTAACCCTAGCCTGAACCCTAACACTAACCCTTCCCTGAAGCCTGACCCTCACCCGTCCCCTAATACTAACCCGTACGCTAACACTAACACTTGCCCTCACACGCACGCTCCCCCTAAAGCGTTGCCGTACCCTCACCTGGACCCTAAACCTTCCCCGTCCCCTAACCCTAACCCTAGCCTGAACCCTAACACTAACACTTCCCCGAAGCCTGACCCTCACCCGTCCCCTAATCCTAACCCGTACGCTAACACTAACCCGTGCCCTCACACGCACGCTCCCCCTAAAGCGTTGCCGTACCCTCACCTGGACCCTGAACCGTCCCCGTCCCCGTCCCCTAACCCTAGCCCGAACCCTAACCCTAACCCTTCCCCGAAGCCTGACCCTCACCCGTTCCCTAATCCTAACCCGTACGCTAACACTAAACCGCGCCCTCACACGCACGCTCCCCCTAAAGCGTTGCCGTACCCTCACCTGGACCCTAAACCGTCCCCGTCCCCTAACCCTAACCCTAACCAGAACCCTAAACCTAATCCTTCCCCGAAGCCTAACCCTCACCCGTCCCCTAATCCTAAACCGTACGCTAACACTAACCCGCGCCCTCACTCGTTCGCTCCCCCTAAAGCGTTGCCGTACCCTCACCTGGACCCTAAACCGTCCCCGTCCCCTAACCCTAACCCTAGCCCGAACCCTAACCCTAACCCTTCCCCGAAGCCTGACCCTCACCCGTCCCCTAATCCTAACCCGTACGCTAACACTAACCCGCGCCCTCACACGCACGCTCCCCCTAAAGCGTTGCCGTTCCCTCACCTGGACCCTAAACCGTCCCCGTCCCCTAACCCTAACCCTAGCCCGAACCCTAACTCTAACCCTTCCCCGAAGCCTGACCCTCACCCGTCCCCTAATCCTAACCCGTACGCTAACACTAACCCGCGCCCTCACACGCACGCTCCCCCTAAAGCGTTGCCGTACCCTCACCTGGACCCTAAACCTTCCCCGTCCCCTAACCCTAACCCTAGCCTGAACCCTAACACTAACACTTCCCCGAAGCCTGACCCTCACCCGTCCCCTAATCCTAACCCGTACGCTAACACTAACCCATGCCCTCACACGCACGCTCCCCCTAAAGCGTTGCCGTACCCTCACCTGGACCCTGAACCGTCCCCGTCCCCGTCCCCTAACCCTAGCCCGAACCCTAACCCTAACCCTTCCCCGAAGCCTGACCCTCACCCGTCCCCTAATCCTAACCCGTACGCTAACACTAAACCGCGCCCTCACACGCACGCTCCCCCTAAAGCGTTGCCGTACCCTCACCTGGACCCTAAACCGTCCCCGTCCCCTAACCCTAACCCTAGCCAGAACCCTAAACCTAACCCTTCCCCGAAGCCTGACCCTCACCCGTCCCCTAATCCTAAACCGTACGCTAACACTAACCCGCGCCCTCACTCGTTCGCTCCCCGTAAAGCGTTGCCGTACCCTCACCTGGACCCTAAACCGTCCCCGTCCCCTAACCCTAACCCTAGCCCGAACCCTAACCCTAACCCTTCCCCGAAGCCTGACCCTCACCCGTCCCCTAATCCTAACCCGTACGCTAACACTAACCCGCGCCCTCACACGCACGCTCCCCCTAAAGCGTTGCCGTTCCTTCACCTGGACCCTAAACCGTCCCCGTCCCCTAACCCTAACCCTAGCCCGAACCCTAACTCTAACCCTTCCCCGAAGCCTGACCCTCACCCGTCCCCTAATCCTTACCCGAACGCTAACACTAACCCGCACCCTCACACGCACGCTCCCCCTAAAGCGTTGCCGTACCCTCACCTGGACCCTAAACCGTCCCCGTCCCCTAACCCTAACCCTAGCCCGAACCCTAACCCTAACCCTTCCCCGAAGCCTGACCCTCACCCGTCCCCTAATCCTAACCCGTATGCTAACACTAACCCGCGCCCTCACACGCACGCTGCCCTTAAAGCGTTGCCGTACCCTCACCTGGACCCTAAACCGTCCCCGTCCCCTAACCCTAACCCTAGCCCGAACCCTAACCCTAACCCTTCCCCGAAGCCTGACCCTCACCCGTCCCCTAATCCTAACCCGTACGCTAACACTAACCCGCGCCCTCACACGCACGCTGCCCCTAAAGCGTTGCCGTACCGTCACCTGGACCCTAAACCGTCCCCGTCCCCTAACCCTAACCCTAGCCCGAACCCGAACCCTAACCCTTCCCCGAAGCCTGACCCTCACCCGTCCCCTAATCCTCACCCGTACGCTAACACTAACCCGCGCCCTCACACGCACGCTCCCCCTAAAGCGTTGCCGTACCCTCACCTGGAACCTAAACCGTCCCCGTCCCCTAACCCTAATCGTAGCCCGAACCCTAAACCTAACCCTTCCCCGAAGCCAGACCCTCACCCGTCCCCTAATCCTAACCCGTACACTAATACGAACCCGCGCCCTCACACGCACGCTCCCCCTAAAGCGTTGCTGTACCCTCACCTGGACCCTAAACCGTCCCCATCCCCTAACCCTAACCCTAGCCCGAACCCTAACCCTAACCCTTCCCCGAAGCCTGACCCTCACCCGTCCCCTAATCCTTACCCGTACGCTAACACTAAACCGCGCCCTCACACGCACGCTCCCCCTAAAGCGTTGCCGTACCCTCACCTGGACCCTAAACCGTCCCCGTCCCCTAACCCTAACCCTAGCCCGAACCCTAACCCTAACCCTAACCCTAACCCTAACCCTAACCCTAACCCTAACCCTCACCTGGACCCTAAACCGTCCCCGTACCCTAACCCTAACCCTAGCCTGAACCCTAATCCTAACACTTCCTTGAAGCCTGACCCTCACCCGTCCCCTAATCCTAACCCGTACGCTAACACTAACCCGCGCCCTCACACGCACGCTCCCCCTAAAGCGTTCCCGTACCCTCACCTAGACCCTAAACCGTCCCCGTCCCCTAACCCTAACCCTAGCCCGAACCCTAACCCTAACCCTTCCCTGAAGCCTGACCCTCACCAGTCCCCTAATCCTAACCCGTACGCTAACACTAACCCGCGCCCTCACACGCACGCTCCCTCTAAAGCGTTGCCGTACCCTCACCTGGACCCTAAACCGTCCCCGTCCCCTAACCCTAACCCTAGCCCGAACCCTAACCCTAACCCTTCCCTGAAGCCTGACACTCACCCGTCCCCTAATCCTAACCCGTACGCTAACACTAACCCGCGCCCTCACACGCACGCTCCCCCTAAAGTGTTGCCGTACCCTCACCTGGATCCTAAACCGTCCCCGTCCCCTAACCCTAACCCTAGCCAGAACCCTAAACCTAACCCTTCCCCGAAGCCTGACCCTCACCCGTCCCCTAATCCTAAACCGTACGCTAACACTAACCCGTGCCCTCACTCGTTCGCTCCCCCTAAAGCGTTGCCGTACCCTCACCTGGACCCTAAACCGTCCCCATCCCCTAACCCTAACCCTAGCCCGAACCCTAACCCTAACCCCTCCCTGAAGCCTGACCCTCACCCGTCCCCTAATCCTAACCCGTACGCTAACACTAACCCGCGCGCTCACACGCACGCTCCCCCTAAAGCGTTGCCGTACCCTCACCTGGACCCTAAACCGTCCCCGTCCCCTAACCCTAACCCTAGCCCGAACCCTAAACCTAACCCTTCCCCGAAGCCTGACCCTCACCCGTCCCCTATTCCTAACCCGTACGCTAACACTAACCCGCGCCCTCACACGCACGCTCCCCCTAAAGCGTTGCCGTACCCTCACCTGGACCCTAAACCGTCCCCGTCCCCTAACCCTAACCCTAGCCCGAACCCTAACCCTAACCCTTCCCCGAACCCTGACCCTCACCCGTCCCCGAATCCTAAACCGTACGCTAACACTATCCCGCGCCCTCACATGCACGCTGCCCCTAAAGCGTTGCCGTACCCTCACCTGGACCCTAAACCGTCCCCGTCCCCTAACCCTAACCCTAGCCCGAACCCTAACCCTAACCCTTCCCCAAAGCCTGACCCTCACCCGTCCCATATTCCTAACCCGTACGCTAACACTAACCCGCGCCCTCACACGCACGCTCCCCCTAAAGCGTTCCCGTACCCTCACCTGGAACCTAAACCGTCCCCGTCCCCTAACCCTAACCCTAGCCCGAACCCTAAACCTAACCCTTCCCCGAAGCCTGACCCTCACCCGTCCCCTAATCCTAACCCGTACGCTAACACGGACCCGCGCCCTCACACGCACGCTCCCCCTAAAGCATTGCCGTACCCTCACCTGGACCCTAAACCGTCCCCATCCCCTAACCCTAACCCTAGCCCGAACCCTAACCCTAACCCTTCCCCGAAGCCTGACCCTCACCCGTCCCCTAATCCTAACCTGTACGCTAACACTAACCCGCGCCCTCACACGCACGCTCCCTCTAAAGCGTTGCCGTACCCTCACCTGGACCCTAAACCGTCCCCGTCCCCTAACCCTAACCCTAGCCAGAACCCTAAACCTAACCCTTCCCCGAAGCCTGACCCTCACCCGTCCCCTAATCCTAACCCGTACGCTAACACTAACCCGCGTCCTCACTCGCACGCTCCCACTAAAGCGTTGCCGTACCCTCACCTGGACCCTAAACCGTCCCCGTCCCCTAACCCTAACCCTAGCCTGAACCCTAACACTAACACTTCCCCGAAGCCTGACCCTCACCCGTCCCCTAATCCTAACCCGTACGCTAACACTAACCCGCGCCCTCACACGCACGCTCCCCCTAAAGCGTTACCGTACCCTCACCTGGACCCTAAACCGTCCCCGTCCCCTAAACCTAACCCTAGCCCGAACCCTAACCCTAACCCTTCCCGAAGCCTGACCCTCACCCGTCCCCTAATCCTAACCCGTACGCTAACACTAACCCGCGCCCTCACACGCACGCTCCCCATAAAGCGTTGCCGTACCCTCACCTGGACCCTAAACCGTCCCCGTCCCCTAACCCTAACCCTAGCCCGAACCCTATCCCTAACCCTTCCCCGAAGCCTGACCCTCACCCGTCCCCTAATCCTAACCCGTACGCTAACACTAACCCGTGCCCTCACACGCACGCTCCACCTAAAGCGTTGCCGTACCCTCACCTGGACCCTGAACCGTCCCCGTCCCCGTCCCCTAACCCTAGCCCGAACCCTATCCCTAAACCTTCCCCGAAGCCTGACCCTCACCCGTCCCCTAATCCTAACCCGTACGCTAACACTAAACCGCGCCCTCACACGCACGCTCCCCCTAAAGCGTTGCCGAACCCTCACCTGGACCCTAAACCGTCCCCGTCCCCTAACCCTAACCCTAGCCAGAACCCTAAACCTAACCCTTCCCCGAAGCCTGACCCTCACCTGTCCCCTAATCCTCGCCCGTACGCTAACACTAACCCGCACCCTCACACGCACGCTCCCCCTAAAGTGTTGCCGTACCATCACCTGGACCCTAAACCGTCCCCGTCCCCTAACCCTAACCCTAGCCCGAACCCTAACCCTAACCCTTCCCCGAAGCCTGACCCTCACCCGTCCCCTAATCCTAACCCGTACGCTAACACTAAACCGCGCCCTCACACGCACGCTCCCCCTAAAGCGTTGCCGTACCCTCACCTGGACCCTAAACCGTCCCCGTCCCCTAACCCTAACCCTAGCCAGAACCCTAACACTAACACTTCCCCGAAGCCTGACCCTCACCCGTCGCCTAATCCTAACCCGTACGCTAACACTAACCCGCGCCCTCACACGCACGCTCCCCCTAAAGCGTTGCCGTACCCTCACCTGGACCCTAAACCGTTCCCGTCCCCTAACCCTAACCCTAGCCCGAACCCTAACCCTAACCCTTCCCCGAAGCCTGACCCTCACCCGTCCCCTAATCCTAAACCGTACGCTAATACTAACCCGCGCCCTCACACGCACGCTGCCCCTAAAGCGTTGCCGTACCCTCACCTGGACCCTAAACCGTCCCCGTCCCCTAACCCTAACCCTAGCCCGAACCCTAACCCTAACCCTTCCCCGAAGCCTGACACTCACACGTCCCCTAATCCTAACCCGTACGCTAACACTAACCCGCGCCCTCACACGCACGCTCGCCCTAAAGCGTTGCCGTACCCTCACCTGGACCCTAAACCGTCCCCGTACCCTAACCCTAACCGTAGCCTGAACCCTAATCCTAACCCTTCCTCGAAGCCTGACCCTCACCCGTCCCCTAATCCTAACCCGTACGCTAACACTAACCCGCGCCCTCACACGCACGCTCCCCCTAAAGCGTTGCCGTACCCTCACCTGGACCCTAAACCGTCCCCGTCCCCTAACCCTAACCCTAGCCCGAACCCTAACCCTAACCCTTCCCTGAAGCCTGACCCTCACCCGTCCCCTAATCCTAACCCGTACGCTAACACTAACCCTTGCCCTCACACGCACGATCCCCCTAAAGCGTTGCCGTACCCTCACCTGGACCCTAAACCTTCCCCGTCCCCTAAACCTAACCCTAGCCTGAACCCTAACACTAACACTTCCCCGAAGCCTGACCCTCACCCGTCCCCTAATCCTAACCCGTACGCTAACACTAACCCGTGCCCTCACACGCACGCTCCCCCTAAAGCGTTGACGTACCCTCACCTGGACCCTAAACCGTCCCCGTCCCCTAACACTTACCCTAGCCCGAACCCTAACCCTAACCCTTCCCCGAAGCCTGACCCTCACCCGTCCCCTAATCCTAACCCGTACGCTAACACTAACCCGCGCCCTCACACGCACGCTCCCCCTAAAGCGTTGCCATACCCTCACCTGGACCCTAAACCGTCCCCGTCCCCTAACCCTAACCCTAGCCCAAACCCTAACCCTAACCCTTCCCTGAAGCCTGACCCTCACCCGTCCCCTAATCCTAACCCGTACGCTAACACTAACCCGCGCCCTCACACGCACGCTCCCCCTAAAGCGTTGCCGTACCCTCACCTGGATCCTAAACCGTCCCCGTCCCCTAACCCTAACCCTAGCCTGAACCCTAACACTAACACTTCCCCGAAGCCTGACCCTCACCCGTCCCCTAATCCTAACCCGTACGCTAACACTAACCCGTGCCCTCACACGCACGCTCCCCCTAAAGCGTTGCCGTACCCTCACCTGGACCCTGAACCGTCCCCGTCCCCGTCCCCTAACCCTAGCCCGAACCCTAACCCTAACCCTTCCCCGAAGCCTGACCCTCACCCGTCCCCTAATCCTAACCCGTACGCTAACACTAAACCACGCCCTCACACGCACGCTCCCCCTAAAGCGTTGCCGTACCCTCACCTGGACCCTAAACCGTCCCCGTCCCCTAACCCTAACCCTAGCCAGAACCCTAACACTAACACTTCCCCGAAGCCTGACCCTCACCCGTCCCCTAATCCTAAACCGTACGCTAACACTAACCCGTGCCCTCACACGCACGCTCCCCCTAAAGCGTTGCCGTACCCTCACCTGGACCCTGAACCGTCCCCGTCCCCGTCCCCTAACCCTAGCCCGAACCCTAACCCTAACCCTTCCCCGAAGCCTGACCCTCACCCGTCCGCTAATCCTAACCCGTACGCTAACACTAAACCACGCCCTCACACGCACGCTCCCCCTAAAGCGTTGCCGTTCCCTCACCTGGACCCTAAACCGTCCCCGTCCCCTAACCCTAACCCTAGCCGAACCCTAACTCTAACCCTTCCCCGAAGCCTGACCCTCACCCGTCCCCTAATCCTAACCCGTACGCTAACACTAACCCGCGCCCTCACACGCACGCTCCCCCTAAAGCGTTGCCGTACCCTCACCTGGACCCTAAACCGTCCCCGTCCCCTAACCCTAACCCTAGCCCGAACCCTAACCCTAACCCTTCCCCGAAGCCTGACCCTCACCCGTCCCCTAATCCTAACCCGTACGCTAACACTAACCCGCGCCCTCACACGCACGCTGCACTTAAAGCGTTGCCGTACCCTCACCTGGACCCTAAACCGTCCCCGTCCCCTAACCCTAACCCTAGCCCGAACCCTAACCCTAACCCTTCCCCGAACCCTGACCCTCACCCGTCCCATAATCCTCACCCGTACGCTAACAAAACCCGCGCCCTCACACGCACGCTCCCCCTAAAGCGTTGCCGTACCCTCACCTGGAACCTAAACCGTCCCCGTCCCCTAACCCTAACCCTAGCCCGAACCCTAAACCTAACCCTTCCCCGAAGCCTGACCCTCACCCGTCCCCTAATCCTAACCCGTACGCTAACACTAACCCGCGCCCTCACACGCACGCTCCCCCTAAAGCGTTGCCGTACCCTCACCTGGACCCTAAACCTTCCCCGTCCCCTAACCCTAACCCTAGCCTGAACCCTAACACTAACACTTCCCCGAAGCCTGACCCTCACCCGTCCCCTAATCCTAACCCGTACGCTAACACTAACCCGTGCCCTCACACGCACGCTCCCCCTAAAGCGTTGCCGTACCCTCACCTGGACCCTGAACCGTCCCCGTCCCCGTCCCCTAACCCTAGCCCGAACCCTAACCCTAACCCTTCCCCGAAGCCTGACCCTCACCCGTCCCCTAATCCTAACCCGTACGCTAACACTAAACCACGCCCTCACACGCACGCTACCCTTAAAGCGTTGCCGTACCCTCACCTGGACCCTAAACCGTCCCCGTCCCCTAACCCTAACCCTAGCCAGAACCCTAAACCTAACCCTTCCCCGAAGCCTGACCCTCACCCGTCCCCTAATCCTAACCCGTACGCTAACACTAACCCGCGCCCTCACACGCACGCTCCCCCTAAAGCTTTGCCGTACCCTCACCTGGACCCTAAACCGTCCCCGTCCCCTAACCCTAACCCTAGTCCAAACACTAACCCTAACCCTTCCCCGAAGCCTGACCCTCACCCGTCCCCTAATCCTAACCCGTACGCTAACACTAACCCGCGCCCTCACACGCACGCTGCCCTTAAAGCGTTGCCGTACCCTCACCTGGACCCTAAACCGTCCCCGTACCCTAACCCTAACCCTAGCCCGAACCCTAAACCTAACCCTTCCCCGAAGCCTGACCCTCACCCGTCCCCTAATCCTAACCCGTACGCTAACACTAACCTGCGCCCTCACACGCACGCTGCCCTTAAAGCGTTGCCGTACCCTCACCTGGACCCTAAACCGTCCCCGTCCCCTAACCCTAACCCTAGCCCGAACCCTAACCCTCACCCTTCCCCGAAGCCTGACCCTCACCCGTCCCCTAATCCTAACCCGTACGCTAACACTAACCCGCGCCCTCACACGCACGCTCCCCCTAAAGCGTTGCCGTACCCTCACCTGGACCCTAAACCGTCCCCGTCCCCTAACCCTAACCCTAGCCCGAACCCTAACCCTAACCCTTCCCCGAACCCTGACCCTAACCCGTCCCCTAATCCTAAAACGTACGCTAACACTAACCCGCGCCCTCACACACACGCTGCGCCTAAGGCGTTGCCGTACCCTCACCTGGACCCTAAACCGTCCCCGTCTCCTAACCCTAACCCTAGCCCGAACCCTAACCCTAACCCTTCCCCGAAGCCTGACCCTCACCCGTCCCCTAATCCTAACCCGTACGCTAACACTAAACCGCGCCCTCACACGCACGCTCCCCCTAAAGCGTTGCCGTACCCTCACCTGGACCCTAAACCGTCCCCGTCCCCTAACCCTAACCCTAGCCAGAACCCTAAACCTAACCCTTCCCCGAAGCCTGACCCTCACCCGTCCCCTAATCCTAACCCGTACGCTAACACTAACCCGCGCCCTCACACGCACGCTCCCCCTAAAGCTTTGCCGTACCCTCACCTGGACCCTAAACCGTCCCCGTCCCCTAACCCTAACCCTAGCCCGAACACTAACCCTAACCCTTCCCCGAAGCCTGACCCTCACCCGTCCCCTAATCCTAACCCGTACGCTAACACTAACCCGCGCCCTCACACGCACGCTGCCCTTAAAGCGTTGCCGTACCCTCACCTGGACCCTAAACCGTCCCCGTACCCTAACCCTAACCCTAGCCCGAACCCTAAACCTAACCCTTCCCCGAAGCCTGACCCTCACCCGTCCCCTAATCCTAACCCGTACGCTAACACTAACCCGCGCCCTCACACGCACGCTGCCCTTAAAGCGTTGCCGTACCCTCACCTGGACCCTAAACCGTCCCCGTCCCCTAACCCTAACCCTAGCCCGAACCCTAACCCTAACCCTTCCCCGAAGCCTGACCCTCACCCGTCCCCTAATCCTAACCCGTACGCTAACACTAACCCGCGCCCTCACACGCACGCTCCCCCTAAAGCGTTGCCGTACCCTCACCTGGACCCTAAACCGTCCCCGTCCCCTAACCCTAACCCTAGCCCGAACCCTAACCCTAACCCTTCCCCGAACCCTGACCCTAACCCGTCCCCTAATCCTAAAACGTACGCTAACACTAACCCGCGCCCTCACACGCACGCTGCGCCTAAAGCGTTGCCGTACCCTCACCTGGACCCTAAACCGTCCCCGTCCCCTAACCCTAACCCTAGCCCGAACCCTAACCCTAACCCTTCCCCGAAGCCTGACCCTCACCCGTCCCCTAATCCTCACCCGTACGCTAACACTAACCCGCGCCCTCACACGCACGCTCCCCCTAAAGCGTTGCCGTACCCTCACCTGGAACCTAAACCGTCCCCGTCCCCTAACCCTAACCCTAGCCCGAACCCTAAACCTAACCCTTCCCCGAAGTCTGACCCTCACCCGTCCCCTAATCCTTACCCGTACGCTAACACTAAACCGCGCCCTCACACGCACGCTCCCCCTAAAGCGTTGCCGTACCCTCACCTGGACCCTAAACCGTCCCCGTCCCCTAACCCTAACCCTAGCCCGAACCCTAACCCTAACCCTTCCCCGAAGCCTGACCCTCACCCATCCCCTAATCCTAACCCGTACGCTAACACTAACCAGCGCCCTCACATGCACGCTGCCCCTAAAGCGTTGCCGTACCCTCACCTAGACCCTAAACCGTCCCCATCCCCTAACCCTAACCCTAGCCCGAACCCTAACCCTAACTCTTCCCCGAAGCCTGACCCTCACCCGTCCACTAATCCTAACCCGTACGCTAACAATAACCCGCGCCCTCACACGCACGCTCCCCCTAAAGCATTGCCGTACCCTCACCTGGACCCTAAACCGTCCCTGTCCCCTAACCCTAACCCTAGCCCGAACCCTAACCCTAACCCTTCCCCGAAGCCTGACCCTCACCCGTCCCCTAATCCTAACCCGTACGCTAACACTAACCCGCGCCCTCACACACACGCTCCCCCTAAAGCGTTCCCGTACTCTCACCTGGACCCTAAACCGTCCCCGTCCCCTAACCCTAACCCTAGCCCGAACCCTAACCCTAACCCTTCCCCGAAGCCTGACCCTCACCCGTCCCCTAATCCTAACCCGTACGCTAAAACTAACCCGCGCCCTCACACGCATGCTCCCCCTAAAGCGTTGCCGTACCCTCACCTGGACCCTAAACCGTCCCCGTCCCCTAACCCTAACCCTAGCCCGAACCCTAACCCTAACCCTTCCCCGAAGCCTGACCCTCACCCGTCCCCTATTCCTAACCCGTACGCTAACACTAACCCGCGCCCTCACACGCACGCTCCCCCTAAAGCGTTGCCGTACCCTCACCTGGACCCTAAACCGTCCCCATCCCCTAACCCTAACCCTAGCCCGAACCCTAACCCTAACCCTTCCCCGAAGCCTGATCCTCACCCGTCCCCTAATCCTAACCCGTACGCTAACACTAACCCGCGCCCTCACACGCACGCTCCCCCTAAAGCGTTGCCGTACCCTCACCTGGACCCTAAACCGTCCCCGTCCCCTAACCCTAACCCTAGCCCGAACCCTAACCCTAACCCTTCCCCGAAGCCTGACACTCACACGTCCCCTAATCCTAACCCGTACGCTAACACTAACCCGCGCCCTCACACGCACGCTCCCCCTAAAGCGTTGCCGTACCCTCACCTGGACCCTAAACCGTCCCCGTCCCCTAACCCTAACCGTAGCCTGAACCCTAATCCTAACCCTTCCTCGAAGCCTGACCCTCACCCGTCCCCTAATCCTAACCCGTACGCTAACACTAACCCGCGCCCTCACACGCACGCTCCCCCTAAAGCGTTCCCGTACCCTCACCTGGACCCTAAACCGTCCCCGTCCCCTAACCCTAACCCTAGCCCGAACCCTAACCCTAACCCTTCCCTGAAGCCTGACCCTCACCCGTCCCCTAATCCTAACCCGTACGCTAACACTAACCCTTGCCCTCACACGCACGATCCCCCTAAAGCGTTGCCGTACCCTCACCTGGACCCTAAACCTTCCCCGTCCCCTAACCCTAACCCTAGCCTGAACCCTAACACTAACACTTCCCCGAAGCCTGACCCTCACCCGTCCCCTAATCCTAACCCGTACGCTAACACTAACCCGTGCCCTCACACGCACGCTCCCCCTAAAGCGTTGACGTACCCTCACCTGGACCCTAAACCGTCCCCGTCCCCTAACACTTACCCTAGCCCGAACCCTAACCCTAACCCTTCCCCGAAGCCTGACCCTCACCCGTCCCCTAATCCTAACCCGTACGCTAACACTAACCCGCGCCCTCACACGCACGCTCCCCCTAAAGCGTTGCCGTACCCTCACCTGGACCCTAAACCGTCCCCGTCCCCTAACCCTAACCCTAGCCCGAACCCTAACCCTAACCCTTCCCTGAAGCCTGACCCTCACCCGTCCCCTAATCCTCACCCGTACGCTAACACTAACCCGCGCCCTCACACGCACGCTCCCCCTAAAGCGTTGCCGTACCCTCACCTGGAACCTAAACCGTCCCCGTCCCCTATACCTAACCCTAGCCCGAACCCTAAACCTAACCCTTCCCCGAAGCCTGACCCTCACCCGTCCCCTAATCCTAACCCGTACGCTAACACTAACCGGCGCCCTCACACGCACACTCCCTCTAAAGCGTTGCCGTACGCTCACCTGGACCCTAAACCGTCCCCGTCCCCTAACCCTAACCCTAGCCCGAACCCTAACTCTAACCCTTCCCCGAAGCCTGACCCTCACCCGTCCCCTAATCCTAACCCGTACGCTAACACTAACCCGCGCCCTCACACGCACGCTCCCCCTAAAGCGCTGCCGTACCCTCACCTGGACCCTAAACCTTCCCCGTCCCCTAACCCTAACCCTAGCCCGAACCCTAACTCTAACACTTCCCCGAAGCATGACCCTCACCCGTCCCCTAATCCTAACCCGTACGCTAACACTAAACCGTGCCCTCACACGCACGCTCCCCCTAAAGCGTTGCCGTACCCTCACCTGGACCCTGAACCGTCCCCGTCCCCGTCCCCTAACCCTAGCCCGAACCCTAACCCTAACCCTTCCCCGAAGCCTGACCCTCACCCGTCCCCTAATCCTAACCCGTACGCTAACACTAAACCGCGCCCTCACACGCACGCTCCCACTAAAGCGTTGCCGTACCCTCACCTGGACCCTAAACCGTCCCCATCCCCTAACCCTAACCCTAGCCCGAACCCTAACCCTAACCCTTCCCCGAAGCCTGACCCTCACCCGTCCCCTAATCCTAAACCGTACGCTAACACTAACCCGCGCCCTCACTCGTTCGCTCCCCCTAAAGCGTTGCCGTACCCTCACCTTAACCCTAAACCGTCCCCGTCCCCTAACCCTAACCCTAGCCCGAACCCTAACCCTAACCCTTCCCCGAAGCCTGACCCTCACCCGTCCCCTAATCCTAACCCGTACGCTAACACTAACCCGCGCCCTCACACGCACGCTCCCCCTAAAGCGTTGCCGTTCCCTCACCTGGACCCTAAACCGTCCCCGTCACCTAACCCTAACCCTAGCCCAAACCCTAACTCTAACACTTCCCCGAAGCCTGACCCTCACCCGTCCCCTAATCCTAACCCGTACGCTAACACTAACCCGCGCCCTCACACGCACGCTCCCCCTAAAGCGTTGCCGTACCCTCACCTGGACCCTAAACCTTCCCCGTCCCCTAACCCTAACCCTAGCCTGAACCCTAACACTAACACTTCCCCGAAGCCTGACCCTCACCCGTCCCCTAATCCTAACCCGTACGCTAACACTAACCCGTGCCCTCACACGCACGCTCCCCCTAAAGCGTTGCCGTACCCTCACCTGGACCCTGAACCGTCCCCGTCCCCGTCCCCTAACCCTAGCCCGAACCCTAACCCTAACCCTTCCCCGAAGCCTGACCCTCACCCGTCCCCTAATCCTAACCCGTACGCTAACACTAAACCGCGCCCTCACACGCACGCTCCCCCTAAAGCGTTGCCGTACCCTCACCTGGACCCTAAACCGTCCCCGTCCCCTAACCCTAACCCTAGCCAGAACCCTAAACCTAACCCTTCCCCGAAGCCTGACCCTCACCCGTCCCCTAATCCTAACCCGTACGCTAACACTAACCCGCGCCCTCACACGCACGCTCCCCCTAAAGCGTTGCCGTACCCTCACCTGGACCCTAAACCGTCCCCGTCCCCTAACCCTAACCCTAGCCCGAACACTAACCCTAACCCTTCCCCGAAGCCTGACCCTCACCCGTCCCCTAAACCTAACCCGTACGCTAACACTAACCCGCGCCCTCACACGCACGCTACCCTTAAAGCGTTGCCGTACCCTCACCTGGACCCTAAACCGTCCCCGTCCCCTAACCCTAACCCTAGCCCGAACCCTAACCCTAACCCTTCCCCGAAGCCTGACCCTCACCCGTCCCCTAATCCTAACCCGTACGCTAACACTAACCCGCGCCCTCACACGCACGCTCCCCCTAAAGCGTTGCCGTACCCTCACCTGGACCCTAAACCGTCCCCGTCCCCTAACCCTAACCCTAGCCCGAACCCTAACCCTAACCCTTCCCCGAATCCTGACCCTAACCCGTCCCCTAATCCTAAAACGTACGCTAACACTAACCCGCGCCCTCACACGCACGCTGCGCCTAAAGCGTTGCCGTACCCTCACCTGGACCCTAAACCGTCCCCGTCCCCTAACCCTAACCCTAGCCCGAACCCTAACCCTAACCCTTCCCCGAAGCCTGACCCTCACCCGTCCCCTAATCCTCACCCGTACGCTAACACTAACCCGTGCCCTCACACGCACGCTCCCCCTAAAGCGTTGCCGTACCCTCACCTGGACCCTGAACCGTCCCCGTCCCCGTCCCCTAACCCTAGCCCGAACCCTAAACCTAACCCTTCCCCGAAGTCTGACCCTCACCCGTCCCCTAATCCTAACCCGTACACTAACACGAACCCGCGCCCTCACACGCACGCTCCCCCTAAAGCGTTGCCGTACCCTCACCTGGACCCTAAACCGTCCCCATCCCCTAACCCTAACCCTAGCCCGAACCCTAACCCTAACCCTTCCCCGAAGCCTGACCCTCACCCGTCCCCTAATCCTAACCCGTACGCTAACACTAACCCGCGCCCTCACACGCACGCTCCCCCTAAAGCGTTGCCGTACCCTCACCTGGACCCTAAACCGTCCCCGTCCCCTAACCCTAACCCTAGCCAGAACCCTAAACCTAACCCTTCCCCGAAGCCTAACCCTCACCCGTCCCCTAATCCTCACCCGTACGCTAACACTAACCCGCGTCCTCACTCGCACGCTCCCACTAAAGCGTTCCCGTACCCTCACCTGGACCCTAAACCGTCCCCGTCCCCTAACCCTAACCCTAGCCCGAACCCTAACCCTAACTCTTCCCCGAAGCCTGACCCTCACCCGTCCACTAATCCTAACCCGTACGCTAACAATAACCCGCGCCCTCACACGCACGCTCCCCCTAAAGCGTTGCCGTACCCTCACCTGGACCCTAAACCGTCCCCGTCCCCTAACCCTAACCCTAGCCCGAACCCTAACCCTAACCCTTCCCCGAAGCCTGACCCTCACCCGTCCCCTAATCCTAACCCGTACGCTAACACTAACCCGCGCCCTCACACGCACCCTCCCCCTAAAGCGTTACCGTACCCTCACCTGGACCCTAAACCGTCCCCGTCCCCTAACCCTAACCCTAGCCCGAACCCTAACCCTAACCCTTCCCCGAAGCCTGACCCTCACCCGTCCCCTAATCCTAACCCGTACGCTAAAACTAACCCGCGCCCTCACACGCACGCTCCCCCTAAAGCGTTGCCGTACCCTCACCTGGACCCTAAACCGTCCCCGTCCCCTAACCCTAACCCTAGCCCGAACCCTAACCCTAACCCTTCCCCGAAGCCTGACCCTCACCCGTCCCCTATTCCTAACCCGTACGCTAACACTAACCCGCGCCCTCACACGCACGCTCCCCCTAAAGCGTTGCCGTACCCTCACCTGGACCCTAAACCGTCCCCATCCCCTAACCCTAACCCTAGCCCGAACCCTAACCCTAACCCTTCCCCGAAGCCTGATCCTCACCCGTCCCCTAATCCTAACCCGTACGCTAACACTAACCCGCGCCCTCACACGCACGCTCCCCCTAAAGCGTTGCCGTACCCTCACCTGGACCCTAAACCGTCCCCGTCCCCTAACCCTAACCCTAGCCCGAACCCTAACCCTAACCCTTCCCCGAAGCCTGACACTCACACGTCCCCTAATCCTAACCCGTACGCTAACACTAACCCGCGCCCTCACACGCACGCTCGCCCTAAAGCGTTGCCGTACCCTCACCTGGACCCTAAACCGTCCCCGTCCCCTAACCCTAACCGTAGCCTGAACCCTAATCCTAACCCTTCCTCGAAGCCTGACCCTCACCCGTCCCCTAATCCTAACCCGTACGCTAACACTAACCCGCGCCCTCACACGCACGCTCCCCCTAAAGCGTTCCCGTACCCTCACCTGGACCCTAAACCGTCCCCGTCCCCTAACCCTAACCCTAGCCCGAACCCTAACCCTAACCCTTCCCTGAAGCCTGACCCTCACCCGTCCCCTAATCCTAACCCGTACGCTAACACTAACCCTTGCCCTCACACGCACGATCCCCCTAAAGCGTTGCCGTACCCTCACCTGGACCCTAAACCTTCCCCGTCCTCTAACCCTAACCCTAGCCTGAACCCTAACACTAACACTTCCCCGAAGCCTGACCCTCACCCGTCCCCTAATCCTAACCCGTACGCTAACACTAACCCGTGCCCTCACACGCACGCTCCCCCTAAAGCGTTGACGTACCCTCACCTGGACCCTAAACCGTCCCCGTCCCCTAACACTTACCCTAGCCCGAACCCTAACCCTAACCCTTCCCCGAAGCCTGACCCTCACCCGTCCCCTAATCCTAACCCGTACGCTAACACTAACCCGCGCCCTCACACGCACGCTCCCCCTAAAGCGTTGCCGTACCCTCACCTGGACCCTAAACCGTCCCCGTCCCCTAACCCTAACCCTAGCCCGAACCCTAACCCTAACCCTTCCCTGAAGCCTGACCCTCACCCGTCCCCTAATCCTAACCCGTACGCTAACACTAACCCGCGCCCTCACACGCACGCTCCCCCTAAAGCGTTGCCGTACCCTCACCTGGATCCTAAACCGTCCCCGTCCCCTAACCCTAACCCTAGCCTGAACCCTAACACTAACACTTCCCCGAAGCCTGACCCTCACCCGTCCCCTAATCCTAACCCGTACGCTAACACTAACCCGTGCCCTCACACGCACGCTCCCCCTAAAGCGTTGCCGTACCCTCACCTGGACCCTGAACCGTCCCCGTCCCCGTCCCCTAACCCTAGCCCGAACCCTAACCCTAACACTTCCCCGAAGCCTGACCCTCACCCGTCCCCTAATCCTAACCCGTACGCTAACACTAAACCACGCCCTCACACGCACGCTCCCCCTAAAGTGTTGCCGTACCCTCACCTGGACCCTAAACCGTCCCCGTCCCCTAACCCTAACCCTAGCCAGAACCCTAACACTAACACTTCCCCGAAGCCTGACCCTCACCCGTCCCCTAATCCTAAACCGTACGCTAACACTAACCCGTGCCCTCACACGCACGCTCCCCCTAAAGCGTTGCCGTACCCTCACCTGGACCCTGAACAGTCCCCGTCCCCGTCCCCTAACCCTAGCCCGAACCCTAACCCTAACCCTTCCCCGAAGCCTGACCCTCACCCGTCCCCTAATCCTAACCCGTACGCTAACACTAAACCACGCCCTCACACGCACGCTCCCCCTAAAGCGTTGCCGTTCCCTCACCTGGACCCTAAACCGTCCCCGTCCCCTAACCCTAACCCTAGCCCGAACCCTAACTCTAACCCTTCCCCGAAGCCTGACCCTCACCCGTCCCCTAATCCTAACCCGTACGCTGACACTAACCCGCGCCCTCACACGCACGCTCCCCCTAAAGCGTTGCCGTACCCTCACCTTGACCCTAAACCGTCCCCGTCCCCTAACCCTAACCCTAGCCCGAACCCTAACCCTAACCCTTCCCCGAAGCCTGACCCTCACCCGTCCCCTAATCCTAACCCGTACGCTAACACTAACCCGCGCCCTCACACGCACGCTGCCCTTAAAGCGTTGCCTTACCCTCACCTGGACCCTAAACCGTCCCCGTCCCCTAACCCTAACCCTAGCCCGAACCCTAACCCTAACCCTTCCCCGAACCCTGACCCTCACCCGTCCCCTAATCCTAAACCGTACGCTAACACTAACCCGCGCCCTCACACGCACGCTGCCCCTAAAGCGTTGCCGTACCCTCACCTGGACCCTAAACCGTCCCCGTCCCCTAACCCTAACCCTAGCCCGAACCCTAACCCTAACCCTTCCCCGAACCCTGACCCTCACCCGTCCCCTAATCCTCACCCGTACGCTAACACTAACCCGCGCCCTCACACGCACGCTCCCCCTAAAGCGCTGCCGTACCCTCACCTGGACCCTAAACCTTCCCCGTCCCCTAACCCTGACCCTAGCCCGAACCCTAACTCTAACACTTCCCCGAAGCATGACCCTCACCCGTCCCCTAATCCTAACCCGTACGCTAACACTAACCCGTGCCCTCACACGCACGCTCCCCCTAAAGCGTTGCCGTACCCTCACCTGGACCCTGAACCGTCCCCGTCCCCTAACCCTAACCCTAACCCGAACCCTAACCCTAACCCTTCCCCGAAGCCTGACCCTCACCCGTCCCCTAATCCTAACCCGTACGCTAACACTAAACCGCGCCCTCACACGCACGCTCCCCCTAAAGCGTTGCCGTACCCTCACCTGGACCCTAAACCGTCCCCATCTCCTAACCCTAACCCTAGCCCGAACCCTAACCCTAACACTTCCCCGAAGCCTGACCCTTACCCGTCCCCTAATCCTAAACCGTACGCTAACACTAACCCGCGCCCTCACTCGTTCGCTCCCCCTAAAGCGTTGCCGTACCCTCACCTGGACCCTAAACCGTCCCCGTCCCCTAACCCTAACCCTAGCCCGAACCCTAACCCTAACCCTTCCCTGAAGCCTGACCCTCACCCGTCCCCTAATCCTAACCCGTACGCTAACACTAACCCGCGCCCTCACACGCACGCTCCCCCTAAAGCGTTGCCGTTCCCTCACCTGGACCCTAAACCGTCCCCGTCACCTAACCCTAACCCTAGCCCAAACCCTAACTCTAACACTTCCCCGAAGCCTGACCCTCACCCGTCCCCTAATCCTAACCCGTACGCTAACACTAACCTGCGCCCTCACACGCACGCTCCCCCTAAAGCGTTGCCGTACCCTCACCTGGACCCTAAACCTTCCCCGTCCCCTAACCCTAACCCTAGCCTGAACCCTAACACTAACACTTCCCCGAAGCCTGACCCTCACCCGTCCCCTAATCCTAACCCGTACGCTAACACTAACCCGTGCCCTCACACGCACGCTCCCCCTAAAGCGTTGCCGTACCCTCACCTGGACCCTGAACCGTCCCCGTCCCCGTCCCCTAACCCTAGCCCGAACCCTAACCCTAACCCTTCCCCGAAGCCTGACCCTCACCCGTCCCCTAATCCTAACCCGTACGCTAACACTAAACCGCGCCCTCACACGCACGCTCCCCCTAAAGCGTTGCCGTACCCTCACCTGGACCCTAAACCGTCCCCGTCCCCTAACCCTAACCCTAGCCAGAACCCTAAACCTAACCCTTCCCCGAAGCCTGACCCTCACCCGTCCCCTAATCCTAACCCGTACGCTAACACTAACCCGCGCCCTCACACGCACGCTCCCCCTAAAGCGTTGCCGTACCCTCACCTGGACCCTAAACCGTCCCCATCCCCTAACCCTAACCCTAGCCCGAACACTAACCCTAACCCTTCCCCGAAGCCTGACCCTCACCCGTCCCCTAATCCTAACCCGTACGCTAACACTAACCCGCGCCCTCACACGCACGCTGCCCTTAAAGCGTTGCCGTACCCTCACCTGGACCCTAAACCGTCCCCGTCCCCTAACCCTAACCCTAGCCCGAACCCTAACCCTAACCCTTCCCCGAAGCCTGACCCTCACCCGTCCCCTAATCCTAACCCGTACGCTAACACTAACCCGCGCCCTCACACGCACGCTGCACTTAAAGCGTTGCCGTACCCTCACCTGGACCCTAAACCGTCCCCGTCCCCTAACCCTAACCCTAGCCCGAACCCTAACCCTAACCCTTCCCCGAAGCCTGACCCTCACCCGTCCCCTAATCCTAACCCGTACGCTAACACTAACCCGCGCCCTCACACGCACGCTCCCCCTAAAGCGTTGCCGTACCCTCACCTGGACCCTAAACCGTCCCCGTCCCCTAACCCTAACCCTAGTCCGAACCCTAACCCTAACCCTTCCCCGAACCCTGACCCTAACCCGTCCCCTAATCCTAAAACGTACGCTAACACTAACCCGCGCCCTCACACGCACGCTGCGCCTAAAGCGTTGCCGTACCCTCACGTGGACCCTAAACCGTCCCCGTCCCCTAACCCTAACCCTAGCCCGAACCCTAACCCTAACCCTTCCCCGAAGCCTGACCCTCACCCGTCCCCTAATCCTCACCCGTACGCTAACACTAACCCGCGCCCTCACACGCACGCTCCCCCTAAAGCGTTGCCGTACCCTCACCTGGAACCTAAACCGTCCCCGTCCCCTAACCCTAACCCTAGCCCGAACCCTAAACCTAACCCTTCCCCGAAGTCTGACCCTCACCCGTCCCCTAATCCTAACCCGTACACTAACACGAACCCGCGCCCTCACACGCACGCTCCCCCTAAAGCGTTGCCGTACCCTCACCTGGACCCTAAACCGTCCCCATCCCCTAACCCTAACCCTAGCCCGAACCCTAACCCTAACCCTTCCCCGAAGCCTGACCCTCACCCGTCCCCTAATCCTAACCCGTACGCTAACACTAACCCGCGCCCTCACACGCACGCTCCCCCTAAAGCGTTGCCGTACCCTCACCTGGACCCTAAACCGTCCCCGTCCCCTAACCCTAACCCTAGCCAGAACCCTAAACCTAACCCTTCCCCGAAGCCTAACCCTCACCCGTCCCCTAATCCTCACCCGTACGCTAACACTAACCCGCGTCCTCACTCGCACGCTCCCACTAAAGCGTTCCCGTACCCTCACCTGGACCCTAAACCGTCCCCGTCCCCTAACCCTAACCCTAGCCCGAACCCTAACCCTAACCCTTCCCCGAAGCCTGACCCTCACCCGTCCCCTAATCCTTACCCGTACGCTAACACTAAACCGCGCCCTCACATGCACGCTGCCCCTAAAGCGTTGCCGTACCCTCACCTGGACCCTAAACCGTCCCCATCCCCTAACCCTAACCCTAGCCCGAACCCTAACCCTAACTCTTCCCCGAAGCCTGACCCTCACCCGTCCACTAATCCTAACCCGTACGCTAACAATAACCCGCGCCCTCACACGCACGCTCCCCCTAAAGCGTTGCCGTACCCTCACCTGGACCCTAAACCGTCCCCGTCCCCTAACCCTAACCCTAGCCCGAACCCTAACCCTAACCCTTCCCCGAAGCCTGACCCTCGCCCGTCCACTATTCCTAACCCGTACGCTAACACTAACCCGCGCCCTCACACGCACGCTCCCCCTAAAGCGTTGCCGTACCCTCACCTGGACCCTAAACCGTCCCCGTCCCCTAACCCTAACCCTAGCCCGAACCCTAACCCTAACCCTTCCCCGAAGCCTGACACTCACACGTCCCCTAATCCTAACCCGTACGCTAACACTAACCCGCGCCCTCACACGCACGCTCGCCCTAAAGCGTTGCTGTACCCTCACCTGGACCCTAAACCGTCCCCGTCCCCTAACCCTAACCCTAGCCCGAACCCTAACCCTAACCCTTCCCTGAAGCCTGACCCTCACCCGTCCCCTAATCCTAACCCGTATGCTAACACTATCCCTTGCCCTCACACGCACGATCCCCCTAAAGCGTTGCCGTACCCTCACCTGGACCCTAAACCTTCCCCGTCCCCTAACCCTAACCCTAGCCTGAACCCTAACACTAACACTTCCCCGAAGCCTGACCCTCACCCGTCCCCTAATCCTAACCCGTACGCTAACACTAACCCGTGCCCTCACACGCACGCTCCCCCTAAAGCGTTGACGTACCCTCACCTGGACCCTAAACCGTCCCCGTCCCCTAACACTTACCCTAGCCCGAACCCTAAACCTAACTCTTCCCCGAAGCCTGACCCTCACCCGTCCCCTAATCCTAACCCGTACGCTAACACTAACCCGCGCCCTCACACGCACGCTCCCTCTAAAGCGTTGCCATACCCTCACCTGGACCCTAAACCGTCCCCGTCCCCTAACCCTAACCCTAGCCCGAACCCTAACCCTAACCCTTCCCTGAAGCCTGACCCTCACCCGTCCCCTAATCCTAACCCGTACGCTAACACTAACCCGCGCCCTCACACGCACGCTCCCCCTAAAGCGTTGCCGTACCCTCACCTAGATCCTAAACCGTCCCCGTCCCCTAACCCTAACCCTAGCCTGAACCCTAACACTAACACTTCCCCGAAGCCTGACCCTCACCCGTCCCCTAATCCTAACCCGTACGCTAACACTAACCCGTGCCCTCACACGCACGCTCCCCCTAAAGCGTTGCCGTACCCTCACCTGGACCCTGAACCGTCCCCGTCCCCGTCCCCTAACCCTAGCCCGAACCCTAACCCTAACCCTTCCCCGAAGCCTGACCCTCACCCGTCCCCTAATCCTAACCCGTACGCTAACACTAAACCACGCCCTCACACGCACGCTCCCCCTAAAGCGTTGCCGTACCCTCACCTGGACCCTAAACCGTCCCCGTCCCCTAACCCTAACCCTAGCCAGAACCCTAACACTAACACTTCCCCGAAGCCTGACCCTCACCCGTCCCCTAATCCTAAACCGTACGCTAACACTAACCCGTGCCCTCACACGCACGCTCCCCCTAAAGCGTTGCCGTACCCTCACCTGGACCCTGAACCGTCCCCGTCCCCGTCCCCTAACCCTAGCCCGAACCCTAACCCTAACCCTTCCCCGAAGCCTGACCCTCACCCGTCCCCTAATCCTAACCCGTACGCTAACACTAAACCACGCCCTCACACGCACGCTCTCCCTAAAGCGTTGCCGTTCCCTCACCTGGACCCTAAACCGTCCCCGTCCCCTAACCCTAACCCTAGCCCGAACCCTAACTCTAACCCTTCCCCGAAGCCTGACCCTCACCCGTCCCCTAATCCTAACCCGTACGCTAACACTAACCCGCGCCCTCACACGCACGCTCCCCCTAAAGCGTTGCCGTACCCTCACCTGGACCCTAAACCGTCCCCGTCCCCTAACCCTAACCCTAGCCCGAACCCTAACCCTAACCCTTCCCCGAAGCCTGACCCTCACCCGTCCCCTAATCCTAACCCGTACGCTAACACTAACCCGCGCCCTCACACGCACGCTGCCCTTAAAGCGTTGCCGTACCCTCACCTGGACCCTAAACCGTCCCCGTCCCCTAACCCTAACCCTAGCCCGAACCCTAACCCTAACCCTTCCCCGAACCCTGACCCTCACCCGTCCCCTAATCCTAACCCGTACGCTAACACTAACCCGCGCCCTCACACGCACGCTGCCCCTAAAGCGTTGCCGTACCCTCACCTGGACCCTAAACCGTCCCCGTCCCCTAACCCTAACCGTAGCCCGAACCCTAACCCTAACCCTTCCCCGAACCCTGACCCTCACCCGTCCCCTAATCCTCACCCGTACGCTAACACTAACCCACGCCCTCACACGCACGCTCCCCCTAAAGCGTTGCCGTACCCTCACCTGGAACCTAAACCGTCCCCGTCCCCTAAACCTAACCCTAGCCCGAACCCTAAACCTAACCCTTCCCCGAAGCCTGACCCTCACCCGTCCCCTAATCCTAACCCGTACGCTAACACTAACCGGCGCCCTCACACGCACGCTCCCTCTAAAGCGTTGCCGTACGCTCACCTGGACCCTAAACCGTCCCCGTCCCCTAACCCTAACCCTAGCCCGAACCCTAACTCTAACCCTTCCCCGAAGCCTGACCCTCACCCGTCCCCTAATCCTAACCCGTACGCTAACACTAACCCGCGCCCTCACACGCACGCTCCCCCTAAAGCGCTGCCGTACCCTCACCTGAACCCTAAACCTTCCCCGTCCACTAAACCTAACCCTAGCCCGAACCCTAACTCTAACACTTCCCCGAAGCCTGACCCTCACCCGTCCCCTAATCCTAACCCGTACGCTAACACTAACCCGTGCCCTCACACGCACGCTCCCCCTAAAGCGTTGCCGTACCCTCACCTGGACCCTGAACCGTCCCCGTCCCCGTCCCCTAACCCTAGCCCGAACCCTAACCCTAACCCTTCCCCGAAGCCTGACCCTCACCCGTCCCCTAATCCTAACCCGTACGCTAACACTAAACCGCGCCCTCACACGCACGCTCCCCCTAAAGCGTTGCCGTACCCTCACCTGGACCCTAAACCGTCCCCATCCCCTAACCCTAACCCTAGCCCGAACCCTAACCCTAACCCTTCCCCGAAGCCTGACCCTCACCCGTCCCCTAATCCTAAACCGTACGCTAACACTAACCCGCGCCCTCACTCGTTCGCTCCCCCTAAAGCGTTGCCGTACCCTCACCTGGACCCTAAACCGTCCCCGTCCCCTAACCCTAACCCTAGCCCGAACCCTAACCCTAACCCTTCCCCGAAGCCTGACCCTCACCCGTCCCCTAATCCTAACCCGTACGCTAACACTAACCCGCGCCCTCACACGCACGCTCCCCCTAAAGCGTTGCCGTTCCCTCACCTGGACCCTAAATCGTCCCCGTCACCTAACCCTTACCCTAGCCCAAACCCTAACTCTAACACTTCCCCGAAGCCTGACCCTCACCCGTCCCCTAATCCTAACCCGTACGCTAACACTAACCCGCGCCCTCACACGCACGCTCCCCCTAAAGCGTTGCCGTACCCTCACCTGGACCCTAAACCTTCCCCGTCCCCTAACCCTAACCCTAGCCTGAACCCTAACACTAACACTTCCCCGAAGCCTGACCCTCACCCGTCCCCTAATCCTAACCCGTACGCTAACACTAACCCGTGCCCTCACACGCACGCTCCCCCTAAAGCGTTGCCGTACCCTCACCTGGACCCTGAACCGTCCCCTTCCCCGTCCCCTAACCCTAGCCCGAACCCTAACCCTAACCCTTCCCCGAAGCCTGACCCTCACCCGTCCCCTAATCCTAACCCGTACGCTAACACTAAACCGCGCCCTCACACGCACGCTCCCCCTAAAGCGTTGCCGTACCCTCACCTGGACCCTAAACCGTCCCCGTCCCCTAACCCTAACCCTAGCCAGAACCCTAAACCTAACCCTTCCCCGAAGCCTGACCCTCACCCGTCCCCTAATCCTAACCCGTACGCTAACACTAACCCGCGCCCTCACACGCACGCTCCCCCTAAAGCGTTGCCGTACCCTCACCTGGACCCTAAACCGTCCCCGTCCCCTAACCCTAACCCTAGCCCGAACCCTAACCCTAACCCTTCCCCGAAGCCTGACCCTCACCCGTCCCCTAATCCTAACCCGTACGCTAACACTAACCCGCGCCGTCACACGCACGCTGCCCTTAAAGCGTTGCCGTACCCTCACCTGGACCCTAAACCGTCCCCGTCCCCTAACCCTAACCCTAGCCCGAACCCTAACCCTAACCCTTCCCCGAAGCCTGACCCTCACCCGTCCCCTAATCCTAACCCGTACGCTAACACTAACCCGCGCCCTCACACGCACGCTGCCCTTAAAGCGTTGCCGTACCCGCACCTGGACCCTAAACCGTCCCCGTCCCCTAACCCTAACCCTAGCCCGAACCCTAACCCTAACCCTTCCCCGAAGCCTGACCCTCACCCGTCCCCTAATCCTAACCCGTACGCTAACACTAACCCGCGCCCTCACACGCACGCTCCCCCTAAAGCGTTGCCGTACCCTCACCTGGACCCTAAACCGTCCCCGTCCCCTAACCCTAACCCTAGCCCGAACCCTAACCCTAACCCTTCCCCGAACCCTGACCCTAACCCGTCCCCTAATCCTAAAACGTACGCTAACACTAACCCGCGCCCTCACACGCACGCTGCGCCTAAAGCGTTGCCGTACCCTCACCTGGACCCTAAACCGTCCCCGTCCCCTAACCCTAACCCTAGCCCGAACCCTAACCCTAACCCTTCCCCGAAGCCTGACCCTCACCCGTCCCCTAATCCTCACCCGTACGCTAACACTAACCCGCGCCCTCACACTCACGCTCCCCCTAAAGCGTTGCCGTACCCTCACCTGGAACCTAAACCGTCCCCGTCCCCTAACCCTAACCCTAGCCCGAACCCTAAACCTAACCCTTCCCCGAAGCCTGACCCTCACCCGTCCCCTAATCCTAACCCGTATGCTAACACTAAACCACGCCCTCACACGCATGCTCCCCCTAAAGCGTTGCCGTACCCTCACCTGGACCCTAAACCGTCCCCGTCCCCTAACACTAACCCTAGCCAGAACCCTAAACCTAACCCTTCCCCGAAGCTTGACCCTCACCCGTCCCCTAATCCTAAACCGTACGCTAACACTAACCCGCGCCCTCACTCGTTCGCTCCCCCTAAAGCGTTGCCGTACCCTCACCTGGACCCTAAACCGTCCCCGTCCCCTAACCCTAACCCTAGCCCGAACCCTAAACCTAACCCTTCCCCGAAGCCTGACCCTCACCCGTCCCCTAATCCTAACCCGTACGCTAACACTAACCCGCGCCCTCACACGCACGCTCCCCCTAAAGCGTTGCCGTTCCCTCACCTGGACCCTAAACCGTCCCCGTCCCCTAACCCTAACCCTAGCCCGAACCCTAAATCTAACCCTTCCCCGAAGCCTGACCCTCACCCGTCCCCTAATCCTAACCCGTACGCTAACACTAACCCGCGCCCTCACACGCACGCTCCCCCTAAAGCGTTGCCGTACCCTCACCTGGACCCTAAACCGTCCCCGTCCCCTAACCCTAACCCTAGCCCGAACCCTAACCCTAACCCTTCCCCAAAGCCTGACCCACACCCGTCCCCTAATCCTAACCCGAACGCTAACACTAACCCGCGCCCTCACACGCACGCTGCCCTTAAAGCGTTGCCGTACCCTCACCTGGACCCTAAACCGTCCCCGTCCCCTAACCCTAACCCTAGCCCGAACCCTAACCCTAACCCTTCCCCGAAGCCTGACCCTCACCCGTCCCCTAATCCTAACCCGTACGCTAACACTAACCCGCGCCCTCACACGCACGCTCCCCCTAAAGCGTTGCCGTACCCTCACCTGGACCCTAAACCGTCCCCGTCCCCTAACCCTAACCCTAGCCCGAACCCTAAACCTAACCCTTCCCCGAAGCCTGACCCTCACCCGTCCCCTATTCCTAACCCGTACGCTAACACTAACCCGCGCCCTCACACGCACGCTCCCCCTAAAGCGTTGCCGTACCCTCACCTGGACCCTAAACCGTCCCCGTCCCCTAACCCTAACCCTAGCCTGAACCCTAACCCTAACCCTTCCCTGAAGCCTGACCCTCACCCGTCCCCTAATCCTAAACCGTACGCTAACACTAACCCGCGCCCTCACACGCACGGTGCCCCTAAAGCGTTGCCGTACCCTCACCTGGACCCTAAACCGTCCCCGTCCCCTAACCCTAACCCTAGCCCGAACCCTAACCCTAACCCTTCCCCGAAACCTGACCCTCACCCGTCCCCTAATCCTCACCCGTACGCTAACACTAACCCGCGCCCTCACACGCACGCTCTCCCTAAAGCGTTGCCGTACCCTCACCTGGAACCTAAACCGTCCCCGTCCCCTAAACCTAACCCTAGCCCGAACCCTAAACCTAACCCTTCCCCGAAGCCTGACCCTCACCCGTCCCCTAATCCTAACCCGTACACTAACACGAACTCGCGCCCTCACACGCACGCTCCCCCTAAAGCGTTGCCGTACCCTCACCTGGACCCTAAACCGTCCCCATCCCCTAACCCTAACCCTAGCCCGAACCCTAACCCTAACACTTCCTTGAAGCCTGACCCTCACCCGTCCCCTAATCCTAACCCGTACGCTAACACTAACCCGCGCACTCACACGCACGCTCCCCCTAAAGCGTTCCCGTACCCTCACCTGGACCATAAACCGTCCCCGTCCCCTAACCCTAACCCTAGCCAGAACCCTAAACCTAACCCTTCCCCGAAGCCTGACCCTCACCCGTCCCCTAATCCTAACCCGTACGCTAACACTAACCCGCGCCCTCACACGCACGCTCGCCCTAAAGCGTTGCCGTACCCTCACCTGGACCCTAAACCGTCCCCGTACCCTAACCCTAACCCTAGCCTGAACCCTAATCCTAACCCTTCCTTGAAGCCTGACCCTCACCCGTCCCCTAATCCTAACCCGTACGCTAACACTAACCCGCGCCCTCACACACACGCTCCCCCTAAAGCGTTCCCGTACCCTCACCTGGACCATAAACCGTCCCCGTCCCCTAACCCTAACCCTAGCCCGAACCCTAACCCTAACCCTTCCCTGAAGCCTGACCCTCACCCGTCCCCTAATCCTAACCCGTACGCTAACACTAACCCTTGCCCTCACACGCACGCTCCCCCTAAAGCGTTGCCGTACCCTCACCTGGACCCTAAACCTTCCCCGTCCCCTAACCCTAACCCTAGCCTGAACCCTAACACTAACACTTCCGCGAAGCCTGACCCTCACCCGTCCCCTAATCCTAACCCGTACGCTAACACTAACCCGTGCCCTCACACGCACGCTCCCCCTAAAGCGTTGCCGTACCCTCACCTGGACCCTAAACCGTCCCCGTCCCCTAACACTTACACTAGCCCGAACCCTAACCCTAACACTTCCCCGAAGCCTGACCCTCACCCGTCCCCTAATCCTAACCCGTACGCTAACACTAACCCGCGTCCTCACACGCACGCTCCCTCTAAAGCGTTGCCGTACCCTCACCTGGACACTAAACCGTCCCCGTCCCCTAACCCTAACCCTAGCCCGAACCCTAACCCTAACCCTTCCCTGAAGCCTGACCCTCACCCGTCCCCTAATCCTAACCCGTACGCTAACACTAACCCGCGCCCTCACACGCACCCTCCCCATAAAGCGTTGCCGTACCCTCACCTGGATCCTAAACCGTCCCCGTCCCCTAACCCTAACCCTAGCCTGAACCCTAACACTAACACTTCCCCGAAGCCTGACCCTCACCTGTCCCCTAATCCTAACCCGTACGCTAACACTAACCCGTGCCCTCACACGCACGCTCCCCCTAAAGCGTTGCCGTACCCTCACCTGGACCCTGAACCGTCCCCGTCCCCGTCCCCTAACCCTAGCCCGAACCCTAACCCTAACCCTTCCCCGAAGCCTGACCCTCACCCGTCCCCTAATCCTAACCCGTACGCTAACACTAAACCGCGCCCTCACACGCACGCTCCCCCTAAAGCGTTGCCGTACCCTCACCTGGACCCAAAACCGTCCCCGTCCCCTAACCCTAACCCTAGCCCGAACCCTAACCCTAACCCTTCCCCGAAGCCTGACCCTCACCCGTCCCCTAATCCTAACCCGTACGCTAACACTAAACCGCGCCCTCACACGCACGCTCCCCCTAAAGCGTTGCCGTACCCTCACCTGGACCCTAAACCGTCCCCATCCCCTAACCCTAACCCTAGCCCGAACCCTAACCCTAACCCTTCCCCGAAGCCTGACCCTCACCCGTCCCCTAATCCTAAACCGTACGCTAACACTAACCCGCGCCCTCACTCGTTCGCTCCCCCTAAAGCGTTGCCGTACCCTCACCTGGACCCTAAACCGTCCCCGTCCCCTAACCCTAACCCTAGCCCGAACCCTAACCCTAACCCTTCCCCGAAGCCTGACCCTCACCCGTCCCCTAATCCTAACCCGTACGCTAACACTAACCCGCGCCCTCACACGCACGCTCCCCCTAAAGCGTTGCCGTTCCCTCACCTGGACCCTAAATCGTCCCCGTCACCTAACCCTTACCCTAGCCCAAACCCTAACTCTAACACTTCCCCGAAGCCTGACCCTCACCCGTCCCCTAATCCTAACCCGTACGCTAACACTAACCCGCGCCCTCACACGCACGCTCCCCCTAAAGCGTTGCCGTACCCTCACCTGGACCCTAAACCTTCCCCGTCCCCTAACCCTAACCCTAGCCTGAACCCTAACACTAACACTTCCCCGAAGCCTGACCCTCACCCGTCCCCTAATCCTAACCCGTACGCTAACACTAACCCGTGCCCTCACACGCACGCTCCCCCTAAAGCGTTGCCGTACCCTCACCTGGACCCTGAACCGTCCCCTTCCCCGTCCCCTAACCCTAGCCCGAACCCTAACCCTAACCCTTCCCCGAAGCCTGACCCTCACCCGTCCCCTAATCCTAACCCGTACGCTAACACTAAACCGCGCCCTCACACGCACGCTCCCCCTAAAGCGTTGCCGTACCCTCACCTGGACCCTAAACCGTCCCCGTCCCCTAACCCTAACCCTAGCCAGAACCCTAAACCTAACCCTTCCCCGAAGCCTGACCCTCACCCGTCCCCTAATCCTAACCCGTACGCTAACACTAACCCGCGCCCTCACACGCACGCTCCCCCTAAAGCGTTGCCGTACCCTCACCTGGACCCTAAACCGTCCCCGTCCCCTAACCCTAACCCTAGCCCGAACACTAACCCTAACCCTTCCCCGAAGCCTGACCCTCACCCGTCCCCTAATCCTAACCCGTACGCTAACACTAACCCGCGCCGTCACACGCACGCTGCCCTTAAAGCGTTGCCGTACCCTCACCTGGACCCTAAACCGTCCCCGTCCCCTAACCCTAACCCTAGCCCGAACCCTAACCCTAACCCTTCCCCGAAGCCTGACCCTCACCCGTCCCCTAATCCTAACCCGTACGCTAACACTAACCCGCGCCCTTACACGCACGCTGCCCTTAAAGCGTTGCCGTACCCGCACCTGGACCCTAAACCGTCCCCGTCCCCTAACCCTAACCCTAGCCCGAACCCTAACCCTAACCCTTCCCCGAAGCCTGACCCTCACCCGTCCCCTAATCCTAACCCGTACGCTAACACTAACCCGCGCCCTCACACGCACGCTCCCCCTAAAGCGTTGCCGTACCCTCACCTGGACCCTAAACCGTCCCCGTCCCCTAACCCTAACCCTAGCCCGAACCCTAACCCTAACCCTTCCCCGAACCCTGACCCTAACCCGTCCCCTAATCCTAAAACGTACGCTAACACTAACCCGCGCCCTCACACGCACGCTGCGCCTAAAGCGTTGCCGTACCCTCACCTGGACCCTAAACCGTCCCCGTCCCCTAACCCTAACCCTAGCCCGAACCCTAACCCTAACCCTTCCCCGAAGCCTGACCCTCACCCGTCCCCTAATCCTCACCCGTACGCTAACACTAACCCGCGCCCTCACACTCACGCTCCCCCTAAAGCGTTGCCGTACCCTCACCTGGAACCTAAACCGTCCCCGTCCCCTAACCCTAACCCTAGCCCGAACCCTAAACCTAACCCTTCCCCGAAGCCTGACCCTCACCCGTCCCCTAATCCTAACCCGTATGCTAACACTAAACCACGCCCTCACACGCACGCTCCCCCTAAAGCGTTGCCGTACCCTCACCTGGACCCTAAACCGTCCCCGTCCCCTAACACTAACCCTAGCCAGAACCCTAAACCTAACCCTTCCCCGAAGCTTGACCCTCACCCGTCCCCTAATCCTAAACCGTACGCTAACACTAACCCGCGCCCTCACTCGTTCGCTCCCCCTAAAGCGTTGCCGTACCCTCACCTGGACCCTAAACCGTCCCCGTCCCCTAACCCTAACCCTAGCCCGAACCCTAACCCTAACCCTTCCCCGAAGCCTGACCCTCACCCGTCCCCTAATCCTAACCCGTACGCTAACACTAACCCGCGCCCTCACACGCACGCTCCCCCTAAAGCGTTGCCGTTCCCTCACCTGGACCCTAAACCGTCCCCGTCCCCTAACCCTAACCCTAGCCCGAACCCTAAATCTAACCCTTCCCCAAAGCCTGACCCTCACCCGTCCCCTAATCCTAACCCGTACGCTAACACTAACCCGCGCCCTCACACGCACGCTCCCCCTAAAGCGTTGCCGTACCCTCACCTGGACCCTAAACCGTCCCCGTCCCCTAACCCTAACCCTAGCCCGAACCCTAACCCTAACCCTTCCCCGAAGCCTGACCCACACCCGTCCCCTAATCCTAACCCGAACGCTAACACTAACCCGCGCCCTCACACGCACGCTGCCCTTAAAGCGTTGCCGTACCCTCACCTGGACCCTAAACCGTCCCCGTCCCCTAACCCTAACCCTAGCCCGAACCCTAACCCTAACCCTTCCCCGAAGCCTGACCCTCACCCGTCCCCTAATCCTAACCCGTACGCTAACACTAACCCGCGCCCTCACACGCACGCTCCCCCTAAAGCGTTGCCGTACCCTCACCTGGACCCTAAACCGTCCCCGTCCCCTAACCCTAACCCTAGCCCGAACCCTAAACCTAACCCTTCCCCGAAGCCTGACCCTCACCCGTCCCCTATTCCTAACCCGTACGCTAACACTAACCCGCGCCCTCACACGCACGCTCCCCCTAAAGCGTTGCCGTACCCTCACCTGGACCCTAAACCGTCCCCGTCCCCTAACCCTAACCCTAGCCTGAACCCTAACCCTAACCCTTCCCTGAAGCCTGACCCTCACCCGTCCCCTAATCCTAAACCGTACGCTAACACTAACCCGCGCCCTCACACGCACGGTGCCCCTAAAGCGTTGCCGTACCCTCACCTGGACCCTAAACCGTCCCCGTCCCCTAACCCTAACCCTAGCCCGAACCCTAACCCTAACCCTTCCCCGAAACCTGACCCTCACCCGTCCCCTAATCCTCACCCGTACGCTAACACTAACCCGCGCCCTCACACGCACGCTCTCCCTAAAGCGTTGCCGTACCCTCACCTGGAACCTAAACCGTCCCCGTCCCCTAAACCTAACCCTAGCCCGAACCCTAAACCTAACCCTTCCCCGAAGCCTGACCCTCACCCGTCCCCTAATCCTAACCCGTACACTAACACGAACTCGCGCCCTCACACGCACGCTCCCCCTAAAGCGTTGCCGTACCCTCACCTGGACCCTAAACCGTCCCCATCCCCTAACCCTAACCCTAGCCCGAACCCTAACCCTAACACTTCCTTGAAGCCTGACCCTCACCCGTCCCCTAATCCTAACCCGTACGCTAACACTAACCCGCGCCCTCACACACACGCTCCCCCTAAAGCGTTCCCGTACCCTCACCTGGACCATAAACCGTCCCCGTCCCCTAACCCTAACCCTAGCCCGAACCCTAACCCTAACCCTTCCCTGAAGCCTGACCCTCACCCGTCCCCTAATCCTAACCCGTACGCTAACACTAACCCTTGCCCTCACACGCACGCTCCCCCTAAAGCGTTGCCGTACCCTCACCTGGACCCTAAACCTTCCCCGTCCCCTAACCCTAACCCTAGCCTGAACCCTAACACTAACACTTCCGCGAAGCCTGACCCTCACCCGTCCCCTAATCCTAACCCGTACGCTAACACTAACCCGTGCCCTCACACGCACGCTCCCCCTAAAGCGTTGCCGTACCCTCACCTGGACCCTAAACCGTCCCCGTCCCCTAACACTTACACTAGCCCGAACCCTAACCCTAACACTTCCCCGAAGCCTGACCCTCACCCGTCCCCTAATCCTAACCCGTACGCTAACACTAACCCGCGTCCTCACACGCACGCTCCCTCTAAAGCGTTGCCGTACCCTCACCTGGACACTAAACCGTCCCCGTCCCCTAACCCTAACCCTAGCCCGAACCCTAACCCTAACCCTTCCCTGAAGCCTGACCCTCACCCGTCCCCTAATCCTAACCCGTACGCTAACACTAACCCGCGCCCTCACACGCACCCTCCCCATAAAGCGTTGCCGTACCCTCACCTGGATCCTAAACCGTCCCCGTCCCCTAACCCTAACCCTAGCCTGAACCCTAACACTAACACTTCCCCGAAGCCTGACCCTCACCTGTCCCCTAATCCTAACCCGTACGCTAACACTAACCCGTGCCCTCACACGCACGCTCCCCCTAAAGCGTTGCCGTACCCTCACCTGGACCCTGAACCGTCCCTGTCCCCGTCCCCTAACCCTAGCCCGAACCCTAACCCTAACCCTTCCCCGAAGCCTGACCCTCACCCGTCCCCTAATCCTAACCCGTACGCTAACACTAAACCGCGCCCTCACACGCACGCTCCCCCTAAAGCGTTGCCGTACCCTCACCTGGACCCAAAACCGTCCCCGTCCCCTAACCCTAACCCTAGCCAGAACCCTAAACCTAACCCTTTCCCGAAGCCTGACCCTCACCCGTCCCCTAATCCTAAACCGTACGCTAACACTAACCCGCGCCCTCACTCGTTCGCTCCCCCTAAAGCGTTGCCGTACCCTCACCTGGACCCTAAACCGTCCCCGTCCCCTATCCCTAACCCTAGCCCGAACCCTAACCCTAACCCTTCCCCGACCCTGACCCTCACCCGTCCCCTAATCCTAACCCGTACGCTAACACTAACCCGCGCCCTCACACGCACGCTCCCCCTAAAGCGTTGCCGTTCCCTCACCTGGACCCTAAACCGTCCCCGTCCCCTAACCCTAACCCTAGCCCGAACCCTAACTCTAACCCTTCCCCGAAGCCTGACCCTCACCCGTCCCCTAATCCTAACCCGTACGCTAACACTAACCCGCGCCCTCACACGCACGCTCCCCCTAAAGCGTTGCCGTACCCTCACCTGGACCCTAAACTTTCCCCGTCCCCTAACCCTAACCCTAGCCTGAACCCTAACACTAACACTTCCCCGAAGCCTGACCCTCACCCGTCCCCTAATCCTAACCCGTACGCTAAAACTAATCAGTGCCCTCACACGCACGCTCCCCCTAAAGCGTTGCCGTACCCTCACCTGGACCCTCAACCGTCCCCGTCCCCGTCCCCTAACCCTAGCCCGAACCCTAAGCCTAACCCTTCCCCGAAGCCTGACCCTCACCCGTCCCCTAATCCTAACCCGTACGCTAACACTAACCCGCGCCCTCACACGCACGCTCCCCCTAAAGCGTTGCCGTACCCTCACCTGGACCCTAAACCGTCCCCGTCCCCTAACCCTAACCCTAGCCAGAACCCTAACCCTAACCCTTCCCCGAAGCCTGACCCTCACCCGTCCCCTAATCCTAACCCGTACGCTAACACTAACCCGTGCCCTCACACGCACGCTCCCCCTAAAGCGTTGCCGTACCCTCACCTGGACCCTGAACCGTCCCCGTCCCCGTCCCCTAACCCTAGCCCGAACCCTAACCCTAACCCTTCCCCGAAGCCTGACCCTCACCCGTCCCCTAATCCTAACCCGTACGCTAACACTAAACCACGCCCTCACACGCACGCTCCCCCTAAAGCGTTGCCGTTCCCTCACCTGGACCCTAAACCGTCCCCGTCCCCTAACCCTAACCCTAGCCCGAACCCTAACCCTAACCCTTCCCCGAACCCTGACCCTCACCCGTCCCCTAATCCTCACCCGTACGCTAACACTAACCCGCGCCCTCACACGCACGCTCCCCCTAAAGCGTTGCCGTACCCTCACCTGGAACCTAAACCGTCCCCGTCCCCTATACCTAACCCTAGCCCGAACCCTAAACCTAACCCTTCCCCGAAGCCTGACCCTCACCCGTCCCCTAATCCTAACCCGTACGCTAACACTAACCGGCGCCCTCACACGCACGCTCCCTCTAAAGCGTTGCCGTACGCTCACCTGGACCCTAAACCGTCCCCGTCCCCTAACCCTAACCCTAGCCCGAACCCTAACTCTAACCCTTCCCCGAAGCCTGACCCTCACCCGTCCCCTAATCCTAACCCGTACGCTAACACTAACCCGCGCCCTCACACGCACACTCCCCCTAAAGCGCTGCCGTACCCTCACCTGGACCCTAAACCTTCCCCGTCCCCTAACCCTAACCCTAGCCCGAACCCTAACTCTAACACTTCCCCGAAGCATGACCCTCACCCGTCCCCTAATCCTAACCCGTACGCTAACACTAACCCGTGCCCTCACACGCACGCTCCCCCTAAAGCGTTGCCGTACCCTCACCTGGACCCTGAACCGTCCCCGTCCCCGTCCCCTAACCCTAGCCCGAACCCTAACCCTAACCCTTCCCCGAAGCCTGACCCTCACCCGTCCCCTAATCCTAACCCGTACGCTAACACTAAACCGCGCCCTCACACGCACGCTCCCCCTAAAGCGTTGCCGTACCCTCACCTGGACCCTAAACCGTCCCCATCCCCTAACCCTAACCCTAGCCCGAACCCTAACCCTAACCCTTCCCCGAAGCCTGACCCTCACCCGTCCCCTAATCCTAAACCGTACGCTAACACTAACCCGCGCCCTCACTCGTTCGCTCCCCCTAAAGCGTTGCCGTACCCTCACCTTGACCCTAAACCGTCCCCGTCCCCTAACCCTAACCCTAGCCCGAACCCTAACCCTAACCCTTCCCCGAAGCCTGACCCTCACCCGTCCCCTAATCCTAACCCGTACGCTAACACTAACCCGCGCCCTCACACGCACGCTCCCCCTAAAGCGTTGCCGTTCCCTCACCTGGACCCTAAACCGTCCCCGTCACCTAACCCTAACCCTAGCCCAAACCCTAACTCTAACACTTCCCCGAAGCCTGACCCTCACCCGTCCCCTAATCCTAACCCGTACGCTAACACTAACCCGCGCCCTCACACGCACGCTCCCCCTAAAGCGTTGCTGTACCCTCACCTGGACCCTAAACCTTCCCCGTCCCCTAACCCTAACCCTAGCCTGAACCCTAACACTAACACTTCCCCGAAGCCTGACCCTCACCTGTCCCCTAATCCTAACCCGTACGCTAACACTAACCCGTGCCCTCACACGCACGCTCCCCCTAAAGCGTTGCCGTACCCTCACCTGGACCCTGAACCGTCCCCGTCCCCGTCCCCTAACCCTAGCCCGAACCCTAACCCTAACCCTTCCCCGAAGCCTGACCCTCACCCGTCCCCTAATCCTAACCCGTACGCTAACACTAAACCGCGCCCTCACACGCACGCTCCCCCTAAAGCGTTGCCGTACCCTCACCTGGACCCTAAACCGTCCCCGTCCCCTAACCCTAACCCTACCCAGAACCCTAAACCTAACCCTTCCCCGAAGCCTGACCCTCACCCGTCCCCTAATCCTAACCCGTACGCTAACACTAACCCGCGCCCTCACACGCACGCTCCCCCTAAAGCGTTGCCGTACCCTCACCTGGACCCTAAACCGTCCCCGTCCCCTAACCCTAACCCTAGCCCGAACACTAACCCTAACCCTTCCCCGAAGCCTGACCCTCACCCGTCCCCTAAACCTAACCCGTACGCTAACACTAACCCGCGCCCTCACACGCACGCTACCCTTAAAGCGTTGCCGTACCCTAACCTGGACCCTAAACCGTCCCCGTCCCCTAACCCTAACCCTAGCCCGAACCCTAACCCTAACCCTTCCCCGAAGCCTGACCCTCACCCGTCCCCTAATCCTAACCCGTACGCTAACACTAACCCGCGCCCTCACACGCACGCTGCCCTTAAAGCGTTGCCGTACCCTCACCTGGACCCTAAACCGTCCCCGTCCCCTAACCCTAACCCTAGCCCGAACCCTAACCCTAACCCTTCCCCGAAGCCTGACCCTCACCCGTCCCCTAATCCTAACCCGTACGCTAACACTAACCCGCGCCCTCACACGCACGCTCCCCCTAAAGCGTTGCCGTACCCTCACCTGGACCCTAAACCGTCCCCGTCCCCTAACCCTAACCCTAGCCCGAACCCTAACCCTAACCCTTCCCCGAACCCTGACCCTAACCCGTCCCCTAATCCTAAAACGTACGCTAACACTAACCCGCGCCCTCAAACGCACGCTGCGCCTAAAGCGTTGCCGTACCCTCACCTGGACCCTAAACCGTCCCCGTCCCCTAACCCTAACCCTAGCCCGAACCCTAACCCTAACCCTTCCCCGAAGCCTGACCCTCACCCGTCCCCTAATCCTCACCCGTACGCAAACACTAACCCGTGCCCTCACATGCACGCTCCCCCTAAAGCGTTGCCGTACCCTCACCTGGAACCTAAACCGTCCCCGTCCCCTAACCCTAACCCTAGCCCGAACCCTAAACCTAACCCTTCCCCGAAGTCTGACCCTCACCCGTCCCCTAATCCTAACCCGTACACTAACACGAACCCGCGCCCTCACACGCACGCTCCCCCTAAAGCGTTGCCGTACCCTCACCTGGACCCTAAACCGTCCCCATCCCCTAACCCTAACCCTAGCCCGAACCCTAACCCTAACCCTTCCCCGAAGCCTGACCCTCACCCGTCCCCTAATCCTAACCCGTACGCTAACACTAACCCGCGCCCTCACACGCACGCTCCCCCTAAAGCGTTGCCGTACCCTCACCTGGACCCTAAACCGTCCCCGTCCCCTAACCCTAACCCTAGCCAGAACCCTAAACCTAACCCTTCCCCGAAGCCTAACCCTCACCCGTCCCCTAATCCTCACCCGTACGCTAACACTAACCCGCGTCCTCACTCGCACGCTCCCACTAAAGCGTTCCCGTACCCTCACCTGGACCCTAAACCGTCCCCGTCCCCTAACCCTAACCCTAGCCCGAACCCTAACCCTAACTCTTCCCCGAAGCCTGACCCTCACCCGTCCACTAATCCTAACCCGTACGCTAACAATAACCCGCGCCCTCACACGCACGCTCCCCCTAAAGCGTTGCCGTACCCTCACCTGGACCCTAAACCGTCCCCGTCCCCTAACCCTAACCCTAGCCCGAACCCTAACCCTAACCCTTCCCCGAAGCCTGACCCTCACCCGTCCCCTAATCCTAACCCGTACGCTAACACTAACCCGCGCCCTCACACGCACCCTCCCCCTAAAGCGTTACCGTACCCTCACCTGGACCCTAAACCGTCCCCGTCCCCTAACCCTAACCCTAGCCCGAACCCTAACCCTAACCCTTCCCCGAAGCCTGACCCTCACCCGTCCCCTAATCCTAACCCGTACGCTAAAACTAACCCGCGCCCTCACACGCACGCTCCCCCTAAAGCGTTGCCGTACCCTCACCTGGACCCTAAACCGTCCCCGTCCCCTAACCCTAACCCTAGCCCGAACCCTAACCCTAACCCTTCCCCGAAGCCTGACCCTCACCCGTCCCCTAATCCTAACCCGTACGCTAACACTAACCCGCGCCCTCACACGCACGCTCCCCCTAAAGCGTTGCCGTACCCTCACCTGGACCCTAAACCGTCCCCGTCCCCTAACCCTAACCCTAGCCAGAACCCTAAACCTAACCCTTCCCCGAAGCCTAACCCTCACCCGTCCCCTAATCCTCACCCGTACGCTAACACTAACCCGCGTCCTCACTCGCACGCTCCCACTAAAGCGTTCCCGTACCCTCACCTGGACCCTAAACCGTCCCCGTCCCCTAACCCTAACCCTAGCCCGAACCCTAACCCTAACTCTTCCCCGAAGCCTGACCCTCACCCGTCCACTAATCCTAACCCGTACGCTAACAATAACCCGCGCCCTCACACGCACGCTCCCCCTAAAGCGTTGCCGTACCCTCACCTGGACCCTAAACCGTCCCCGTCCCCTAACCCTAACCCTAGCCCGAACCCTAACCCTAACCCTTCCCCGAAGCCTGACCCTCACCCGTCCCCTAATCCTAACCCGTACGCTATCACTAACCCGCGCCCTCACACGCACCCTCCCCCTAAAGCGTTACCGTACCCTCACCTGGACCCTAAACCGTCCCCGTCCCCTAACCCTAACCCTAGCCCGAACCCTAACCCTAACCCTTCCCCGAAGCCTGACCCTCACCCGTCCCCTAATCCTAACCCGTACGCTAAAACTAACCCGCGCCCTCACACGCACGCTCCCCCTAAAGCGTTGCCGTACCCTCACCTGGACCCTAAACCGTCCCCGTCCCCTAACCCTAACCCTAGCCCGAACCCTAACCCTAACCCTTCCCCGAAGCCTGACCCTCACCCGTCCCCTATTCCTAACCCGTACGCTAACACTAACCCGCGCCCTCACACGCACGCTCCCCCTAAAGCGTTGCCGTACCCTCACCTGGACCCTAAACCGTCCCCATCCCCTAACCCTAACCCTAGCCCGAACCCTAACCCTAACCCTTCCCCGAAGCCTGATCCTCACCTGTCCCCTAATCCTAACCCGTACGCTAACACTAACCCGCGCCCTCACACGCACGCTCCCCCTAAAGCGTTGCCGTACCCTCACCTGGACCCTAAACCGTCCCCGTCCCCTAACCCTAACCCTAGCCCGAACCCTAACCCTAACCCTTCCCCGAAGCCTGACACTCACACGTCCCCTAATCCTAACCCGTACGCTAACACTAACCCGCGCCCTCACACGCACGCTCGCCCTAAAGCGTTGCCGTACCCTCACCTGGACCCTAAACCGTCCCCGTCCCCTAACCCTAACCGTAGCCTGAACCCTAATCCTAACCCTTCCTCGAAGCCTGACCCTCACCCGTCCCCTAATCCTAACCCGTACGCTAACACTAACCCGCGCCCTCACACGCACGCTCCCCCTAAAGCGTTCCCGTACCCTCACCTGGACCCTAAACCGTCCCCGTCCCCTAACCCTAACCCTAGCCCGAACCCTAACCCTAACCCTTCCCTGAAGCCTGACCCTCACCCGTCCCCTAATCCTAACCCGTACGCTAACACTAACCCTTGCCCTCACACGCACGATCCCCCTAAAGCGTTGCCGTACCCTCACCTGGACCCTAAACCTTCCCCGTCCTCTAACCCTAACCCTAGCCTGAACCCTAACACTAACACTTCCCCGAAGCCTGACCCTCACCCGTCCCCTAATCCTAACCCGTACGCTAACACTAACCCGTGCCCTCACACGCACGCTCCCCCTAAAGCGTTGACGTACCCTCACCTGGACCCTAAACCGTCCCCGTCCCCTAACACTTACCCTAGCCCGAACCCTAACCCTAACCCTTCCCCGAAGCCTGACCCTCACCCGTCCCCTAATCCTAACCCGTACGCTAACACTAACCCGCGCCCTCACACGCACGCTCCCCCTAAAGCGTTGCCGTACCCTCACCTGGACCCTAAACCGTCCCCGTCCCCTAACCCTAACCCTAGCCCGAACCCTAACCCTAACCCTTCCCTGAAGCCTGACCCTCACCCGTCCCCTAATCCTAACCCGTACGCTAACACTAACCCGCGCCCTCACACGCACGCTCCCCCTAAAGCGTTGCCGTACCCTCACCTGGATCCTAAACCGTCCCCGTCCCCTAACCCTAACCCTAGCCTGAACCCTAACACTAACACTTCCCCGAAGCCTGACCCTCACCCGTCCCCTAATCCTAACCCGTACGCTAACACTAACCCGTGCCCTCACACGCACGCTCCCCCTAAAGCGTTGCCGTACCCTCACCTGGACCCTGAACCGTCCCCGTCCCCGTCCCCTAACCCTAGCCCGAACCCTAACCCTAACCCTTCCCCGAAGCCTGACCCTCACCCGTCCCCTAATCCTAACCTGTACGCTAACACTAAACCACGCCCTCACACGCACGCTCCCCCTAAAGTGTTGCCGTACCCTCACCTGGACCCTAAACCGTCCCCGTCCCCTAACCCTAACCCTAGCCAGAACCCTAACACTAACACTTCCCCGAAGCCTGACCCTCACCCGTCCCCTAATCCTAAACCGTACGCTAACACTAACCCGTGCCCTCACACGCACGCTCCCCCTAAAGCGTTGCCGTACCCTCACCTGGACCCTGAACAGTCCCCGTCCCCGTCCCCTAACCCTAGCCCGAACCCTAACCCTAACCCTTCCCCGAAGCCTGACCCTCACCCGTCCCCTAATCCTAACCCGTACGCTAACACTAAACCACGCCCTCACACGCACGCTCCCCCTAAAGCGTTGCCGTTCCCTCACCTGGACCCTAAACCGTCCCCGTCCCCTAACCCTAACCCTAGCCCGAACCCTAAATCTAACCCTTCCCCGAAGCCTGACCCTCACCCGTCCCCTAATCCTAACCCGTACGCTGACACTAACCCGCGCCCTCACACGCACGCTCCCCCTAAAGCGTTGCCGTACCCTCACCTTGACCCTAAACCGTCCCCGTCCCCTAACCCTAACCCTAGCCCGAACCCTAACCCTAACCCTTCCCCGAAGCCTGACCCTCACCCGTCCCCTAATCCTAACCCGTACGCTAACACTAACCCGCGCCCTCACACGCACGCTGCCCTTAAAGCGTTGCCGTACCCTCACCTGGACCCTAAACAGTCCCCGTCCCCTAACCCTAACCCTAGCCCGAACCCTAACCCTAACCCTTCCCCGAACCCTGACCCTCACCCGTCCCCTAATCCTAAACCGTACGCTAACACTAACCCGCGCCCTCACACGCACGCTGCCCCTAAAGCGTTGCCGTACCCTCACCTGGACCCTAAACCGTCCCCGTCCCCTAACCCTAACCCTAGCCCGAACCCTAACCCTAACCCTTCCCCGAACCCTGACCCTCACCCGTCCCCTAATCCTCACCCGTACGCTAACACTAACCCGCGCCCTCACACGCACGCTCCCCCTAAAGCGCTGCCGTACCCTCACCTGGACCCTAAACCTTCCCCGTCCCCTAACCCTAACCCTAGCCCGAACCCTAACTCTAACACTTCCCCGAAGCATGACCCTCACCCGTCCCCTAATCCTAACCCGTACGCTAACACTAACCCGTGCCCTCACACGCACGCTCCCCCTAAAGCGTTGCCGTACCCTCACCTGGACCCTGAACCGTCCCCGTCCCCGTCCCCTAACCCTAACCCGAACCCTAACCCTAACCCTTCCCCGAAGCCTGACCCTCACCCGTCCCCTAATCCTAACCCGTACGCTAACACTAAACCGCGCCCTCACACGCACGCTCCCCCTAAAGCGTTGCCGTACCCTCACCTGGACCCTAAACCGTCCCCATCTCCTAACCCTAACCCTAGCCCGAACCCTAACCCTAACCCTTCCCCGAAGCCTGACCCTCACCCGTCCCCTAATCCTAAACCGTACGCTAACACTAACCCGCGCCCTCACTCGTTCGCTCCCCCTAAAGCGTTGCCGTACCCTCACCTGGACCCTAAACCGTCCCCGTCCCCTAACCCTAACCCTAGCCCGAACCCTAACCCTAACCCTTCCCTGAAGCCTGACCCTCACCCGTCCCCTAATCCTAACCCGTACGCTAACACTAACCCGCGCCCTCACACGCACGCTCCCCCTAAAGCGTTGCCGTTCCCTCACCTGGACCCTAAACCGTCCCCGTCACCTAACCCTAACCCTAGCCCAAACCCTAACTCTAGCACTTCCCCGAAGCCTGACCCTCACCCGTCCCCTAATCCTAACCCGTACGCTAACACTAACCTGCGCCCTCACACGCACGCTCCCCCTAAAGCGTTGCCGTACCCTCACCTGGACCCTAAACCTTCCCCGTCCCCTAACCCTAACCCTAGCCTGAACCCTAACACTAACACTTCCCCGAAGCCTGACCCTCACCCGTCCCCTAATCCTAACCCGTACGCTAACACTAACCCGTGCCCTCACACGCACGCTCCCCCTAAAGCGTTGCCGTACCCTCACCTGGACCCTGAACCGTCCCCGTCCCCGTCCCCTAACCCTAGCCCGAACCCTAACCCTAAGCCTTCCCCGAAGCCTGACCCTCACCCGTCCCCTAATCCTAACCCGTACGCTAACACTAAACCGCGCCCTCACACGCACGCTCCCCCTAAAGCGTTGCCGTACCCTCACCTGGACCCTAAACCGTCCCCGTCCCCTAACCCTAACCCTAGCCAGAACCCTAAACCTAACCCTTCCCCGAAGCCTGACCCTCACCCGTCCCCTAATCCTAACCCGTACGCTAACACTAACCCGCGCCCTCACACGCACGCTCCCCCTAAAGCGTTGCCGTACCCTCACCTGGACCCTAAACCGTCCCCGTCCCCTAACCCTAACCCTAGCCCGAACACTAACCCTAACCCTTCCCCGAAGCCTGACCCTCACCCGTCCCCTAATCCTAACCCGTACGCTAACACTAACCCGCGCCCTCACACGCACGCTGCCCTTAAAGCGTTGCCGTACCCTCACCTGGACCCTAAACCGTCCCCGTCCCCTAACCCTAACCCTAGCCCGAACCCTAACCCTAACCCTTCCCCGAAGCCTGACCCTCACCCGTCCCCTAATCCTAACCCGTACGCTAACACTAACCCGCGCCCTCACACGCACGCTGCACTTAAAGCGTTGCCGTACCCTCACCTGGACCCTAAACCGTCCCCGTCCCCTAACCCTAACCCTAGCCCGAACCCTAACCCTAACCCTTCCCCGAAGCCTGACCCTCACCCGTCCCCTAATCCTAACCCGTACGCTAACACTAACCCGCGCCCTCACACGCACGCTCCCCCTAAAGCGTTGCCGTACCCTCACCTGGACCCTAAACCGTCCCCGTCCCCTAACCCTAACCCTAGCCCGAACCCTAACCCTAACCCTTCCCCGAACCCTGACCCTAACCCGTCCCCTAATCCTAAAACGTACGCTAACACTAACCCGCGCCCTCACACGCACGCTGCGCCTAAAGCGTTGCCGTACCCTCACCTGGACCCTAAACCGTCCCCGTCCCCTAACCCTAACCCTAGCCCGAACCCTAACCCTAACCCTTCCCCGAAGCCTGACCCTCACCCGTCCCCTAATCCTCACCCGTACGCTAACACTAACCCGCGCCCTCACACGCACGCTCCCCCTAAAGCGTTGCCGTACCCTCACCTGGAACCTAAACCGTCCCCGTCCCCTAACCCTAACCCTAGCCCGAACCCTAAACCTAACCCTTCCCCGAAGTCTGACCCTCACCCGTCCCCTAATCCTAACCCGTACACTAACACGAACCCGCGCCCTCACACGCACGCTCCCCCTAAAGCGTTGCCGTACCCTCACCTGGACCCTAAACCGTCCCCATCCCCTAACCCTAACCCTAGCCCGAACCCTAACCCTAACCCTTCCCCGAAGCCTGACCCTCACCCGTCCCCTAATCCTAACCCGTACGCTAACACTAACCCGCGCCCTCACACGCACGCTCCCCCTAAAGCGTTGCCGTACCCTCACCTGGACCCTAAACCGTCCCCGTCCCCTAACCCTAACCCTAGCCAGAACCCTAAACCTAACCCTTCCCCGAAGCCTAACCCTCACCCGTCCCCTAATCCTCACCCGTACGCTAACACTAACCCGCGTCCTCACTCGCACGCTCCCACTAAAGCGTTCCCGTACCCTCACCTGGACCCTAAACCGTCCCCGTCCCCTAACCCTAACCCTAGCCCGAACCCTAAACCTAACCCTTCCCCGAAGCCTGACCCTCACCCGTACCCTAATCCTTACCCGTACGCTAACACTAAACCGCGCCCTCACACGCACGCTCCCCCTAAAGCGTTGCCGTACCCTCACCTGGACCCTAAACCGTCCCCGTCCCCTAACCCTAACCCTAGCCCGAACCCTAACCCTAACCCTTCCCCGAAGCCTGGCCCTCACCCATCCCCTAATCCTAACCCGTACGCTAACACTAACCAGCGCCCTCACATGCACGCTGCCCCTAAAGCGTTGCCGTACCCTCACCTGGACCCTAAACCGTCCCCATCCCCTAACCCTAACCCTAGCCCGAACCCTAACCCTAACTCTTCCCCGAAGCCTGACCCTCACCCGTCCACTAATCCTATCCCGTACGCTAACAATAACCCGCGCCCTCACACGCACGCTCCCCCTAAAGCGTTGCCGTACCCTCACCTGGACCCTAAACCGTCCCTGTCCCCTAACCCTAACCCTAGCCCGAACCCTAACCCTAACCCTTCCCCGAAGCCTGACCCTCACCCGTCCCCTAATCCTAACCCGTACGCTAACACTAACCCGCGCCCTCACACGCACCCTCCCCCTAAAGCGTTACCGTACCCTCAACTGGACCCTAAACCGTCCCCGTCCCCTAACCCTAACCCTAGCCCGAACCCTAACCCTAACCCTTCCCCGAAGCCTGACCCTCACCCGTCCCCTAATCCTAACCCGTACGCTAAAACTAACCCGCGCCCTCACACGCACGCTCCCCCTAAAGCGTTGCCGTACCCTCACCTGGACCCTAAACCGTCCCCGTCCCCTAACCCTAACCCTAGCCCGAACCCTAACCCTAACCCTTCCCCGAAGCCTGACCCTCACCCGTCCCCTATTCCTAACCCGTACGCTAACACTAACCCGCGCCCTCACACGCACGCTCCCCCTAAAGCGTTGCCGTACCCTCACCTGGACCCTAAACCGTCCCCGTCCCCTAACCCTAACCCTAGCCCGAACCCTAACCCTAACCCTTCCCCGAAGCCTGACCCTCACCCGTCCCCTATTCCTAACCCGTACGCTAACACTAACCCGCGCCCTCACACGCACGCTCCCCCTAAAGCGTTGCCGTACCCTCACCTGGACCCTAAACCGTCCCCGTCCCCTAACCCTAACCCTAGCCCGAACCCTAACCCTAACCCTTCCCCGAAGCCTGACACTCACACGTCCCCTAATCCTAACCCGTACGCTAACACTAACCCGCGCCCTCACACGCACGCTCGCCCTAAAGCGTTGCCGTTCCCTCACCTGGACCCTAAACCGTCCCCGTCCCCTAACCCTAACCCTAGCCCGAACCCTAACTCTAACCCTTCCCCGAAGCCTGACCCTCACCCGTCCCCTAATCCTAACCCGTACGCTAACATTAACCCACGCCCTCACACGCACGCTCCCCCTAAAGCGTTGCCGTACCCTCACCTGGACCCTAAACCGTCCCCGTCCCCTAACCCTAACCCTAGCCCGAACCCTAACCCTAACCCTTCCCCGAAGCCTGACCCTCACCCGTCCCCTAATCCTAACCCGTACGCTAACACTAACCCGCGCCCTCACACAAACGCTGCCCTTAAAGCGTTGCCGTACCCTCACCTGGACCCTAAACCGTCCCCGTCCCCTAACCCTAACCCTAGCCCGAACCCTAACCCTAACGCTTCCCCGAACCCTGACCCTCACCCGTCCCCTAATCCTCACCCGTACGCTAACACTAACCCGCGCCCTCACACGCACGCTCCCCCTAAAGCGTTGCCGTACCCTCACCTGGAACCTAAACCGTCCCCGTCCCCTAAACCTAACCCTAGCCCGAACCCTAAACCTAACCCATCCCCGAAGCCTGACCCTCACCCGTCCCCTAATCCTAACCCGTACGCTAACACTAACTGGCGCCCTCACACGCACGCTCCCTCTAAAGCGTTGCCGTACGCTCACCTGGACCCTAAACCGTCCCCGTCCCCTAACCCTAACCCTAGCCCGAACCCTAACTCTAACGCTTCCCCGAAGCCTGACCCTCACCCGTCCCCTAATCCTAACCCGTACGCTAACACTAACCCGCGCCCTCACACGCACGCTCCCCCTAAAGCGCTGCCGTACCCTCACCTGAACCCTAAACCTTCCCCGTCCACTAAACCTAACCCTAGCCCGAACCCTAACTCTAACACTTCCCCGAAGCCTGACCCTCACCCGTCCCCTAATCCTAACCCGTACGCTAACACTAACCCGTGCCCTCACACGCACGCTCCCCCTAAAGCGTTGCCGTACCCTCACCTGGACCCTGAACCGTCCCCGTCCCCGTCCCCTAACCCTAGCCCGAACCCTAACCCTAACCCTTCCCCGAAGCCTGACCCTCACCCGTCCCATAATCCTAACCCGTACGCTAACACTAAACCGCGCCCTCACACGCACGCTCCCCCTAAAGCGTTGCCGTACCCTCACCTGGACCCTAAACCGTCCCCATCCCCTAACCCTAACCCTAGCCCGAACCCTAACCCTAACCCTTCCCCGAAGCCTGACCCTCACCCGTCCCCTAATCCTAAACCGTACGCTAACACTAACCCGCGCCCTCACTCGTTCGCTCCCCCTAAAGCGTTGCCGTACCCTCACCTGGACCCTAAACCGTCCCCGTCCCCTAACCCTAACCCTAGCCCGAACCCTAACCCTAACCCTTCCCCGAAGCCTGACCCTCACCCGTCCCCTAATCCTAACCCGTACGCTAACACTAACCCGCGCCCTCACACGCACGCTCCCCCTAAAGCGTTGCCGTTCCCTCACCTGGACCCTAAATCGTCCCCGTCACCTAACCCTTACCCTAGCCCAAACCCTAACTCTAACACTTCCCCGAAGCCTGACCCTCACCCGTCCCCTAATCCTAACCCGTACGCTAACACTAACCCGCGCCCTCACACGCACGCTCCCCCTAAAGCGTTGCCGTACCCTCACCTGGACCCTAAACCTTCCCCGTCCCCTAACCCTAACCCTAGCCTGAACCCTAACACTAACACTTCCCCGAAGCCTGACCCTCACCCGTCCCCTAATCCTAACCCGTACGCTAACACTAACCCGTGCCCTCACACGCACGCTCCCCCTAAAGCGTTGCCGTACCCTCACCTGGACCCTGAACCGTCCCCTTCCCCGTCCCCTAACCCTAGCCCGAACCCTAACCCTAACCCTTCCCCGAAGCCTGACCCTCACCCGTCCCCTAATCCTAACCCGTACGCTAACACTAAACCGCGCCCTCACACGCACGCTCCCCCTAAAGCGTTGCCGTACCCTCACCTGGACCCTAAACCGTCCCCGTCCCCTAACCCTAACCCTACCCAGAACCCTAAACCTAACCCTTCCCCGAAGCCTGACCCTCACCCGTCCCCTAATCCTAACCCGTACGCTAACACTAACCCGCGCCCTCACACGCACGCTCCCCCTAAAGCGTTGCCGTACCCTCACCTGGACCCTAAACCGTCCCCGTCCCCTAACCCTAACCCTAGCCCGAACACTAACCCTAACCCTTCCCCGAAGCCTGACCCTCACCCGTCCCCTAATCCTAACCCGTACGCTAACACTAACCCGCGCCCTCACACGCACGCTGCCCTTAAAGCGTTGCCGTACCCTCACCTGGACCCTAAACCGTCCCCGTCCCCTAACCCTAACCCTAGCCCGAACCCTAACCCTAACCCTTCCCCGAAGCCTGACCCTCACCCGTCCCCTAATCCTAACCCGTACGCTAACACTAACCCGCGCCCTCACACGCACGCTGCCCTTAAAGCGTTGCCGTACCCGCACCTGGACCCTAAACCGTCCCCGTCCCCTAACCCTAACCCTAGCCCGAACCCTAACCCTAACCCTTCCCCGAAGCCTGACCCTCACCCGTCCCCTAATCCTAACCCGTACGCTAACACTAACCCGCGCCCTCACACGCACGCTCCCCCTAAAGCGTTGCCGTACCCTCACCTGGACCCTAAACCGTCCCCGTCCCCTAACCCTAACCCTAGCCCGAACCCTAACCCTAACCCTTCCCCGAACCCTGACCCTAACCCGTCCCCTAATCCTAAAACGTACGCTAACAATAACCCGCGCCCTCACACGCACGCTGCGCCTAAAGCGTTGCCGTACCCTCACCTGGACCCTAAACCGTCCCCGTCCCCTAACCCTAACCCTAGCCCGAACCCTAACCCTAACCCTTCCCCGAAGCCTGACCCTCACCCGTCCCCTAATCCTCACCCGTACGCTAACACTAACCCGCGCCCTCACACTCACGCTCCCCCTAAAGCGTTGCCGTACCCTCACCTGGAACCTAAACCGTCCCCGTCCCCTAACCCTAACCCTAGCCCGAACCCTAAACCTAACCCTTCCCCGAAGCCTGACCCTCACCCGTCCCCTAATCCTAACCCGTATGCTAACACTAAACCACGCCCTCACACGCACGCTCCCCCTAAAGCGTTGCCGTACCCTCACCTGGACCCTAAACCGTCCCCGTCCCCTAACACTAACCCTAGCCAGAACCCTAAACCTAACCCTTCCCCGAAGCTTGACCCTCACCCGTCCCCTAATCCTAAACCGTACGCTAACACTAACCCGCGCCCTCACTCGTTCGCTCCCCCTAAAGCGTTGCCGTACCCTCACCTGGACCCTAAACCGTCCCCGTCCCCTAACCCTAACCCTAGCCCGAACCCTAACCCTAACCCTTCCCCGAAGCCTGACCCTCACCCGTCCCCTAATCCTAACCCGTACGCTAACACTAACCCGCGCCCTCACACGCACGCTCCCCCTAAAGCGTTGCCGTTCCCTCACCTGGACCCTAAACCGTCCCCGTCCCCTAACCCTAACCCTAGCCCGAACCCTAAATCTAACCCTTCCCCGAAGCCTGACCCTCACCCGTCCCCTAATCCTAACCCGTACGCTAACACTAACCCGCGCCCTCACACGCACGCTCCCCCTAAAGCGTTGCCGTACCCTCACCTGGACCCTAAACCGTCCCCGTCCCCTAACCCTAACCCTAGCCCGAACCCTAACCCTAACCCTTCCCCGAAGCCTGACCCACACCCGTCCCCTAATCCTAACCCGAACGCTAACACTAACCCGCGCCCTCACACGCACGCTGCCCTTAAAGCGTTGCCGTACCCTCACCTGGACCCTAAACCGTCCCCGTCCCCTAACCCTAACCCTAGCCCGAACCCTAACCCTAACCCTTCCCCGAAGCCTGACCCTCACCCGTCCCCTAATCCTAACCCGTACGCTAACACTAACCCGCGCCCTCACACGCACGCTCCCCCTAAAGCGTTGCCGTACCCTCACCTGGACCCTAAACCGTCCCCGTCCCCTAACCCTAACCCTAGCCCGAACCCTAAACCTAACCCTTCCCCGAAGCCTGACCCTCACCCGTCCCCTATTCCTAACCCGTACGCTAACACTAACCCGCGCCCTCACACGCACGCTCCCCCTAAAGCGTTGCCGTACCCTCACCTGGACCCTAAACCGTCCCCGTCCCCTAACCCTAACCCTAGCCTGAACCCTAACCCTAACCCTTCCCTGAAGCCTGACCCTCACCCGTCCCCTAATCCTAAACCGTACGCTAACACTAACCCGCGCCCTCACACGCACGGTGCCCCTAAAGCGTTGCCGTACCCTCACCTGGACCCTAAACTGTCCCCGTCCCCTAACCCTAACCCTAGCCCGAACCCTAACCCTAACCCTTCCCCGAAACCTGACCCTCACCCGTCCCCTAATCCTCACCCGTACGCTAACACTAACCCGCGCCCTCACACGCACGCTCTCCCTAAAGCGTTGCCGTACCCTCACCTGGAACCTAAACCGTCCCCGTCCCCTAAACCTAACCCTAGCCCGAACCCTAAACCTAACCCTTCCCCGAAGCCTGACCCTCACCCGTCCCCTAATCCTAACCCGTACACTAACACGAACTCGCGCCCTCACACGCACGCTCCCCCTAAAGCGTTGCCGTACCCTCACCTGGACCCTAAACCGTCCCCATCCCCTAACCCTAACCCTAGCCCGAACCCTAACCCTAACACTTCCTTGAAGCCTGACCCTCACCCGTCCCCTAATCCTAACCCGTACGCTAACACTAACCCGCGCCCTCACACGCACGCTCCCCCTAAAGCGTTCCCGTACCCTCACCTGGACCATAAACCGTCCCCGTCCCCTAACCCTAACCCTAGCCAGAACCCTAAACCTAACCCTTCCCCGAAGCCTGACCCTCACCCGTCCCCTAATCCTAACCCGTACGCTAACACTGACCCGCGCCCTCACACGCACGCTCGCCCTAAAGCGTTGCCGTACCCTCACCTGGACCCTAAACCGTCCCCGTACCCTAACCCTAACCCTAGCCTGAACCCTAATCCTAACCCTTCCTTGAAGCCTGACCCTCACCCGTCCCCTAATCCTAACCCGTACGCTAACACTAACCCGCGCCCTCACACACACGCTCCCCCTAAAGCGTTCCCGTACCCTCACCTGGACCATAAACCGTCCCCGTCCCCTAACCCTAACCCTAGCCCGAACCCTAACCCTAACCCTTCCCTGAAGCCTGACCCTCACCCGTCCCCTAATCCTAACCCGTACGCTAACACTAACCCTTGCCCTCACACGCACGCTCCCCCTAAAGCGTTGCCGTACCCTCACCTGGACCCTAAACCTTCCCCGTCCCCTAACCCTAACCCCAGCCTGAACCCTAACACTAACACTTCCGCGAAGCCTGACCCTCACCCGTCCCCTAATCCTAACCCGTACGCTAACACTAACCCGTGCCCTCACACGCACGCTCCCCCTAAAGCGTTGCCGTACCCTCACCTGGACCCTAAACCGTCCCCGTCCCGTAACACTTACACTAGCCCCAACCCTAACCCTAACACTTCCCCGAAGCCTGACCCTCACCCGTCCCCTAATCCTAACCCGTACGCTAACACTAACCCGCGTCCTCACACGCACGCTCCCTCTAAAGCGTTGCCGTAACCTCACCTGGACACTAAACCGTCCCCGTCCCCTAACCCTAACCCTAGCCCGAACCCTAACCCTAACCCTTCCCTGAAGCCTGACCCTCACCCGTCCCCTAATCCTAACCCGTACGCTAACACTAACCCGCGCCCTCACACGCACCCTCCCCATAAAGCGTTGCCGTACCCTCACCTGGATCCTAAACCGTCCCCGTCCCCTAACCCTAACCCTAGCCTGAACCCTAACACTAACACTTCCCCGAAGCCTGACCCTCACCTGTCCCCTAATCCTAACCCGTACGCTAACACTAACCCGTGCCCTCACACGCACGCTCCCCCTAAAGCGTTGCCGTACCCTCACCTGGACCCTGAACCGTCCCCGTCCCCGTCCCCTAACCCTAGCCCGAACCCTAACCCTAACACTTCCCCGAAGCCTGACCCTCACCCGTGCCCTAATCCTAACCCGTACGCTAACACTAAACCGCGCCCTCACACGCACGCTCCCCCTAAAGCGTTGCCGTACCCTCACCTGGACCCAAAACCGTCCCCGTCCCCTAACCCTAACCCTAGCCAGAACCCTAAACCTAACCCTTTCCCGAAGCCTGACCCTCACCCGTCCCCTAATCCTAAACCGTACGCTAACACTAACCCGCGCCCTCACTCGTTCGCTCCCCCTAAAGCGTTGCCGTACCCTCACCTGGACCCTAAACCGTCCCCGTCCCCTATCCCTAACCCTAGCCCGAACCCTAACCCTAAACCTTCCCCGACCCTGACCCTCACCCGTCCCCTAATCCTAACCCGTACGCTAACACTAACCCGCGCCCTCACACGCACGCTCCCCCTAAAGCGTTGCCGTTCCCTCACCTGGACCCTAAACCGTCCCCGTCCCCTAACCCTAACCCTAGCCCGAACCCTAACTCTAACCCTTCCCCGAAGCCTGACCCTCACCCGTCCCCTAATCCTAACCCGTACGCTAACACTAACCCGCGCCCTCACACGCACGCTCCCCCTAAAGCGTTGCCGTACCCTCACCTGGACCCTAAACTTTCCCCGTCCCCTAACCCTAACCCTAGCCTGAACCCTAACACTAACACTTCCCCGAAGCCTGACCCTCACCCGTCCCCTAATCCTAACCCGTACGCTAAAACTAATCAGTGCCCTCACACGCACGCTCCCCCTAAAGCGTTGCCGTACCCTCACCTGGACCCGGAACCGTCCCCGTCCCCGTCCCCTAACCCTAGCCCGAACCCTAACCCTAACCCTTCCCCGAAGCCTGACCCTCACCCGTCCCCTAATCCTAACCCGTACGCTAACACTAACCCGCGCCCTCACACGCACGCTCCCCCTAAAGCGTTGCCGTACCCTCACCTGGACCCTAAACCGTCCCCGTCCCCTAACCCTAACCCTAGCCAGAACCCTAAACCTAACCCTTCCCCGAAGCCTGACCCTCACCCGTCCCCTAATCCTAAACCGTACGCTAACACTAACCCGCGCCCTCACTCGTTCGCTCCCCCTAAAGCGTTGCCGTACCCTCACCTGGACCCTAAACCGTCCCCGTCCCCTAACCCTAACCCTAGCCCGAACCCTAACCCTAACCCTTCCCCGAAGCCTGACCCTCACCCGTCCCCTAATCCTAACCCGTACGCTAACACTAACCCGCGCCCTCACACGCACGCTCCCCCTAAAGCGTTGCCGTTCCCTCACCTGGACCCTAAACCGTCCCCGTCCCCTAACCCTAACCCTAGCCCGAACCCTAACCCTAACCCTTCCCCGAAGCCTGACCCTCACCTGTCCCCTAATCCTAACCCGTACGCTAACACTAACCCGTGCCCTCACACACACGCTACCCTTAAAGCGTTGCCGTACCCTCACCTGGACCCTAAACCGTCCCCGTCCCCTAACCCTAACCCTAGCCCGAACCCTAACCCTAACCCTTCCCCGAAGCCTGACCCTCACCCGTCCCCTAATCCTAACCCGTACGCTAACACTAACCCGCGCCCTCACACGCACGCTCCCCCTAAAGCGTTGCCGTACCCTCACCTGGACCCTAAACCGTCCCCGTCCCCTAACCCTAACCCTAGCCCGAACCCTAACCCTAACCCTTCCCCGAAGCCTGACCCTCACCCGTCCCCTAATCCTAACCCGTACGCTAACACTAACCCGCGCCCTCACACGCACGCTGCCCCTAAAGCGTTGCCGTACCCTCACCTGGACCCTAAACCGTCCCCGTCCCCTAACCCTAACCCTAGCCCGAACCCTAACCCTAACGCTTCCCCGAACCCTGACCCTCACCCGTCCCCTAATCCTCACCCGTACGCTAACACTAACCCGCGCCCTCACACGCACGCTCCCCCTAAAGCGTTGCCGTACCCTCACCTGGAACCTAAACCGTCCCCGTCCCCTAAACCTAACCCTAGCCCGAACCCTAAACCTAACCCTTCCCCGAAGCCTGACCCTCACCCGTCCCCTAATCCTAACCCGTACGCTAACACTAACTGGCGCCCTCACACGCACGCTCCCTCTAAAGCGTTGCCGTACGCTCACCTGGACCCTAAACCGTCCCCGTCCCCTAACCCTAACCCTAGCCCGAACCCTAACTCTAACGCTTCCCCGAAGCCTGACCCTCACCCGTCCCCTAATCCTAACCCGTACGCTAACACTAACCCGCGCCCTCACACGCACGCTCCCCCTAAAGCGCTGCCGTACCCTCACCTGAACCCTAAACCTTCCCCGTCCACTAAACCTAACCCTAGCCCGAACCCTAACTCTAACACTTCCCCGAAGCCTGACCCTCACCCGTCCCCTAATCCTAACCCGTACGCTAACACTAACCCGTGCCCTCACACGCACGCTCCCCCTAAAGCGTTGCCGTACCCTCACCTGGACCCTGAACCGTCCCCGTCCCCGTCCCCTAACCCTAGCCCGAACCCTAACCCTAACCCTTCCCCGAAGCCTGACCCTCACCCGTCCCATAATCCTAACCCGTACGCTAACACTAAACCGCGCCCTCACACGCACGCTCCCCCTAAAGCGTTGCCGTACCCTCACCTGGACCCTAAACCGTCCCCATCCCCTAACCCTAACCCTAGCCCGAACCCTAACCCTAACCCTTCCCCGAAGCCTGACCCTCACCCGTCCCCTAATCCTAAACCGTACGCTAACACTAACCCGCGCCCTCACTCGTTCGCTCCCCCTAAAGCGTTGCCGTACCCTCACCTGGACCCTAAACCGTCCCCGTCCCCTAACCCTAACCCTAGCCCGAACCCTAACCCTAACCCTTCCCCGAAGCCTGACCCTCACCCGTCCCCTAATCCTAACCCGTACGCTAACACTAACCCGCGCCCTCACACGCACGCTCCCCCTAAAGCGTTGCCGTACCCTCACCTGGACCCTAAACCGTCCCCGTCCCCTAACCCTAACCCTAGCCCGAACCCTAACCCTAACCCTTCCCCGAAGCCTGACCCTCACCCGTCCCCTAATCCTAACCCGTACGCTAACACTAACCCGCGCCCTCACACGCACGCTGCCCCTAAAGCGTTGCCGTACCCTCACCTGGACCCTAAACCGTCCCCGTCCCCTAACCCTAACCCTAGCCCGAACCCTAACCCTAACGCTTCCCCGAACCCTGACCCTCACCCGTCCCCTAATCCTCACCCGTACGCTAACACTAACCCGCGCCCTCACACGCACGCTCCCCCTAAAGCGTTGCCGTACCCTCACCTGGAACCTAAACCGTCCCCGTCCCCTAAACCTAACCCTAGCCCGAACCCTAAACCTAACCCTTCCCCGAAGCCTGACCCTCACCCGTCCCCTAATCCTAACCCGTACGCTAACACTAACTGGCGCCCTCACACGCACGCTCCCTCTAAAGCGTTGCCGTACGCTCACCTGGACCCTAAACCGTCCCCGTCCCCTAACCCTAACCCTAGCCCGAACCCTAACTCTAACGCTTCCCCGAAGCCTGACCCTCACCCGTCCCCTAATCCTAACCCGTACGCTAACACTAACCCGCGCCCTCACACGCACGCTCCCCCTAAAGCGCTGCCGTACCCTCACCTGAACCCTAAACCTTCCCCGTCCACTAAACCTAACCCTAGCCCGAACCCTAACTCTAACACTTCCCCGAAGCCTGACCCTCACCCGTCCCCTAATCCTAACCCGTACGCTAACACTAACCCGTGCCCTCACACGCACGCTCCCCCTAAAGCGTTGCCGTACCCTCACCTGGACCCTGAACCGTCCCCGTCCCCGTCCCCTAACCCTAGCCCGAACCCTAACCCTAACCCTTCCCCGAAGCCTGACCCTCACCCGTCCCATAATCCTAACCCGTACGCTAACACTAAACCGCGCCCTCACACGCACGCTCCCCCTAAAGCGTTGCCGTACCCTCACCTGGACCCTAAACCGTCCCCATCCCCTAACCCTAACCCTAGCCCGAACCCTAACCCTAACCCTTCCCCGAAGCCTGACCCTCACCCGTCCCCTAATCCTAAACCGTACGCTAACACTAACCCGCGCCCTCACTCGTTCGCTCCCCCTAAAGCGTTGCCGTACCCTCACCTGGACCCTAAACCGTCCCCGTCCCCTAACCCTAACCCTAGCCCGAACCCTAACCCTAACCCTTCCCCGAAGCCTGACCCTCACCCGTCCCCTAATCCTAACCCGTACGCTAACACTAACCCGCGCCCTCACACGCACGCTCCCCCTAAAGCGTTGCCGTTCCCTCACCTGGACCCTAAATCGTCCCCGTCACCTAACCCTTACCCTAGCCCAAACCCTAACTCTAACACTTCCCCGAAGCCTGACCCTCACCCGTCCCCTAATCCTAACCCGTACGCTAACACTAACCCGCGCCCTCACACGCACGCTCCCCCTAAAGCGTTGCCGTACCCTCACCTGGACCCTAAACCTTCCCCGTCCCCTAACCCTAACCCTAGCCTGAACCCTAACACTAACACTTCCCCGAAGCCTGACCCTCACCCGTCCCCTAATCCTAACCCGTACGCTAACACTAACCCGTGCCCTCACACGCACGCTCCCCCTAAAGCGTTGCCGTACCCTCACCTGGACCCTGAACCGTCCCCTTCCCCGTCCCCTAACCCTAGCCCGAACCCTAACCCTAACCCTTCCCCGAAGCCTGACCCTCACCCGTCCCCTAATCCTAACCCGTACGCTAACACTAAACCGCGCCCTCACACGCACGCTCCCCCTAAAGCGTTGCCGTACCCTCACCTGGACCCTAAACCGTCCCCGTCCCCTAACCCTAACCCTACCCAGAACCCTAAACCTAACCCTTCCCCGAAGCCTGACCCTCACCCGTCCCCTAATCCTAACCCGTACGCTAACACTAACCCGCGCCCTCACACGCACGCTCCCCCTAAAGCGTTGCCGTACCCTCACCTGGACCCTAAACCGTCCCCGTCCCCTAACCCTAACCCTAGCCCGAACACTAACCCTAACCCTTCCCCGAAGCCTGACCCTCACCCGTCCCCTAATCCTAACCCGTACGCTAACACTAACCCGCGCCCTCACACGCACGCTGCCCTTAAAGCGTTGCCGTACCCTCACCTGGACCCTAAACCGTCCCCGTCCCCTAACCCTAACCCTAGCCCGAACCCTAACCCTAACCCTTCCCCGAAGCCTGACCCTCACCCGTCCCCTAATCCTAACCCGTACGCTAACACTAACCCGCGCCCTCACACGCACGCTGCCCTTAAAGCGTTGCCGTACCCGCACCTGGACCCTAAACCGTCCCCGTCCCCTAACCCTAACCCTAGCCCGAACCCTAACCCTAACCCTTCCCCGAAGCCTGACCCTCACCCGTCCCCTAATCCTAACCCGTACGCTAACACTAACCCGCGCCCTCACACGCACGCTCCCCCTAAAGCGTTGCCGTACCCTCACCTGGACCCTAAACCGTCCCCGTCCCCTAACCCTAACCCTAGCCCGAACCCTAACCCTAACCCTTCCCCGAACCCTGACCCTAACCCGTCCCCTAATCCTAAAACGTACGCTAACACTAACCCGCGCCCTCACACGCACGCTGCGCCTAAAGCGTTGCCGTACCCTCACCTGGACCCTAAACCGTCCCCGTCCCCTAACCCTAACCCTAGCCCGAACCCTAACCCTAACCCTTCCCCGAAGCCTGACCCTCACCCGTCCCCTAATCCTCACCCGTACGCTAACACTAACCCGCGCCCTCACACTCACGCTCCCCCTAAAGCGTTGCCGTACCCTCACCTGGAACCTAAACCGTCCCCGTCCCCTAACCCTAACCCTAGCCCGAACCCTAAACCTAACCCTTCCCCGAAGCCTGACCCTCACCCGTCCCCTAATCCTAACCCGTATGCTAACACTAAACCACGCCCTCACACGCACGCTCCCCCTAAAGCGTTGCCGTACCCTCACCTGGACCCTAAACCGTCCCCATCCCCTAACACTAACCCTAGCCAGAACCCTAAACCTAACCCTTCCCCGAAGCTTGACCCTCACCCGTCCCCTAATCCTAAACCGTACGCTAACACTAACCCGCGCCCTCACTCGTTCGCTCCCCCTAAAGCGTTGCCGTACCCTCACCTGGACCCTAAACCGTCCCCGTCCCCTAACCCTAACCCTAGCCCGAACCCTAACCCTAACCCTTCCCCGAAGCCTGACCCTCACCCGTCCCCTAATCCTAACCCGTACGCTAACACTAACCCGCGCCCTCACACGCACGCTCCCCCTAAAGCGTTGCCGTTCCCTCACCTGGACCCTAAACCGTCCCCGTCCCCTAACCCTAACCCTAGCCCGAACCCTAAATCTAACCCTTCCCCGAAGCCTGACCCTCACCCGTCCCCTAATCCTAACCCGTACGCTAACACTAACCCGCGCCCTCACACGCACGCTCCCCCTAAAGCGTTGCCGTACCCTCACCTGGACCCTAAACCGTCCCCGTCCCCTAACCCTAACCCTAGCCCGAACCCTAACCCTAACCCTTCCCCGAAGCCTGACCCACACCCGTCCCCTAATCCTAACCCGAAGGCTAACACTAACCCGCGCCCTCACACGCACGCTGCCCTTAAAGCGTTGCCGTACCCTCACCTGGACCCTAAACCGTCCCCGTCCCCTAACCCTAACCCTAGCCCGAACCCTAACCCTAACCCTTCCCCGAAGCCTGACCCTCACCCGTCCCCTAATCCTAACCCGTACGCTAACACTAACCCGAGCCCTCACACGCACGCTCCCCCTAAAGCGTTGCCGTACCCTCACCTGGACCCTAAACCGTCCCCGTCCCCTAACCCTAACCCTAGCCCGAACCCTAAACCTAACCCTTCCCCGAAGCCTGACCCTCACCCGTCCCCTATTCCTAACCCGTACGCTAACACTAACCCGCGCCCTCACACGCACGCTCCCCCTAAAGCGTTGCCGTACCCTCACCTGGACCCTAAACCTTCCCCGTCCCCTAACCCTAACCCTAGCCTGAACCCTAACCCTAACCCTTCCCTGAAGCCTGACCCTCACCCGTCCCCTAATCCTAAACCGTACGCTAACACTAACCCGCGCCCTCACACGCACGGTGCCCCTAAAGCGTTGCCGTACCCTCACCTGGACCCTAAACTGTCCCCGTCCCCTAACCCTAACCCTAGCCCGAACCCTAACCCTAACCCTTCCCCGAAACCTGACCCTCACCCGTCCCCTAATCCTCACCCGTACGCTAACACTAACCCGCGCCCTCACACGCACGCTCTCCCTAAAGCGTTGCCGTACCCTCACCTGGAACCTAAACCGTCCCCGTCCCCTAAACCTAACCCTAGCCCGAACCCTAAACCTAACCCTTCCCCGAAGCCTGACCCTCACCCGTCCCCTAATCCTAACCCGTACACTAACACGAACTCGCGCCCTCACACGCACGCTCCCCCTAAAGCGTTGCCGTACCCTCACCTGGACCCTAAACCGTCCCCATCCCCTAACCCTAACCCTAGCCCGAACCCTAACCCTAACACTTCCTTGAAGCCTGACCCTCACCCGTCCCCTAATCCTAACCCGTACGCTAACACTAACCCGCGCCCTCACACGCACGCTCCCCCTAAAGCGTTCCCGTACCCTCACCTGGACCATAAACCGTCCCCGTCCCCTAACCCTAACCCTAGCCAGAACCCTAAACCTAACCCTTCCCCGAAGCCTGACCCTCACCCGTCCCCTAATCCTAACCCGTACGCTAACACTGACCCGCGCCCTCACACGCACGCTCGCCCTAAAGCGTTGCCGTACCCTCACCTGGACCCTAAACCGTCCCCGTACCCTAACCCTAACCCTAGCCTGAACCCTAATCCTAACCCTTCCTTGAAGCCTGACCCTCACCCGTCCCCTAATCCTAACCCGTACGCTAACACTAACCCGCGCCCTCACACACACGCTCCCCCTAAAGCGTTCCCGTACCCTCACCTGGACCATAAACCGTCCCCGTCCCCTAACCCTAACCCTAGCCCGAACCCTAACCCTAACCCTTCCCTGAAGCCTGACCCTCACCCGTCCCCTAATCCTAACCCGTACGCTAACACTAACCCTTGCCCTCACACGCACGCTCCCCCTAAAGCGTTGCCGTACCCTCACCTGGACCCTAAACCTTCCCCGTCCCCTAACCCTAACCCCAGCCTGAACCCTAACACTAACACTTCCGCGAAGCCTGACCCTCACCCGTCCCCTAATCCTAACCCGTACGCTAACACTAACCCGTGCCCTCACACGCACGCTCCCCCTAAAGCGTTGCCGTACCCTCACCTGGACCCTAAACCGTCCCCGTCCCCTAACACTTACACTAGCCCCAACCCTAACCCTAACACTTCCCCGAAGCCTGACCCTCACCCGTCCCCTAATCCTAACCCGTACGCTAACACTAACCCGCGTCCTCACACGCACGCTCCCTCTAAAGCGTTGCCGTACCCTCACCTGGACACTAAACCGTCCCCGTCCCCTAACCCTAACCCTAGCCCGAACCCTAACCCTAACCCTTCCCTGAAGCCTGACCCTCACCCGTCCCCTAATCCTAACCCGTACGCTAACACTAACCCGCGCCCTCACACGCACCCTCCCCATAAAGCGTTGCCGTACCCTCACCTGGATCCTAAACCGTCCCCGTCCCCTAACCCTAACCCTAGCCTGAACCCTAACACTAACACTTCCCCGAAGCCTGACCCTCACCTGTCCCCTAATCCTAACCCGTACGCTAACACTAACCCGTGCCCTCACACGCACGCTCCCCCTAAAGCGTTGCCGTACCCTCACCTGGACCCTGAACCGTCCCCGTCCCCGTCCCCTAACCCTAGCCCGAACCCTAACCCTAACACTTCCCCGAAGCCTGACCCTCACCCGTGCCCTAATCCTAACCCGTACGCTAACACTAAACCGCGCCCTCACACGCACGCTCCCCCTAAAGCGTTGCCGTACCCTCACCTGGACCCAAAACCGTCCCCGTCCCCTAACCCTAACCCTAGCCAGAACCCTAAACCTAACCCTTTCCCGAAGCCTGACCCTCACCCGTCCCCTAATCCTAACCCGTACGCTAACACTAACCCGCGCCCTCACACGCACGCTCCCCCTAAAGCGTTGCCGTACCCTCACCTGGACCCTAAACTTTCCCCGTCCCCTAACCCTAACCCTAGCCTGAACCCTAACACTAACACTTCCCCGAAGCCTGACCCTCACCCGTCCCCTAATCCTAACCCGTACGCTAAAACTAATCAGTGCCCTCACACGCACGCTCCCCCTAAAGCGTTGCCGTACCCTCACCTGGACCCTGAACCGTCCCCGTCCCCGTCCCCTAACCCTAGCCCGAACCCTAACCCTAACCCTTCCCCGAAGCCTGACCCTCACCCGTCCCCTAATCCTAACCCGTACGCTAACACTAACCCGCGCCCTCACACGCACGCTCCCCCTAAAGCGTTGCCGTACCCTCACCTGGACCCTAAACCGTCCCCGTCCCCTAACCCTAAACCTAGCCAGAACCCTAAACCTAACCCTTCCCCGAAGCCTGACCCTCACCCGTCCCCTAATCCTAAACCGTACGCTAACACTAACCCGCGCCCTCACTCGTTCGCTCCCCCTAAAGCGTTGCCGTACCCTCACCTGGACCCTAAACCGTCCCCGTCCCCTAACCCTAACCCTAGCCCGAACCCTAACCCTAACCCTTCCCCGAAGCCTGACCCTCACCCGTCCCCTAATCCTAACCCGTACGCTAACACTAACCCGCGCCCTCACACGCACGCTCCCCCTAAAGCGTTGCCGTTCCCTCACCTGGACCCTAAACCGTCCCCGTCCCCTAACCCTAACCCTAGCCCGAACCCTAACTCTAACCCTTCCCCGAAGCCTGACCCTCACCCGTCCCCTAATCCTAACCCGTACGCTAACACTAACCCGCGCCCTCACACGCACGCTCCCCCTAAAGTGTTGCCGTACCCTCACCTGGACCCTAAACCGTCCCCGTCCCCTAACCCTAACCCTAGCCCGAACCCTAACCCTAACCCTTCCCCGAAGCCTGACCCTCACCTGTCCCCTAATCCTAACCCGTACGCTAACACTAACCCGTGCCCTCACACACACGCTACCCTTAAAGCGTTGCCGTACCCTCACCTGGACCCTAAACCGTCCCCGTCCCCTAACCCTAACCCTAGCCCGAACCCTAACCCTAACCCTTCCCCGAAGCCTGACCCTCACCCGTCCCCTAATCCTAACCCGTACGCTAACACTAACCCGCGCCCTCACACGCACGCTCCCCCTAAAGCGTTGCCGTACCCTCACCTGGACCCTAAACCGTCCCCGTCCCCTAACCCTAACCCTAGCCCGAACCCTAAACCTAACCCTTCCCCGAAGCCTGACCCTCACCCGTCCCCTATTCCTAACCCGTACGCTAACACTAACCCGCGCCCTCACACGCACGCTCCCCCTAAAGCGTTGCCATACCCTCACCTGGACCCTAAACCGTCCCCGTCCCCTAACCCTAACCCTAGCCAGAACCCTAAACCTAACCCTTCCCCGAAGCCTGACCCTCACCCGTCCCCTAATCCTAACCCGTACGCTAACACTAACCCGCGTCCTCACTCGCACGCTCCCACTAAAGCGTTGCCGTACCCTCACCTGGACCCTAAACCGTCCCCGTCCCCTAACCCTAACCCTAGCCTGAACCCTAACACTAACACTTCCCCGAAGCCTGACCCTCACCCGTCCTCTAATCCTAACCCGTACGCTAACACTAACCCGTGCCCTCACACGCACGCTCCCCCTAAAGCGTTGCCGTACCCTCACCTGGACCCTGAACCGTCCCCGTCCCTGTCCCCTAACCCTAGCCCGAACCCTAACCCTAACCCTTCCCCGAAGCCTGACCCTCACCCGTCCCCTAATCCTAACCCGTACGCTAACACTAAACCGCGCCCTCACACGCACGCTCCCCCTAAAGCGTTGCCGTACCCTCACCTGGACCCTAAACCGTCCCCGTCCCCTAACCCTAACCCTAGCCCGAACCCTAAACCTAACCCTTCCCCGAAGCCTGACCCTCACCCGTCCCCTAATCCTAACCCGTACGCTAACACTAACCCGCGCCCTCACACGCACGCTCCCCCTAAAGCGTTGCCGTACCCTCACCTGGACCCTAAACCGTCCCCATCCCCTAACCCTAACCCTAGCCCGAACCCTAACCCTAACCCTTCCCCGAAGCCTGACCCTCACCCGTCCCCTAATCCTAACCCGTACGCTAACACTAACCCGCGCCCTCACACGCACGCTCCCCCTAAAGTGTTGCCGTACCCTCACCTGGATCCTAAACCGTCCCCGTCCCCTAACCCTAACCCTAGCCCGAACCCTAACCCTAACCCTTCCCCGAAGCCTGACCCTCACCCGTCCCCTATTCCTAACCCGTACGCTAACACTAACCCGCGCCCTCACACGCACGCTCCCCCTAAAGCGTTGCCGTACCCTCACCTGGACCCTAAACCGTCCCCGTCCCCTAACCCTAACCCTAGCCCGAACCCTAACCCTAACCCTTCCCCGAACCCTGACCCTCACCCGTCCCCTAATCCTAACCCGTACGCTAACACGGACCCGCGCCCTCATACGCACGCTCCCCCTAAAGCATTGCCGTACCCTCACCTGGACCCTAAACCGTCCCCATCCCCTAACCCTAACCCTAGCCCGAACCCTAACCCTAACCCTTCCCCGAAGCCTGACCCTCACCCGTCCCCTAATCCTAACCCGTACGCTAACACTAACCCGCGCCCTCACACGCACGCTCCCCCTAAAGTGTTGCCGTACCCTCACCTGGATCCTAAACCGTCCCCGTCCCCTAACCCTAACCCTAGCCCGAACCCTAAACCTAACCCTTCCCCGAAGCCTGACCCTCACCCGTCCCCTATTCCTAACCCGTACGCTAACACTAACCCGCGCCCTCACACGCACGCTCCCCCTAAAGCGTTGCCGTACCCTCACCTGGACCCTAAACCGTCCCCGTCCCCTAACCCTAACCCTAGCCCGAACCCTAACCCTAACCCTTCCCCGAACCCTGACCCTCACCCGTCCCCTAATCCTAACCCGTACGCTAACACGGACCCGCGCCCTCATACGCACGCTCCCCCTAAAGCATTGCCGTACCCTCACCTGGACCCTAAACCGTCCCCATCCCCTAACCCTAACCCTAGCCCGAACCCTAACCCTAACCCTTCCCCGAAGCCTGACCCTCACCCGTCCCCTAATCCTAACCCGTACGCTAACACTAACCCGCGCGCTCACACGCACGCTCCCCCTAAAGCGTTGCCGTACCCTCACCTGGACCCTAAACCGTCCCCGTCCCCTAACCCTAACCCTAGCCCGAACCCTAACTCTAACCCTTCCCCGAAGCCTGACCCTCACCCGTCCCCTAATCCTAACCCGTACGCTAACACTAACCCGCGCCCTCACACGCACGCTCCCTCTAAAGCGTTGCCGTACCCTCACCTGGACCCTAAACCGTCCCCGTCCCCTAACCCTAACCCTAGCCCGAACCCTAACCCTAACCCTTCCCTGAAGCCTGTCCCTCACCCGTCCCCTAATCCTAACCCGTACGCTAACACTAACCCGCGCCCTCACACGCACGCTCCCCCTAAAGCGTTGCCGTACCCTCACCTGGACCCTAAACCGTCCCCGTCCCCTAACCCTAACCCTAGCCAGAACCCTAACACTAACACTTCCCCGAAGCCTGACCCTCACCCGTCCCCTAATCCTAACCCGTACGCTAACACTAACCCGCGCCCTCACACGCACGCTCCCCCTAAAGCGTTGCCGTACCCTCACCTGGACCCTAAACCGTCCCCGTCCCCTAACCCTAACCCTAGCCCGAACCCTAACCCTTACCCTTCCCCGAAGCCTGACCCTCACCCGTCCACTATTCCTAACCCGTACGCTAACACTAACCCGCGCCCTCACACGCACGCTCCCCCTAAAGCGTTGCCGTACCCTCACCTGGACCCTAAACCGTTCCCGTCCCCTAACCCTAACCCTAGCCCGAACCCTAACCCTAACCCTTCCCCGAAGCCTGACCCTCACCCGTCACCTAATCCTAAACCGTACGCTAACACGAACCCGCGCATTCACACGCACGCTCCCCCTAAAGCGTTGCCGTACCCTCACCTGGACCCTAAACCGTCCCCGTCCCCTAACCCTAACCCTAGCCAGAACCCTAAACCTAACCCTTCCCCGAAGCCTGACCCTCACCCGTCCCCTAATCCTCACCCGTACGCTAACACTAACCCGCGTCCTCACTCGCACGCTCCCACTAAAGCGTTCCCGTACCCTCACCTGGACCCTAAACCGTCCCCGTCCCCTAACCCTAACCCTAGCCCGAACCCTAACCCTAACCCTTCCCCGAAGCCTGACCCTCACCCGTCCCCTAATCCTTACCCGTACGCTAACACTAAACCGCGCCCTCACACGCACGCTCCCCCTAAAGCGTTGCCGTACCCTCACCTGGACCCTAAACCGTCCCCGTCCCCTAACCCTAACCCTAGGCCCGAACCCTAACCCTAACCCTTCCCCGAACCCTGACCCTCACCCGTCCCCTAATCCTCACCCGTACGCTAACACTAACCCGCGCCCTCACACGCACGCTCTCCCTAAAGCGTTGCCGTACCCTCACCTGGAACCTAAACCGTCCCCGTCCCCTAACCTAACCCTAGCCCGAACCCTATACCTAACCCTTCCCCGAAGCCTGACCCTCACCCATCCCCTAATCCTAACCCATACACTAACACGAACCCGCGCCCTCACACGCACGCTCCCCCTAAAGCGTTGCCGTACCCTCACCTGGACCCTAAAACCGTCCCCATCCCCTAACCCTAACCCTAGCCCGAACCCTAACCCTAACACTTCCTTGAAGCCTGACCCTCACCCGTCCCCTAATCCTAACCCGTACGCTAACACTAACCCGCGCCCTCACACGCACGCTCCCCCTAAAGCGTTCCCGTACCCTCACCTGGACCATAAACCGTCCCCGTCCCCTAACCCTAACCCTAGCCAGAACCCTAAACCTAACCCTTCCCCGAAGCCTGACCCTCACCCGTCCCCTAATCCTAACCCGTACGCTAACACTAACCCGCGCCCTCACACGCACGCTCGCCCTAAAGCGTTGCCGTACCCTCACCTGGACCCTAAACCGTCCCCGTACCCTAACCCTAACCCTAGCCTGAACCCTAATCCTAACACTTCCTTGAAGCCTGACCCTCACCCGTCCCCTAATCCTAACCCGTACGCTAACACTAACCCGCGCCCTCACACACACGCTCCCCCTAAAGCGTTCCCGTACCCTCACCTGGACCCTAAACCGTCCCCGTCCCCTAACCCTAACCCTAGCCCGAACCCTAACCCTAACCCTTCCCTGAAGCCTGACCCTCACCCGTCCCCTAATCCTAACCCGTACGCTAACACTAACCCTTGCCCTCACACGCACGCTCCCCCTAAAGCGTTTCCGTACCCTCACCTGGACCCTAAACCTTCCCCGTCCCCTAACCCTAACCCTAGCCTGAACCCTAACACTAACACTTCCGCGAAGCCTGACCCTCACCCGTCCCCTAATCCTAACCCGTACGCTAACACTAACCCGTGCCCTCACACGCACGCTCCCCCTAAAGCGTTGCCGTACCCTCACCTGGACCCTAAACCGTCCCCGTCCCCTAACACTTACACCTGCCCGAACCCTAACCCTAACCCTTCCCCGAAGCCTGACCCTCACCCGTCCCCTAATCCTAACCCGTACGCTAACACTAACCCGCGTCCTCACACGCACGCTCCCTCTAAAGCGTTGCCGTACCCTCACCTGGACACTAAACCGTCCCCGTCCCCTAACCCTAACCCTAGCCCGAACCCTAACCCTAACCCTTCCCTGAAGCCTGACCCTCACCCGTCCCCTAATCCTAAACCGTACGCTAACACTAACCCGCGCCCTCACACGCACGGTGCCCCTAAAGCGTTGCCGTACCCTCACCTGGACCCTAAACCGTCCCCGTCCCCTAACCCTAACCCTAGCCCGAACCCTAACCCTAACCCTTCCCCGAACCCTGACCCTCACCCGTCCCCTAATCCTCACCTGTACGCTAACACTAACCCGCGCCCTCACACGCACGCTCTCCCTAAAGCGTTGCCGTACCCTCACCTGGAACCTAAACCGTCCCCGTCCCCTAAACCTAACCCTAGCCCGAACCCTAAACCTAACCCTTCCCCGAAGCCTGACCCTCACCCATCCCCTAATCCTAACCCGTACACTAACACGAACCCGCGCCCTCACACGCACGCTCCCCCTAAAGCGTTGCCGTACCCTCACCTGGACCCTAAACCGTCCCCATCCCCTAACCCTAACCCTAGCCCGAACCCTAACCCTAACACTTCCTTGAAGCCTGACCCTCACCCGTCCCCTAATCCTAACCCGTACGCTAACACTAACCCGCGCCCTCACACGCACGCTCCCCCTAAAGCGTTCCCGTACCCTCACCTGGACCATAAACCGTCCCCGTCCCCTAACCCTAACCCTAGCCAGAACCCTAAACCTAACCCTTCCCCGAAGCCTGACCCTCACCCGTCCCCTAATCCTAACCCGTACGCTAACACTAACCCGCGCCCTCACACGCACGCTCGCCCTAAAGCGTTGCCGTACCCTCACCTGGACCCTAAACCGTCCCCGTACCCTAACCCTAACCCTAGCCTGAACCCTAATCCTAACCCTTCCTTGAAGCCTGACCCTCACCCGTCCCCTAATCCTAACCCGTACGCTAACACTAACCCGCGCCCTCACACACACGCTCCCCCTAAAGCGTTCCCGTACCCTCACCTGGACCCTAAACCGTCCCCGTCCCCTAACCCTAACCCTAGCCCGAACCCTAACCCTAACCCTTCCCTGAAGCCTGACCCTCACCCGTCCCCTAATCCTAACCCGTACGCTAACACTAACCCTTGCCCTCACACGCACGCTCCCCCTAAAGCGTTTCCGTACCCTCACCTGGACCCTAAACCTTCCCCGTCCCCTAACCCTAACCCTAGCCTGAACCCTAACACTAACACTTCCGCGAAGCCTGACCCTCACCCGTCCCCTAATCCTAACCCGTACGCTAACACTAACCCGTGCCCTCACACGCACGCTCCCCCTAAAGCGTTGCCGTACCCTCACCTGGACCCTAAACCGTCCCCGTCCCCTAACACTTACACCTGCCCGAACCCTAACCCTAACCCTTCCCCGAAGCCTGACCCTCACCCGTCCCCTAATCCTAACCCGTACGCTAACACTAACCCGCGTCCTCACACGCACGCTCCCTCTAAAGCGTTGCCGTACCCTCACCTGGACACTAAACCGTCCCCGTCCCCTAACCCTAACCCTAGCCCGAACCCTAACCCTAACCCTTCCCTGAAGCCTGACCGTCACCCGTCCCCTAATCCTAACCCGTACGCTAACACTAACCCGCGCCCTCACACGCACCCTCCCCATAAAGCGTTGCCGTACCCTCACCTGGATCCTAAACCGTCCCCGTCCCCTAACCCTAACCCTAGCCTGAACCCTAACACTAACACTTCCCCGAAGCCTGACCCTCACCCGTCCCCTAATCCTAACCCGTACGCTAACACTAACCCGTGCCCTCACACGCACGCTCCCCCTAAAGCGTTGCCGTACCCTCACCTGGACCCTGAACCGTCCCCGTCCCCGTCCCCTAACCCTAGCCCGAACCCTAACCCTAACCCTTCCCCGAAGCCTGACCCTCACCCGTCCCCTAATCCTAACCCGTACGCTAACACTAAACCGCGCCCTCACACGCACGCTCCCCCTAAAGCGTTGCCGTACCCTCACCTGGACCCTAAACCGTCCCCGTCCCCTAACCCTAACCCTAGCCCGAACCCTAACTCTAACCCTTCCCCGAAGCCTGACCCTCACCCGTCCCCTAATCCTAACCCGTACGCTAACACTAACCCGCGCCCTCACACGCACGCTCCCTCTAAAGCGTTGCCGTACCCTCACCTGGACCCTAAACCGTCCCCGTCCCCTAACCCTAACCCTAGCCCGAACCCTAACCCTAACCCTTCCCTGAAGCCTGTCCCTCACCCGTCCCCTAATCCTAACCCGTACGCTAACACTAACCCGCGCCCTCACACGCACGCTCCCCCTAAAGCGTTGCCGTACCCTCACCTGGACCCTAAACCGTCCCCGTCCCCTAACCCTAACCCTAGCCAGAACCCTAACACTAACACTTCCCCGAAGCCTGACCCTCACCCGTCCCCTAATCCTAACCCGTACGCTAACACTAACCCGCGCCCTCACACGCACGCTCCCCCTAAAGCGTTGCCGTACCCTCACCTGGACCCTAAACCGTCCCCGTCCCCTAACCCTAACCCTAGCCCGAACCCTAACCCTTACCCTTCCCCGAAGCCTGACCCTCACCCGTCCACTATTCCTAACCCGTACGCTAACACTAACCCGCGCCCTCACACGCACGCTCCCCCTAAAGCGTTGCCGTACCCTCACCTGGACCCTAAACCGTTCCCGTCCCCTAACCCTAACCCTAGCCCGAACCCTAACCCTAACCCTTCCCCGAAGCCTGACCCTCACCCGTCACCTAATCCTAAACCGTACGCTAACACGAACCCGCGCATTCACACGCACGCTCCCCCTAAAGCGTTGCCGTACCCTCACCTGGACCCTAAACCGTCCCCGTCCCCTAACCCTAACCCTAGCCAGAACCCTAAACCTAACCCTTCCCCGAAGCCTGACCCTCACCCGTCCCCTAATCCTCACCCGTACGCTAACACTAACCCGCGTCCTCACTCGCACGCTCCCACTAAAGCGTTCTCGTACCCTCACCTGGACCTTAAACCGTCCCCGTCCCCTAACCCTAACCCTAGCCCGAACCCTAACCCTAACCCTTCCCCGAAGCCTGACCCTCACCCGTCCCCTAATCCTTACCCGTACGCTAACACTAAACCGCGCCCTCACACGCACGCTCCCCCTAAAGCGTTGCGGTACCCTCACCTGGACCCTAAACCGTCCCCGTCCCCTAACCCTAACCCTAGCCCGAACCCTAACCCTAACCCTTCCCCGAAGCCTGACCCTCACCCATCCCCTAATCCTAACCCGTACGCTAACACTAACCAGCGCCCTCACATGCACGCTGCCCCTAAAGCGTTGCCGTACCCTCACCTGGACCCTAAACCGTCCCCATCCCCTAACCCTAACCCTAGCCCGAACCCTAACCCTAACTCTTCCCCGAAGCCTGACCCTCACCCGTCCACTAATCCTAACCCGTACGCTAACAATAACCCGCGCCCTCACACGCACGCTCCCCCTAAAGCGTTGCCGTACCCTCACCTGGACCCTAAACCGTCCCTGTCCCCTAACCCTAACCCTAGCCCGAACCCTAACCCTAACCCTTCCCCGAAGCCTGACCCTCACCCGTCCCCTAATCCTAACCCGTACGCTAACACTAACCCTCGCCCTCACACGCACGCTCGCCCTAAAGCGTTGCCGTACCCTCACCTGGACCCTAAACCGTTCCCGTACCCTAACCCTAACCGTAGCCTGAACCCTAATCCTAACCCTTCCTCGAAGCCTGACCCTCACCCGTCCCCTAATCCTAACCCGTACGCTAACACTAACCCGCGCCCTCACACGCACGCTCCCCTAAAGCGTTCCCGTACCCTCACCTGGACCCTAAACCGTCCCCGTCCCCTAACCCTAACCCTAGCCCGAACCCTAACCCTAACCCTTCCCTGAAGCCTGACCCTCACCCGTCCCCTAATCCTAACCCGTACGCTAACACTAACCCTTGCCCTCACACGCACGATCCCCCTAAAGCGTTGCCGTACCCTCACCTGGACCCTAAACCTTCCCCGTCCCCTAACCCTAACCCTAGCCTGAACCCTAACACTAACACTTCCCCGAAGCCTGACCCTCACCCGTCCCCTAATCCTAACCCGTACGCTAACACTAACCCGTGCCCTCACACGCACGCTCCCCCTAAAGCGTTGACGTACCCTCACCTGGACCCTAAACCGTCCCCGTCCCCTAACCCTAACCCTAGCCCGAACCCTAACCCTAACCCTTCCCTGAAGCCTGACCCTCACCCGTCCCCTAATCCTAACCCGTACGCTAACACTAACCCGCGCCCTCACACGCACGCTCCCCCTAAAGCGTTGCCGTACCCTCACCTGGATCCTAAACCGTCCCCGTCCCCTAACCCTAACCCTAGCCTGAACCCTAACACTAACACTTCCCCGAAGCCTGACCCTCACCCGTCCCCTAATCCTAACCCGTACGCTAACACTAACCCGTGCCCTCACACGCACGCTCCCCCTAAAGCGTTGCCGTACCCTCACCTGGACCCTGAACCGTCCCCGTCCCCGTCCCCTAACCCTAGCCCGAACCCTAACCCTAACCCTTCCCCGAAGCCTGTCCCTCACCCGTCCCCTAATCCTAACCCGTACGCTAACACTAAACCACGCCCTCACACGCACGCTCCCCCTAAAGCGTTGCCGTACCCTCACCTGGACCCTAAACCGTCCCCGTCCCCTAACCCTAACCCTAGCCAGAACCCTAACACTAACACTTCCCCGAAGCCTGACCCTCACCCGTCCCCTAATCCTAAACCGTACGCTAACACTAACCCGTGCCCTCACACGCACGCTCCCCCTAAAGCGTTGCCGTACCCTCACCTGGACCCTGAACCGTCCCCGTCCCCGTCCCCTAACCCTAGCCCGAACCCTAACCCTAACCCTTCCCCGAACCCTGACCCTCACCCGTCCCCTAATCCTAACCCGTACGCTAACACTAAACCACGCCCTCACACGCACGCTCCCCCTAAAGCGTTGCCGTTCCCTCACCTGGACCCTAAACCGTCCCCGTCCCCTAACCCTAACCCTAGCCCGAACCCTAACTCTAACCCTTCCCCGAAGCCTGACACTCACCCGTCCCCTAATCCTAACCCGTACGCTAACACTAACCCGCGCCCTCACACGCACGCTCCCCCTAAAGCGTTGCCGTACCCTCACCTGGACCCTAAACCGTCCCCGTCCCCTAACCCTAACCCTAGCCCGAACCCTAACCCTAACCCTTCCCCGAAGCCTGACCCTCACCCGTCCCCTAATCCTAACCCGTACGCTAACACTAACCCGCGCCCTCACACGCACGCTGCCCTTACAGCGTTGCCGTACCCTCACCTGGACCCTAAACCGTCCCCGTCCCCTAACCCTAACCCTAGCCCGAACCCTAACCCTAACCCTTCCCCGAACCCTGACCCTCACCCGTCCCCTAATCCTAAACCGTACGCTAACACTAACCCACGCCCTCACACGCACGCTGCCCCTAAAGCGTTGCCGTACCCTCACCTGGACCCTAAACCGTCCCCGTCCCCTAACCCTAACCCTAGCCCGAACCCTAACCCTAACCCTTCCCCGAAACCTGACCCTCACCCGTCCCCTAATCCTCACCCGTACGCTAACATTAACCCGCGCCCTCACACGCACGCTCCCCCTAAAGCGTTGCCGTACCCTCACCTGGAACCTAAACCGTCCCCGTCCCCTAACCCTAACCCTAGCCCGAACCCTAAACCTAACCCTTCCCCGAAGCCTGACCCTCACCCGTCCCCTAATCCTAACCCGTACGCTAACACTAACCGGCGCCCTCACACGCACGCTCCCTCTAAAGCGTTGCCGTACGCTCACCTGGACCCTAAACCGTCCCCGTCCCCTAACCCTAACCCTAGCCCGAACCCTAACTCTAACCCTTCCCCGAAGCCTGACCCTAACCCGTCCCCTAATCCTAACCCGTACGCTAACACTAACCCGCGCCCTCACACGCACGCTCCCCCTAAAGCGCTGCCGTACCCTCACCTGGACCCTAAACCTTCCCCGTCCCCTAACCCTAACCCTAGCCCGAACCCTAACTCTAACACTTCCCCGAAGCCTGACCCTCACCCGTCCCCTAATCCTAACCCGTACGCTAACACTAACCCGTGCCCTCACACGCACGCTCCCCCTAAAGCGTTGCCGTACCCTCACCTGGACCCTGAACCGTCCCCGTCCCCGTCCCCTAACCCTAGCCCGAACCCTAACCCTAACCCTTCCCCGAAGCCTGACCCTCACCCGTCCCCTAATCCTAACCCGTACGCTAACACTAAACCGCGCCCTCACACGCACGCTCCCCCTAAAGCGTTCCCGTACCCTCACCTGGACCATAAACCGTCCCCGTCCCCTAACCCTAACCCTAGCCAGAACCCTAAACCTAACCCTTCCCCGAAGCCTGACCCTCACCCGTCCCCTAATCCTAACCCGTACGCTAACACTAACCCGCGCCCTCACACGCACGCTCGCCCTAAAGCGTTGCCGTACCCTCACCTGGACCCTAAACCGTCCCCGTACCCTAACCCTAACCCTAGCCTGAACCCTAATCCTAACCCTTCCTTGAAGCCTGACCCTCACCCGTCCCCTAATCCTAACCCGTACGCTAACACTAACCCGCGCCCTCACACACACGCTCCCCCTAAAGCGTTCCCGTACCCTCACCTGGACCCTAAACCGTCCCCGTCCCCTAACCCTAACCCTAGCCCGAACCCTAACCCTAACCCTTCCCTGAAGCCTGACCCTCACCCGTCCCCTAATCCTAACCCGTACGCTAACACTAACCCTTGCCCTCACACGCACGCTCCCCCTAAAGCGTTTCCGTACCCTCACCTGGACCCTAAACCTTCCCCGTCCCCTAACCCTAACCCTAGCCTGAACCCTAACACTAACACTTCCGCGAAGCCTGACCCTCACCCGTCCCCTAATCCTAACCCGTACGCTAACACTAACCCGTGCCCTCACACGCACGCTCCCCCTAAAGTGTTGCCGTACCCTCACCTGGACCCTAAACCGTCCCCGTCCCCTAACACTTACACCTGCCCGAACCCTAACCCTAACCCTTCCCCGAAGTCTGACCCTCACCCGTCCCCTAATCCTAACCCGTACGCTAACACTAACCCGCGTCCTCACACGCACGCTCCCTCTAAAGCGTTGCCGTACCCTCACCTGGACACTAAACCGTCCCCGTCCCCTAACCCTAACCCTAGCCCGAACCCTAACCCTAACCCTTCCCTGAAGCCTGACCCTCACCCGTCCCCTAATCCTAAACCGTACGCTAACACTAACCCGCGCCCTCACATGCACGGTGCCCCTAAAGCGTTGCCGTACCCTCACCTGGACCCTAAACCGTCCCCGTCCCCTAACCCTAACCCTAGCCCGAACCCTAACCCTAACCCTTCCCCGAACCCTGACCCTCACCCGTCCCCTAATCCTCACCCGTACGCTAACACTAACCCGCGCCCTCACACGCACGCTCTCCCTAAAGCGTTGCCGTACCCTCACCTGGAACCTAAACCGTCCCCGTCCCCTAAACCTAACCCTAGCCCGAACCCTATACCTAACCCTTCCCCGAAGCCTGACCCTCACCCATCCCCTAATCCTAACCCATACACTAACACGAACCCGCGCCCTCACACGCACGCTCCCCCTAAAGCGTTGCCGTACCCTCACCTGGACCCTAAACCGTCCCCATCCCCTAACCCTAACCCTAGCCCGAACCCTAACCCTAACACTTCCTTGAAGCCTGACCCTCACCCGTCCCCTAATCCTAACCCGTACGCTAACACTAACCCGCGCCCTCACACGCACGCTCCCCCTAAAGCGTTCCCGTACCCTCACCTGGACCATAAACCGTCCCCGTCCCCTAACCCTAACCCTAGCCAGAACCCTAAACCTAACCCTTCCCCGAAGCCTGACCCTCACCCGTCCCCTAATCCTAACCCGTACGCTAACACTAACCCGCGCCCTCACACGCACGCTCGCCCTAAAGCGTTGCCGTACCCTCACCTGGACCCTAAACCGTCCCCGTACCCTAACCCTAACCCTAGCCTGAACCCTAATCCTAACACTTCCTTGAAGCCTGACCCTCACCCGTCCCCTAATCCTAACCCGTACGCTAACACTAACCCGCGCCCTCACACACACGCTCCCCCTAAAGCGTTCCCGTACCCTCACCTGGACCCTAAACCGTCCCCGTCCCCTAACCCTAACCCTAGCCCGAACCCTAACCCTAACCCTTCCCTGAAGCCTGACCCTCACCCGTCCCCTAATCCTAACCCGTACGCTAACACTAACCCTTGCCCTCACACGCACGCTCCCCCTAAAGCGTTTCCGTACCCTCACCTGGACCCTAAACCTTCCCCGTCCCCTAACCCTAACCCTAGCCTGAACCCTAACACTAACACTTCCGCGAAGCCTGACCCTCACCCGTCCCCTAATCCTAACCCGTACGCTAACACTAACCCGTGCCCTCACACGCACGCTCCCCCTAAAGCGTTGCCGTACCCTCACCTGGACCCTAAACCGTCCCCGTCCCCTAACACTTACACCTGCCCGAACCCTAACCCTAACCCTTCCCCGAAGCCTGACCCTCACCCGTCCCCTAATCCTAACCCGTACGCTAACACTAACCCGCGTCCTCACACGCACGCTCCCTCTAAAGCGTTGCCGTACCCTCACCTGGACACTAAACCGTCCCCGTCCCCTAACCCTAACCCTAGCCCGAACCCTAACCCTAACCCTTCCCTGAAGCCTGACCCTCACCCGTCCCCTAATCCTAAACCGTACGCTAACACTAACCCGCGCCCTCACACGCACGGTGCCCCTAAAGCGTTGCCGTACCCTCACCTGGACCCTAAACCGTCCCCGTCCCCTAACCCTAACCCTAGCCCGAACCCTAACCCTAACCCTTCCCCGAACCCTGACCCTCACCCGTCCCCTAATCCTCACCTGTACGCTAACACTAACCCGCGCCCTCACACGCACGCTCTCCCTAAAGCGTTGCCGTACCCTCACCTGGAACCTAAACCGTCCCCGTCCCCTAAACCTAACCCTAGCCCGAACCCTAAACCTAACCCTTCCCCGAAGCCTGACCCTCACCCATCCCCTAATCCTAACCCGTACACTAACACGAACCCGCGCCCTCACACGCACGCTCCCCCTAAAGCGTTGCCGTACCCTCACCTGGACCCTAAACCGTCCCCATCCCCTAACCCTAACCCTAGCCCGAACCCTAACCCTAACACTTCCTTGAAGCCTGACCCTCACCCGTCCCCTAATCCTAACCCGTACGCTAACACTAACCCGCGCCCTCACACGCACGCTCCCCCTAAAGCGTTCCCGTACCCTCACCTGGACCATAAACCGTCCCCGTCCCCTAACCCTAACCCTAGCCAGAACCCTAAACCTAACCCTTCCCCGAAGCCTGACCCTCACCCGTCCCCTAATCCTAACCCGTACGCTAACACTAACCCGCGCCCTCACACGCACGCTCGCCCTAAAGCGTTGCCGTACCCTCACCTGGACCCTAAACCGTCCCCGTACCCTAACCCTAACCCTAGCCTGAACCCTAATCCTAACCCTTCCTTGAAGCCTGACCCTCACCCGTCCCCTAATCCTAACCCGTACGCTAACACTAACCCGCGCCCTCACACACACGCTCCCCCTAAAGCGTTCCCGTACCCTCACCTGGACCCTAAACCGTCCCCGTCCCCTAACCCTAACCCTAGCCCGAACCCTAACCCTAACCCTTCCCTGAAGCCTGACCCTCACCCGTCCCCTAATCCTAACCCGTACGCTAACACTAACCCTTGCCCTCACACGCACGCTCCCCCTAAAGCGTTTCCGTACCCTCACCTGGACCCTAAACCTTCCCCGTCCCCTAACCCTAACCCTAGCCTGAACCCTAACACTAACACTTCCGCGAAGCCTGACCCTCACCCGTCCCCTAATCCTAACCCGTACGCTAACACTAACCCGTGCCCTCACACGCACGCTCCCCCTAAAGCGTTGCCGTACCCTCACCTGGACCCTAAACCGTCCCCGTCCCCTAACACTTACACCTGCCCGAACCCTAACCCTAACCCTTCCCCGAAGCCTGACCCTCACCCGTCCCCTAATCCTAACCCGTACGCTAACACTAACCCGCGTCCTCACACGCACGCTCCCTCTAAAGCGTTGCCGTACCCTCACCTGGACACTAAACCGTCCCCGTCCCCTAACCCTAACCCTAGCCCGAACCCTAACCCTAACCCTTCCCTGAAGCCTGACCGTCACCCGTCCCCTAATCCTAACCCGTACGCTAACACTAACCCGCGCCCTCACACGCACCCTCCCCATAAAGCGTTGCCGTACCCTCACCTGGATCCTAAACCGTCCCCGTCCCCTAACCCTAACCCTAGCCTGAACCCTAACACTAACACTTCCCCGAAGCCTGACCCTCACCCGTCCCCTAATCCTAACCCGTACGCTAACACTAACCCGTGCCCTCACACGCACGCTCCCCCTAAAGCGTTGCCGTACCCTCACCTGGACCCTGAACCGTCCCCGTCCCCGTCCCCTAACCCTAGCCCGAACCCTAACCCTAACCCTTCCCCGAAGCCTGACCCTCACCCGTCCCCTAATCCTAACCCGTACGCTAACACTAAACCGCGCCCTCACACGCACGCTCCCCCTAAAGCGTTGCCGTACCCTCACCTGGACCCTAAACCGTCCCCGTCCCCTAACCCTAACCCTAGCCCGAACCCTAACTCTAACCCTTCCCCGAAGCCTGACCCTCACCCGTCCCCTAATCCTAACCCGTACGCTAACACTAACCCGCGCCCTCACACGCACGCTCCCTCTAAAGCGTTGCCGTACCCTCACCTGGACCCTAAACCGTCCCCGTCCCCTAACCCTAACCCTAGCCCGAACCCTAACCCTAACCCTTCCCTGAAGCCTGTCCCTCACCCGTCCCCTAATCCTAACCCGTACGCTAACACTAACCCGCGCCCTCACACGCACGCTCCCCCTAAAGCGTTGCCGTACCCTCACCTGGACCCTAAACCGTCCCCGTCCCCTAACCCTAACCCTAGCCAGAACCCTAACACTAACACTTCCCCGAAGCCTGACCCTCACCCGTCCCCTAATCCTAACCCGTACGCTAACACTAACCCGCGCCCTCACACGCACGCTCCCCCTAAAGCGTTGCCGTACCCTCACCTGGACCCTAAACCGTCCCCGTCCCCTAACCCTAACCCTAGCCCGAACCCTAACCCTTACCCTTCCCCGAAGCCTGACCCTCACCCGTCCACTATTCCTAACCCGTACGCTAACACTAACCCGCGCCCTCACACGCACGCTCCCCCTAAAGCGTTGCCGTACCCTCACCTGGACCCTAAACCGTTCCCGTCCCCTAACCCTAACCCTAGCCCGAACCCTAACCCTAACCCTTCCCCGAAGCCTGACCCACACCCGTCACCTAATCCTAAACCGTACGCTAACACGAACCCGCGCATTCACACGCACGCTCCCCCTAAAGCGTTGCCGTACCCTCACCTGGACCCTAAACCGTCCCCGTCCCCTAACCCTAACCCTAGCCAGAACCCTAAACCTAACCCTTCCCCGAAGCCTGACCCTCACCCGTCCCCTAATCCTCACCCGTACGCTAACACTAACCCGCGTCCTCACTCGCACGCTCCCACTAAAGCGTTCCCGTACCCTCACCTGGACCTTAAACCGTCCCCGTCCCCTAACCCTAACCCTAGACCGAACCCTAACCCTAACCCTTCCCCGAAGCCTGACCCTCACCCGTCCCCTAATCCTTACCCGTACGCTAACACTAAACCGCGCCCTCACACGCACGCTCCCCCTAAAGCGTTGCCGTACCCTCACCTGGACCCTAAACCGTCCCCGTCCCCTAACCCTAACCCTAGCCCGAACCCTAACCCTAACCCTTCCCCGAAGCCTGACCCTCACCCATCCCCTAATCCTAACCCGTACGCTAACACTAACCAGCGCCCTCACATGCACGCTGCCCCTAAAGCGTTGCCGTACCCTCACCTGGACCCTAAACCGTCCCCATCCCCTAACCCTAACCCTAGCCCGAACCCTAACCCTAACTCTTCCCCGAAGCCTGACCCTCACCCGTCCACTAATCCTAACCCGTACGCTAACAATAACCCGCGCCCTCACACGCACGCTCCCCCTAAAGCGTTGCCGTACCCTCACCTGGACCCTAAACCGTCCCTGTCCCCTAACCCTAACCCTAGCCCGAACCCTAACCCTAACCCTTCCCCGAAGCCTGACCCTCACACGTCCCCTAATCCTAACCCGTACGCTAACACTAACCCGCGCCCTCACACGCACGCTCGCCCTAAAGCGTTGCCGTACCCTCACCTGGACCCTAAACCGTTCCCGTACCCTAACCCTAACCGTAGCCTGAACCCTAATCCTAACCCTTCCTCGAAGCCTGACCCTCACCCGTCCCCTAATCCTAACCCGTACGCTAACACTAACCCGCGCCCTCACACGCACGCTCCCCCTAAAGCGTTCCCGTACCCTCACCTGGACCCTAAACCGTCCCCGTCCCCTAACCCTAACCCTAGCCCGAACCCTAACCCTAACCCTTCCCTGAAGCCTGACCCTCACCCGTCCCCTAATCCTAACCCGTACGCTAACACTAACCCTTGCCCTCACACGCACGATCCCCCTAAAGCGTTGCCGTACCCTCACCTGGACCCTAAACCTTCCCCGTCCCCTAACCCTAACCCTAGCCTGAACCCTAACACTAACACTTCCCCGAAGCCTGACCCTCACCCGTCCCCTAATCCTAACCCGTACGCTAACACTAACCCGTGCCCTCACACGCACGCTCCCCCTAAAGCGTTGACGTACCCTCACCTGGACCCTAAACCGTCCCCGTCCCCTAACACTTACCCTAGCCCGAACCCTAACCCTAACCCTTCCCCGAAGCCTGACCCTCACCCGTCCCCTAATCCTAACCCGTACGCTAACACTAACCCGCGCCCTCACACGCACGCTCCCTCTAAAGCGTTGCCGTACCCTCACCTGGACCCTAAACCGTCCCCGTCCCCTAACCCTAACCCTAGCCCGAAACCTAACCCTAACCCTTCCCTGAAGCCTGACCCTCACCCGTCCCCTAATCCTAACCCGTACGCTAACACTAACCCGCGCCCTCACACGCACGCTCCCCCTAAAGCGTTGCCGTACCCTCACCTGGATCCTAAACCGTCCCCGTCCCCTAACCCTAACCCTAGCCTGAACCCTAACACTAACACTTCCCCGAAGCCTGACCCTCACCCGTCCCCTAATCCTAACCCGTACGCTAACACTAACCCGTGCCCTCACACGCACGCTCCCCCTAAAGCGTTGCCGTACCCTCACCTGGACCCTGAACCGTCCCCGTCCCCGTTCCCTAACCCTAGCCCGAACCCTAACCCTAACCCTTCCCCGAAGCCTGTCCCTCACCCGTCCCCTAATCCTAACCCGTACGCTAACACTAAACCACGCCCTCACACGCACGCTCCCCCTAAAGCGTTGCCGTACCCTCACCTGGACCCTAAACCGTCCCCGTCCCCTAACCCTAACCCTAGCCAGAACCCTAACACTAACACTTCCCCGAAGCCTGACCCTCACCCGTCCCCTAATCCTAAACCGTACGCTAACACTAACCCGTGCCCTCACACGCACGCTCCCCCTAAAGCGTTGCCGTACCCTCACCTGGACCCTGAACCGTCCCCGTCCCCGTCCCCTAACCCTAGCCCGAACCCTAACCCTAACCCTTCCCCGAACCCTGACCCTCACCCGTCCCCTAATCCTAAGCCGTACGCTAACACTAAACCACGCCCTCACACGCACGCTCCCCCTAAAGCGTTGCCGTTCCCTCACCTGGACCCTAAACCGTCCCCGTCCCCTAACCCTAACCCTAGCCCGAACCCTAACTCTAACCCTTCCCCGAAGCCTGACACTCACCCGTCCCCTAATCCTAACCCGTACGCTAACACTAACCCGCGCCCTCACACGCACGCTCCCCCTAAAGCGTTGCCGTACCCTCACCTGGACCCTAAACCGTCCCCGTCCCCTAACCCTAACCCTAGCCCGAACCCTAACCCTAACCCTTCCCCGAAGCCTGACCCTCACCCGTCCCCTAATCCTAACCCGTACGCTAACACTAACCCGCGCCCTCACACGCACGCTGCCCTTACAGCGTTGCCGTACCCTCACCTGGACCCTAAACCGTCCCCGTCCCCTAACCCTAACCCTAGCCCGAACCCTAACCCTAACCCTTCCCCGAACCCTGACCCTCACCCGTCCCCTAATCCTAAACCGTACGCTAACACTAACCCACGCCCTCACACGCACGCTGCCCCTAAAGCGTTGCCGTACCCTCACCTGGACCCTAAACCGTCCCCGTCCCCTAACCCTAACCCTAGCCCGAACCCTAACTCTAACCCTTCCCCGAAACCTGACCCTCACCCGTCCCCTAATCCTCACCCGTACGCTAACATTAACCCGCGCCCTCACACGCACGCTCCCCCTAAAGCGTTGCCGTACCCTCACCTGGAACCTAAACCGTCCCCGTCCCCTAACCCTAACCCTAGCCCGAACCCTAAACCTAACCCTTCCCCGAAGCCTGACCCTCACCCGTCCCCTAATCCTAACCCGTACGCTAACACTAACCGGCGCCCTCACACGCACGCTCCCTCTAAAGCGTTGCCGTACGCTCACCTGGACCCTAAACCGTCCCCGTCCCCTAACCCTAACCCTAGCCCGAACCCTAACTCTAACCCTTCCCCGAAGCCTGACCCTAACCCGTCCCCTAATCCTAACCCGTACGCTAACACTAACCCGCGCCCTCACACGCACGCTCCCCCTAAAGCGCTGCCGTACCCTCACCTGGACCCTAAACCTTCCCCGTCCCCTAACCCTAACCCTAGCCCGAACCCTAACTCTAACACTTCCCCGAAGCCTGACCCTCACCCGTCCCCTAATCCTAACCCGTACGCTAACACTAACCCGTGCCCTCACACGCACGCTCCCCCTAAAGCGTTGCCGTACCCTCACCTGGACCCTGAACCGTCCCCGTCCCCGTCCCCTAACCCTAGCCCGAACCCTAACCCTAACCCTTCCCCGAAGCCTGACCCTCACCCGTCCCCTAATCCTAACCCGTACGCTAACACTAAACCGCGCCCTCACACGCACGCTCCCCCTAAAGCATTGCCGTACCCTCACCTGGACCCTAAACCGTCCCCATCCCCTAACCCTAACCCTAGCCCGAACCCTAACCATAACCCTTCCCCGAAGCCTGACCCTCACCCGTCCCCTAATCCTAAACCGTACGCTAACACTAACCCGCGCCCTCACTCGTTCGCTCCCCCTAAAGCGTTGCCGTACCCTCACCTGGACCCTAAACCGTCCCCGTCCCCTAACCCTAACCCTAGCCCGAACCCTAACCCTAACCCTTCCCCGAAGCCTGACCCTCACCCGTCCCCTAATCCTAACCCGTACGCTAACACTAACCCGCGCCCTCACACGCACGCTCCCCCTAAAGCGTTGCCGTTCCCTCACCTGGACCCTAAACCGTCCCCGTCACCTAACCCTAACCCTAGCCCAAACCCTAACTCTAACACTTCCCCGAAGCCTGACCCTCACCCGTCCCCTAATCCTAACCCGTACGCTAACACTAACCCGCGCCCTCACACGCACGCTCCCCCTAAAGCGTTGCCGTACCCTCACCTGGACCCTAAACCTTCCCCGTCCCCTAACCCTAACCCTAGCCTGAACCCTAACACTAACACTTCCCCGAAGCCTGACCCTCACCCGTCCCCTAATCCTAACCCGTACGCTAACACTAACCCGTGCCCTCACACGCACGCTCCCCCTAAAGCGTTGCCGTACCCTCACCTGGACCCTGAACCGTCCCCGTCCCCGTCCCCTAACCCTAGCCCGAACCCTAAACCTAACCCTTCCCCGAAGCCTGACCCTCACCCGTCCCCTAATCCTAACCCGTACGCTAACACTAAACCGCGCCCTCACACGCACGCTCCCCCTAAAGCGTTGCCGTACCCTCACCTGGACCCTAAACCGTCCCCGTCCCCTAACCCTAACCCTAGCCAGAACCCTAAACCTAACCCTTCCCCGAAGCCTGACCCTCACCCGTCCCCTAATCCTAACCCGTACGCTAACACTAACCCGCGCCCTCACACGCACGCTCCCCCTAAAGCATTGCCGTTCCCTCACCTGGACCCTAAACCGTCCCCGTCCCCTAACCCTAACCTTAGCCCGCACCCTAAACCTAACCCTTCCCCGAAGCCTGACCCTCACCCGTCCCCTAATCCTAACCCGTACGCTAACACTAACCCGCGCCCTCACACGCACGCTGCCCTTAAAGCGTTGCCGTACCCTCACCTGGACCCTAAACCGTCCCCGTCCCCTAACCCTAACCCTAGCCCGAACCCTAAACCTAACCCTTCCCCGAAGCCTGACCCTCACCCGTCCCCTAATCCTAACCCGTACGCTAACACTAACCCGCGCCCTCACACGCACGCTGCCCTTAAAGCGTTGCCGTACCCTCACCTGGACCCTAAACCGTCCCCGTCCCCTAACCCTAACCCTAGCCCGAACCCTAACCCTAACCCTTCCCCGAAGCCTGACCCTCACCCGTCCCCTAATCCTAACCCGTACACTAACACTAACCCGCGCCCTCACACGCACGCTCCCCCTAAAGCGTTGCCGTACCCTCAGCTGGACCCTAAACCGTCCCCGTCCCCTAACCCTAACCCTAGCCCGAACCCTAACCCTAACCCTTCCCCGAAGCCTGACCCTCACCCGTCCCCTAATCCTAACCCGTACGCTAACACTAAACCGCGCCCTCACACGCACGCTACCCTTAAAGCGTTGCCGTACCCTCACCTGGACCCTAAACCGTCCCCGTCCCCTAACCCTAACCCTAGCCCGAACCCTAAACCTAACCCTTCCCCGAAGCCTGACCCTCACCCGTCCCCTAATCCTAACCCGTACGCTAACACTAACCCGCGCCCTCACACGCACGCTGCCCTTAAAGCGTTGCCGTACCCTCACCTGGACCCTAAACCGTCCCCGTCCCCTAACCCTATCCCTAGCCCGAACCCTAACCCTAACCCTTCCCCGAAGCCTGACCCTCACCCGTCCCCTAATCCTAACCCGTACGCTAACACTAACCCGCGCCCTCACACGCACGCTCCCCCTAAAGCGTTGCCGTACCCTCACCTGGACCCTAAACCGTCCCCGTCCCCTAACCCTAACCCTAGCCCGAACCCTAACCCTAACCCTTCCCCGAACCCTGACCCTAACCCGTCCCCTAATCCTAAAACGTACGCTAACACTAACCCGCGCCCTCACACGCACGCTGCGCCTAAAGCGTTGCCGTACCCTCACCTGGACCCTAAACCGTCCCCGTCCCCTAACCCTAACCCTAGCCCGAACCCTAACCCTAACCCTTCCCCGAAGCCTGACCCTCACCCGTCCCCTAATCCTCACCCGTACGCTAACACTAACCCGCGCCCTCACACTCACGCTCCCCCTAAAGCGTTGCCGTACCCTCACCTGGAACCTAAACCGTCCCCGTCCCCTAACCCTAACCCTAGCCCGAACCCTAAACCTAACCCTTCCCCGAAGCCTGACCCTCACCCGTCCCCTAATCCTAACCCGTACGCTAACACTAAACCACGCCCTCACACGCACGCTCCCCCTAAAGCGTTGCCGTACCCTCACCTGGACCCTAAACCTTCCCCGTCCCCTAACCCTAACCCTAGCCAGAACCCTAAACCTAACCCTTCCCCGAAGCCTGACCCTCACCCGTCCCCTAATCCTAAACCGTACGCTAACACTAACCCGCGCCCTCACTGGTTCGCTCCCCCTAAAGCGTTGCCGTACCCTCACCTGGACCCTAAACCGTCCCCGTCCCCTAACCCTAACCCTAGCCCGAACCCTAACCCTAACCCTTCCCCGAAGCCTGACCCTCACCCGTCCCCTAATCCTAACCCGTACGCTAACACTAACCCGCGCCCTCACACGCACGCTCCCCCTAAAGCGTTGCCGTTCCCTCACCTGGACCCTAAACCGTCCCCGTCCCCTAACCCTAACCCTAGCCCGAACCCTAAATCTAACCCTTCCCCGAAGCCTGACCCTCACCCGTCCCCTAATCCTAACCCGTACGCTAACACTAACCCGCGCCCTCACACGCACGCTCCCCCTAAAGCGTTGCCGTACCCTCACCTGGACCCTAAACCGTCCCCGTCCCCTAACCCTAACCCTAGCCCGAACCCTAACCCTAACCCTTCCCCGAAGCCTGACCCACACCCGTCCCCTAATCCTAACCCGTACGCTAACACTAACCCGCGCCCTCACACGCACGCTGCCCTTAAAGCGTTGCCGTACCCTCACCTGGACCCTAAACCGTCCCCGTCCCCTAACCCTAACCCTAGCCCGAACACTAACCCTAACCCTTCCCCGAAGCCTGACACTCACCCGTCCCCTAATCCTAACCCGTACGCTAACACTAACCCGCGCCCTCACACGCACGCTCCCCCTAAAGCGTTGCCGTACCCTCACCTGGACCCTAAACCGTCCCCGTCCCCTAACCCTAACCCTAGCCCGAACCCTAAACCTAACCCTTCCCCGAAGCCTGACCCTCACCCGTCCCCTAATCCTAACCCGTACACTAACACGAACCCGCGCCCTCACACGCACGCTCCCCCTAAAGCGTTGCCGTACCCTCACCTGGACCCTAAACCGTCCCCATCCCCTAACCCTAACCCTAGCCCGAACCCTAACCCTAACACTTCCTTGAAGCCTGACCCTCACCCGTCCCCTAATCCTAACCCGTACGCTAACACTAACCCGCGCCCTCACACGCACGCTCCCCCTAAAGCGTTCCCGTACCCTCACCTGGACCATAAACCGTCCCCGTCCCCTAACCCTAACCCTAGCCAGAACCCTAAACCTAACCCTTCCCCGAAGCCTGACCCTCACCCGTCCCCTAATCCTAACCCGTACGCTAACACTAACCCGCGCCCTCACACGCACGCTCGCCCTAAAGCGTTGCCATACCCTCACCTGGACCCTAAACCGTCCCCGTACCCTAACCCTAACCCTAGCCTGAACCCTAATCCTAACCCTTCCTTGAAGCCTGACCCTCACCCGTCCCCTAATCCTAACCCGTACGCTAACACTGACCCGCGCCCTCACACGCACGGTGCCCCTAAAGCGTTGCCGTACCCTCACCTGGACCCTAAACCGTCCCCGTCCCCTAACCCTAACCCTAGCCCGAACCCTAACCCTAACCCTTCCCCGAACCCTGACCCTCACCCGTCCCCTAATCCTCACCCGTACGCTAACACTAACCCGCGCCCTCACACGCACGCTCTCCCTAAAGCGTTGCCGTACCCTCACCTGGAACCTAAACCGTCCCCGTCCCCTAAACCTAACCCTAGCCCGAACCCTAAACCTAACCCTTCCCCGAAGCCTGACCCTCACCCATCCCCTAATCCTAACCCGTACACTAACACGAACCCGCGCCCTCACACGCACGCTCCCCCTAAAGCGTTGCCGTACCCTCACCTGGACCCTAAACCGTCCCCATCCCCTAACCCTAACCCTAGCCCGAACCCTAACCCTAACACTTCCTTGAAGCCTGACCCTCACCCGTCCCCTAATCCTAACCCGTACGCTAACACTAACCCGCGCCCTCACACGCACGCTCCCCCTAAAGCGTTCCCGTACCCTCACCTGGACCATAAACCGTCCCCGTCCCCTAACCCTAACCCTAGCCAGAACCCTAAACCTAACCCTTCCCCGAAGCCTGACCCTCACCCGTCCCCTAATCCTAACCCGTACGCTAACACTAACCCGCGCCCTCACACGCACGCTCGCCCTAAAGCGTTGCCGTACCCTCACCTGGACCCTAAACCGTCCCCGTACCCTAACCCTAACCCTAGCCTGAACCCTAATCCTAACCCTTCCTTGAAGCCTGACCCTCACCCGTCCCCTAATCCTAACCCGTACGCTAACACTAACCCGCGCCCTCACACACACGCTCCCCCTAAAGCGTTCCCGTACCCTCACCTGGACCCTAAACCGTCCCCGTCCCCTAACCCTAACCCTAGCCCGAACCCTAACCCTAACCCTTCCCTGAAGCCTGACCCTCACCCGTCCCCTAATCCTAACCCGTACGCTAACACTAACCCTTGCCCTCACACGCACGCTCCCCCTAAAGCGTTTCCGTACCCTCACCTGGACCCTAAACCTTCCCCGTCCCCTAACCCTAACCCTAGCCTGAACCCTAACACTAACACTTCCGCGAAGCCTGACCCTCACCCGTCCCCTAATCCTAACCCGTACGCTAACACTAACCCGTGCCCTCACACGCACGCTCCCCCTAAAGCGTTGCCGTACCCTCACCTGGACCCTAAACCGTCCCCGTCCCCTAACACTTACACCTGCCCGAACCCTAACCCTAACCCTTCCCCGAAGCCTGACCCTCACCCGTCCCCTAATCCTAACCCGTACGCTAACACTAACCCGCGTCCTCACACGCACGCTCCCTCTAAAGCGTTGCCGTACCCTCACCTGGACACTAAACCGTCCCCGTCCCCTAACCCTAACCCTAGCCCGAACCCTAACCCTAACCCTTCCCTGAAGCCTGACCCTCACCCGTCCCCTAATCCTAACCCGTACGCTAACACTAACCCGCGCCCTCACACGCACCCTCCCCATAAAGCGTTGCCGTACCCTCACCTGGATCCTAAACCGTCCCCGTCCCCTAACCCTAACCCTAGCCTGAACCCTAACACTAACACTTCCCCGAAGCCTGACCCTCACCCGTCCCCTAATCCTAACCCGTACGCTAACACTAACCCGTGCCCTCACACGCACGCTCCCCCTAAAGCGTTGCCGTACCCTCACCTGGACCCTGAACCGTCCCCGTCCCCGTCCCCTAACCCTAGCCCGAACCCTAACCCTAACCCTTCCCCGAAGCCTGACCCTCACCCGTCCCCTATTCCTAACCCGTACGCTAACACTAACCCGCGCCCTCACACGCACGCTCCCCCTAAAGCGTTGCCATACCCTCACCTGGACCCTAAACCGTCCCCGTCCCCTAACCCTAACCCTAGCCCGAACCCTAACCCTAACCCTTCCCCGAACCCTGACCCTCACACGTCCCCTAATCCTAAACCGTACGCTAACACTAACCCGCGCCCTCACACGCACGCTGCCCCTAAAGCGTTGCCGTACCCTCACCTGGACCCTAAACCGTCCCCGTCCCCTTACCCTAACCCTAGCCCGAACCCTAACCCTAACCCTTCCCCGAAGCCTGACCCTCACCCGTCCCCTAATCCTCACCCGTACGCTAACACTAACCCGCGCCCTCACACGCATGCTCCCCCTAAAGCGTTGCCGTACCCTCACCTGGAACCTAAACCGTCCCCGTCCCCTAACCCTAACCCTAGCCCGAACCCTAAACCTAACCCTTCCCCGAAGCCTGACCCTCACCCGTCCCCTAATCCTAACCCGTACACTAACACGAACCCGCGCCCTCACACGCACGCTCCCCCTAAAGCGTTGCCGTACCCTCACCTGGACCCTAAACCGTCCCCATTCCCTAACCCTAACCCTAGCCCGAACCCTAACTCTAACCCTTCCCCGAAGCCTGACCCTCACCCGTCCCCTAATCCTAACCCGTACGCTAACACTAACCCGCGCCCTCACACGCACGCTCCCCCTAAAGCGTTGCCGTACCCTCACCTGGACCCTAAACCGACCCCGTCCCCTAACCCTAACCCTAGCCTGAACCCTAACCCTAACCCTTCCCTGAAGCCTGACCCTCACCCGTCCCCTAATCCTAAACCGTACGCTAACACTAACCCGCGCCCTCACACGCACGGTGCCCCTAAAGCGTTGCCGTACCCTCACCTGGACCCTAAACCGTCCCCGTCCCCTAACCCTAACCCTAGCCCGAACCCTAACCCTAACCCTTCCCCGAACCCTGACCCTCACCCGTCCCCTAATCCTCACCCGTACGCTAACACTAACCCGCGCCCTCACACGCACGCTCTCCCTAAAGCGTTGCCGTACCCTCACCTGGAACCTAAACCATCCCCGTCCCCTAAACCTAACCCTAGCCCGAACCCTAAACCTAACCCTTCCCCGAAGCCTGACCCTCACCCATCCCCTAATCCTAACCCGTACACTAACACGAACCCGCGCCCTCACACGCACGCTCCCCCTAAAGCGTTGCCGTACCCTCACCTGGACCCTAAACCGTCCCCATCCCCTAACCCTAACCCTAGCCCGAACCCTAACCCTAACACTTCCTTGAAGCCTGACCCTCACCCGTCCCCTAATCCTAACCCGTACGCTAACACTAACCCGCGCCCTCACACGCACGCTCCCCCTAAAGCGTTCCCGTACCCTCACCTGGACCATAAACCGTCCCCGTCCCCTAACCCTAACCCTAGCCAGAACCCTAAACCTAACCCTTCCCCGAAGCCTGACCCTCACCCGTCCCCTAATCCTAACCCGTACGCTAACACTAACCCGCGCCCTCACACGCACGCTCGCCCTAAAGCGTTGCCGTACCCTCACCTGGACCCTAAACCGTCCCCGTACCCTAACCCTAACCCTAGCCTGAACCCTAATCCTAACCCTTCCTTGAAGCCTGACCCTCACCCGTCCCCTAATTCTAACCCGTACGCTAACACTAACCCGCGCCCTCACACACACGCTCCCCCTAAAGCGTTCCCGTACCCTCACCTGGACCCCAAACCGTCCCCGTCCCCTAAACCTAACCCTAGCCCGAACCCTAACCCTAACCCTTCCCTGAAGCCTGACCCTCACCCGTCCCCTAATCCTAACCCGTACGCTAACACTAACCCTTGCCCTCACACGCACGCTCCCCCTAAAGCGTTTCCGTACCCTCACCTGGACCCTAAACCTTCCCCGTCCCCTAACCCTAACCCTAGCCTGAACCCTAACACTAACACTTCCGCGAAGCCTGACCCTCACCCGTCCCCTAATCCTAACCCGTACGCTAACACTAACCCGTGCCCTCACACGCACGCTCCCCCTAAAGCGTTGCCGTACCCTCACCTGGACCCTAAACCGTCCCCGTCCCCTAACACTTACACCTGCCCGAACCCTAACCCTAACCCTTCCCCGAAGCCTGACCCTCACCCGTCCCCTAATCCTAACCCGTACGCTAACACTAACCCGCGCCCTCACACGCACGCTCCCCCTAAAGCGTTGCCGTACACTCACCTGGACCCTAAACCGTCCCCGTCCCCTAACCCTAACCCCAGCCAGAACCCTAAACCTAACCCTTCCCCGAAGCCTGACCCTCACCCGTCCCCTAATCCTAAACCGTACGCTAACACTAACCCGCGCCCTCACTCGTTCGCTCCCCCTAAAGCGTTGCCGTACCCTCACCTGGACCCTAAACCGTCCCCGTCCCCTAACCCTAACCCTAGCCCGAACGCTAACCCTAACTCTTCCCCGAAGCCTGACCCTCACCCGTCCCCTAATCCTAACCCGTACGCTAACACTAACCCGCGCCCTCACACGCACGCTCCCCCTAAAGCATTGCCGTTCCCTCACCTGGACCCTAAACCGTCCCCGTCCCCTAACCCTAACCCTAGCCCGAACCCTAACTCTAACCCTTCCCCGAAGCCTGACCCTCACCCGTCCCCTAATCCTAACCCGTACGCTAACACTAACCCGCGCCCTCACACGCACGCTCCCCCTAAAGCGTTGCCGTACCCTCACCTGGACCCTAAACCGTCCCCGTCCCCTAACCCTAACCCTAGCCCGAACCCTAACCCTAACCCTTCCCCGAAGCCTGACCCTCACCCGTCCCCTAATCCTAACCCGTACGCTAACACTAACCCGTGCCCTCACTCACACGCTACCCTTAAAGCGTTGCCGTACCCTCACCTGGACCCTAAACCGTCCCCGTCCCCTAACCCTAACCCTAGCCCGAACCCTAACCCTAACCCTTCCCCGAAGCCTGACCCTCACCCGTCCCCGAATCCTAACCCGTACGCTAACACTAACCCGCGCCCTCACACGCACGCTCCCCCTAAAGCGTTGCCGTACCCTCACCTGGACCCTAAACCGTCCCCGTCCCCTAACCCTAACCCTAGCCCGAACCCTAAACCTAACCCTTCCCCGAAGCCTGACCCTCACCCGTCCCCTATTCCTAACCCGTACGCTAACACTAACCCGCGCCCTCACACGCACGCTCCCCCTAAAGCGTTGCCATACCCTCACCTGGACCCTAAACCGTCCCCGTCCCCTAACCCTAACCCTAGCCCGATCCCTAACCCTAACCCTTCCCCGAACCCTGACCCTCACCCGTCCCCTAATCCTAAACCGTACGCTAACACTAACCCGCGCCCTCACACGCACGCTGCCCCTAAAGCGTTGCCGTACCCTCACCTGGACCCTAAACCGTCCCCGTCCCCTTACCCTAACCCTAGCCCGAACCCTAACCCTAACCCTTCCCCGAAGCCTGACCCTCACCCGTCCCCTAATCCTCACCCGTACGCTAACACTAACCCGCGCCCTCACACGCACGCTCCCCCTAAAGCGTTGCCGTACCCTCACCTGGAACCTAAACCGTCCCCGTCCCCTAAACCTAACCCTAGCCCGAACCCTAAACCTAACCCTTCCCCGAAGCCTGACCCTCACCCGTCCCCTAATCCTAACCCGTACACTAACACGAACCCGCGCCCTCACACGCACGCTCCCCCTAAAGCGTTGCCGTACCCTCACCTGGACCCTAAACCGTCCCCATTCCCTAACCCTAACCCTAGCCCGAACCCTAACCCTAACCCTTCCCCGAAGCCTGACCCTCACCCGTCCCCTAATCCTAACCCGTACGCTAACACTAACCCGCGCCCTCACACGCACGCTCCCCCTAAAGCGTTGCCGTACCCTCACCTGGACCCTAAACCGTCCCCGTCCCCTAACCCTAACCCTAGCCAGAACCCTAAACCTAACCCTTCCCCGAAGCCTGACCCTCACCCGTCCCCTAATCCTAACCCGTACGCTAACACTAACGCGCGTCCTCACTCGCAGGCTCCCACTAAAGCGTTGCCGTACCCTCACCTGGACCCTAAACCGTCCCCGTCCCCTAACCCTAACCCTAGTCCGAACCCTAACCCTAACCCTTCCCCGAAACCTAAACCTCACCCGTCCCCTAATCCTTACCCGTACGCTAACACTAAACCGCGCCCTCACACGCACGCTCCCCCTAAAGCGTTGCCGTACCCTCACCTGGACCCTAAACCGTCCCCGTCCCCTAACCCTAACCCTAGCCCGAACCCTAACCCTAACCCTTCCCCGAAGCCTGACCGTCACCCATCCCCTAATCCTAACCCGTACGCTAACACTAACCAGCGCCCTCACATGCACGCTGCCCCTAAAGCGTTGCCGTACCCTCACCTGGACCCTAAACCGTCCCCGTCCCCTAACCCTAACCCTAGCCCGAACCCTAACCCTAACTCTTCCCCGAAGCCTGACCCTCACCCGTCCACTAATCCTAACCCGTACGCTAACACTAACCCGCGCCCTCACACGCACGCTCCCCCTAAAGCGTTGCCGTACCCTCACCTGGACCCTAAACCGTCCCTGTCCCCTAACCCTAACCCTAGCCCGAACCCTAACCCTAACCCTTCCCCGAAGCCTGACCCTCACCCGTCCCCTAATCCTAACCCGTACGCTAACACTAACCCGCGCCCTCACTCGCACGCTCCCCCTAAAGCGTTACCGTACCCTCACCTGGACCCTAAACCGTCCCCGTCCCCTAACCCTAACCCTAGCCCGAACCCTAAACCTAACCCTTCCCCGAAGCCTGACCTTCACCCGTCCCCTAATCCTAACCCGTACGCTAAAACTAACCCACGCCCTCACACGCATGCTTCCCCTAAAGCGTTGCCGTACCCTCACCTGGACCCTAAACCGTCCCTGTCCCCTAACCCTAACCCTAGCCCGAACCCTAAACCTAACCCTTCCCCGAAGCCTGACCCTCACCCGTCCCCTATTCCTAACCCGTACGCTAACACTAACCCGCGCCCTCACACGCACGCTCCCCCTAAAGCGTTGCCGTACCCTCACCTGGACCCTAAACCGTCCCCGTCCCCTAACCCTAACCCTAGCCCGAACCCTAACCCTAACCCTTCCCCGAAGCCTGACCCTCACCCGTCCCCTAATCCTAACCCGTACGCTAACACTAACCCGCGCCCTCACACGCACGCTCCCCCTAAAGCGTTGCCGTACCCTCACCTGGACCCTAAACCGTCCCCGTCCCCTAAACCTAACCCTAGCCCGAACCCTAACCCTAACCCTTCACTGAAGCCTGACCCTCACCCGTCCCCTAATCCTAACCCGTACGCTAACACTAACCCTTGCCCTCACACGCACGCTCCCCCTAAAGCGTTGCCGTACCCTCACCTGGACCCTAAACCTTCCCCGTCCCCTAACCCTAACCCTAGCCTGAACCCTAACACTAACCCTTCCCCGAAGCCTGACCCTCACCCGTCCCCTAATCCTAACCCGTACGCTAACACTAACCCGCGCCCTCACACGCACGCTCCCCCTAAAGCGTTGCCGTACCCTCACCTGGACCCTAAACCGTCCCCGTCCCCTAACACTTACCCTAGCCCGAACCCTAACCCTAACCCTTCCCCGAAGCCTGACCCTCACGCGTCCCCTAATCCTAACCCGTACGCTAACACTAAGCCGCGCCCTCACACGCACACTCCCTCTAAAGCGTTGCCGTACCCTCACCTGGACCCTAAACCGTCCCCGTCCCCTAACCCTAACCCTGGCCCGTACCCTAACCCTAACCCTTCCCTGAAGCCTGACCCTCACCCGTCCCCTAATCCTAACCCGTACGCTAACACTAACCCGCGCCCTCACACGCACGCTCCCCCTAAAGCGTTGCCGTACCCTCACCTGGATCCTAAACCGTCCCCGTCCCCTAACCCTAACCCTAGCCTGAACCCTAACACTAACACTTCCCCGAAGCCTGACCCTCACCCGTCCCCTAATCCTAACCCGTACGCTAACACTAACCCGTGCCCTCACACGCACGCTCCCCCTAAAGCATTGCCGTACCCTCACCTGGAACCTAAACCGTCCCCGTCCCCTAACCCTAACCCTAGCCCGAACCCTAAACCTAACCCTTCCCCGAAGCCTGACCCTCACCCGTCCCCTATTCCTAACCCGTACACTAACACGAACCCGCGCCCTCACACGCACGCTCCCCCTAAAGCGTTGCCATACCCTCACCTGGACCCTAAACCGTCCCCATCCCCTAACCCTAACCCTAGCCCGAACCCTAACCCTAACCCTTCCCCGAAGCCTGACCCTCACCCGTCCCCTAATCCTAACCCGTACGCTAACACTAACCCGCGTCCTCACTCGCACGCTCCCACTAAAGCGTTGCCGTACCCTCACCTGGACCCTAAACCGTCCCCGTCCCCTAACCCTAACCCTAGCCTGAACCCTAACACTAACACTTCCCCGAAGCCTGACCCTCACCCGTCCCCTAATCCTAACCCGTACGCTAACACTAACCCGCGCCCTCACACGCACGCTCCCCCTAAAGCGTTACCGTACCCTCACCTGGACCCTAAACCGTCCCCGTCCCCTAACCCTAACCCTGGCCCGAACCCTAACCCTAACTCTTCCCGAAGCCTGACCCTCACCCGTCCCCTAATCCTAACCCGTACGCTAACACTAACACGCGCCCTCACACGAACACTCCACATAAAGCGTTGCCGTACCCTCACCTGGACCCTAAACCGTCCCCGTCCCCTAACCCTAACCCTAGCCCGAACCCTAACCCTAACCCTTCCCCGAAGCCTGACCCTCACCCGTCCCCTAATCCTAACCCGTACGCTAACACTAACCCGCGCCCTCACACGCACGCTCCCCCTAAAGCGTTGCCGTACCCTCACCTGGACCCTAAACCGTCCCCGTCCCCTAACCCTAACCCTAGCCCGAACCCTAACCCTAACCCTTCCCCGAAGCCTGACCCTCACACGTCCCCTAATCCTAACCGGTACGCTAACACTAACCCGCGCCCTCACACGCACGCTCGCCCTAAAGCGTTGCCGTACCCTCACCTGGACCCTAAACCGTCCCCGTACCCTAACCCTAACCCTAGCCTGAACCCTAATCCTAACCCTTCCTTGAAGCCTGACCCTCACCCGTCCCCTAATCCTAACCCGTACGCTAACACTAACCCGCGCCCTCACACGCACGCTCCCCCTAAAGCGTTCCCGTACCCTCACCTGGACCCTAAACCGTCCCCGTCCCCTAACCCTAACCCTAGCCCGAACCCTAACCCTAACCCTTCCCTGAAGCCTGACCCTCACCCGTCCCCTAATCCTAACCCGTACGCTAACACTAACCCTTGCCCTCACACGCACGCTCCCCATAAAACGTTGCCGTACCCTCACCTGGACCCTAAACCTTCCCCGTCCCCTAACCCTAACCCTAGCCTGAACCCTAACACTAACACTTCCCCGAAGCCTGACCCTCACCCGTCCCCTAATCCTAACCCGTACGCTAACACTAACCCGTGCCCTCACACGCACGCTCCCCCTAAAGCGTTGCCGTACCCTCACCTGGACCCTAAACCGTCCCCGTCCCCTAACACTTACCCTAGCCCGAACCCTAACCCTAACCCTTCCCCGAAGCCTGACCCTCACCCGTCCCCTAATCCTAACCCGTACGCTAACACTAACCCGCGCCCTCACACGCACGCTCCCTCTAAAGCGTTGCCGTACCCTCACCTGGACCCTAAACCGTCCCCGTCCCCTAACCCTAACCCTAGCCCGAACCCTAACCCTAACCCTTCCCTGAAGCCTGACCCTCACCCGTCCCCTAATCCTAACCCGTACGCTAACACTAACCCGCGCCCTCACATGCACGCTCCCCCTAAAGCGTTGCCGTACCCTCACCTGGATCCTAAACCGTCCCCGTCCCCTAACCCTAACCCTAGCCCGAACCCTAACTCTAACCCTTCCCCGAAGCCTGACCCTCACCCGTCCCCTAATCCTAACCCGTACGCTAACACTAACCCGCGCCCTCACACGCACGCTCCCCCTAAAGCGTTGCCGTACCCTCACCTGGACCCTAAACCTTCCCCGTCCCCTAACCCTAACCCTAGCCTGAACCCTAACCCTAACCCTTCCCCGAAGCCTGACCCTCACCCGTCCCCTAATCCTAACCCGTACGCTAACACTAAACCGCGCCCTCACACGCACGCTCCCCCTAAAGCGTTGCCGTACCCTCACCTGGACCCTAAACCGTCCCCGTCCCCTAACCCTAACCCTAGCCAGAACCCTAAACCTAACCCTTCCCCGAAGCCTGACCCTCACCCGTCCCCTAATCCTAAACCGTACGCTAACACTAACCCGCGCCCTCACTCGTTCGCTCCCCCTAAAGCGTTGCTGTACCCTCACCTGGACCCTAAACCGTCCCCGTCCCCTAACCCTAACCCTAGCCCGAACCCTAACCCTAACCCTTCCCCGAAGCCTGACCCTCACCCGTCACCTAATCCTAACCCGTACGCTAACAGTAACCCGCGCCCTCACACGCACGCTCCCCCTAAAGCGTTGCCGTACCCTCACCTGGACCCTAAACCGTCCCCGTCCCCTAACCCTAACCCTAGCCCGAACCCTAACCCTAACCCTTCCCCGAAGCCTGACCCTCACCCGTCCCCTAATCCTAACCCGTACGCTAACACTAACCCGCGCCCTCACACGCACGCTGCCCTTAAAGCGTTGCCGTACCCTCACCTGGACCCTAAACCGTCCCCGTCCCCTAACCCTAACCCTAGCCCGAACCCTAACCCTAACCCTTCCCCGAAGCCTGACCCTCACCCGTCCCCTAATCCTAACCCATATGCTAACACTAACACGCGCCCTCACACGCACGCTCCCCCTAAAGCGTTGCCGTACCCTCACCTGGACCCTAAACCGTCCCCGTCCCCTAACCCTAACCCTAGCCCGAACCCTAAACCTAACCCTTCCCCGAAGCCTGACCCTCACCCGTCCCCTATTCCTAACCCGTACGCTAACACTAACCCGCGCCCTCACACGCACGCTCCCCCTAAAGCGTTGCCGTACCCTCACCTGGACCCTAAACCGTCCCCGTCCCCTAACCCTAACCCTAGCCCGAACCCTAACCCTAACCCTTCCCCGAACCCTGACCCTCACCCGTCCCCTAATCCTAAACCGTACGCTAACACTAACCCGCGCCCTCACACGCACGCTGCTCCTAAAGCGTTGCCGTACCCTCACCTGGACCCTAAACCGTCCCCGTCCCCTAACCCTAACCCTAGCCCGAACCCTAATCCTAACCCTTCCTTGAAGCCTGACCCTCACCCGTCCCCTAATCCTAACCCGTACGCTAACACTAACCCACGCCCTCACACGCACGCTCCCCCTAAAGCGTTACCGTACCCTCACCTGGACCATAAACCGTCCCCGTCCCCTAACCCTAACCCTAGCCCGAACCCTAACCCTAACCCTTCCCCGAAGCCTGACCCTCACCCGTCCCCTAATCCTAACCCGTACGCTAAAACTAACCCGCGCCCTCACAAGCATGCTCCCCCTAAAGCGTTGCCGTACCCTCACCTGGACCCTAAACCGTCCCCGTCCCCTAACACTAACCCTAGCCCGAACCCTAAACCAAACCCTTCCCCGAAGCCTGACCCTCACCCGTCCCCTATTCCTAACCCGTACGATAACACTAACCCGTGCCCTCACACGCACGCTCCCCCTAAAGCGTTGCCGTACCCTCACCTGGACCCTAAAGCGTCCCCGTCCCCTAACCCTAACCCTAGCCCGAACCCTAACCCTAACCCTTCCCCGAAGCCTGACCCTCACCCGTCCCCTAATCCTAACCCGTACGCTAACACTAACCCGCGCCCTCACACGCACGCTCCCCCTAAAGCGTTGCCGTACCCTCACCTGGACCCTAAACCGTCCCCGTCCCCTAACCCTAACCCTAGCCCGAACCCTAACCCTAACCCTTCCCCGAAGCCTGACCCTCACACGTCCCCTAATCCTAACCCGTACGCTAACACTAACCCGCGCCCTCACACGCACGCTCGCCCTAAAGCGTTGCCGTACCCTCACCTGGACCGTAAACCGTCCCCGTCCCCTAACCCTAACCCTAGCCCGAACCCTAACCCTAACCCTTCCCTGAAGCCTGACCCTCACCCGTCCCCTAATCCTAACCCGTACGCTAACACTAACCCGCGCCCTCACACGCACGCTCGCCCTAAAGCGTTGCCGTACCCTCACCTGGATCCTAAACCGTCCCCGTCCCCTAACCCTAACCCTAGCCTGAACCCTAACACTAACACTTCCCCGAAGCCTGACCCTCACCCGTCCCCTAATCCTAACCCGTACGCTAACACTAACCCGCGCCCTCACACGCACGCTCCCCCTAAAGCGTTCCCGTACCCTCCCCTGGACCATAAACCGTCCCCGTCCCCTAACCCTAACCCTAGCCAGAACCCTAAACCTAACCCTTCCCCGAAGCCTGACCCTCACCCGTCCCCTAATCCTAACCCGTACGCTAACACTAACCCGCGCCCTCACACGCACGCTCGCCCTAAAGCGTTGCCGTACCCTTACCTGGACCCTAAACCGTCCCCGTACCCTAACCCTAACCCTAGCCTGAACCCTAATCCTAACCCTTCCTTGAAGCCTGACCCTCACCCGTCCCCTAATCCTAACCCGTACGCTAACACTAACCCGCGCCCTCACACACACGCTCCCCCTAAAGCGTTCCCGTACCCTCACCTGGACCCTAAACCGTCCCCGTCCCCTAACCCTAACCCTAGCCCGAACCCTAACCCTAACCCTTCCCTGAAGCCTGACCCTCACCCGTCCCCTAATCCTAACCCGTACGCTAACACTAACCCTTGCCCTCACACGCACGCTCCCCCTAAAGCGTTTCCGTACCCTCACCTGGACCCTAAACCTTCCCCGTCCCCTAACCCTAACCCTAGCCTGAACCCTAACACTAACACTTCCGCGAAGCCTGACCCTCACCCGTCCCCTAATCCTAACCCGTACGCTAACACTAACCCGTGCCCTCACACGCACGCTCCCCCTAAAGCGTTGCCGTACCCTCACCTGGACCCTAAACCGTCCCCGTCCCCTAACACTTACACCTGCCCGAACCCTAACCCTAACCCTTCCGCGAAGCCTGACCCTCACCCGTCCCCTAATCCTAACCCGTACGCTAACACTAACCCGCGTCCTCACACGCACGCTCCCTCTAAAGCGTTGCCGTACCCTCACCTGGACACTAAACCGTCCCCGTCCCCTAACCCTAACCCTAGCCCGAACCCTAACCCTAACCCTTCCCTGAAGCCTGACCCTCACCCGTCCCCTAATCCTAAACCGTACGCTAACACTAACCCGCGCCCTCACACGCACGGTGCCCCTAAAGCGTTGCCGTACCCTCACCTGGAACCTAAACCGTCCCCGTCCCCTAACCCTAACCCTAGCCCGAACCCTAACCCTAACCCTTCCCCGAACCCTGACCCTCACCCGTCCCCTAATCCTCACCCGTACGCTAACACTAACCCGCGCCCTCACACGCACGCTCTCCCTAAAGCGTTGCCGTACCCTCACCTGGAACCTAAAGCGTCCCCGTCCCCTAAACCTAACCCTAGCCCGAACCCTAAACCTAACCCTTCCCCGAAGCCTGACCCTCACCCATCCCCTAATCCTAACCCGTACACTAACACGAACCCGCGCCCTCACACGCACGCTCCCCCTAAAGCGTTGCCGTACCCTCACCTGGACCCTAAACCGTCCCCATCCCCTAACCCTAACCCTAGCCCGAACCCTAACCCTAACACTTCCTTGAAGCCTGACCCTCACCCGTCCCCTAATCCTAACCCGTACGCTAACACTAACCCGCGCCCTCACACGCACGCTCCCCCTAAAGCGTTCCCGTACCCTCACCTGGACCATAAACCGTCCCCGTCCCCTAACCCTAACCCTAGCCAGAACCCTAAACCTAACCCTTCCCCGAAGCCTGACCCTCACCCGTCCCCTAATCCTAACCCGTACGCTAACACTAACCCGCGCCCTCACACGCACGCTCGCCCTAAAGCGTTGCCGTACCCTCACCTGGACCCTAAACCGTCCCCGTACCCTAACCCTAACCCTAGCCTGAACCCTAATCCTAACCCTTCCTTGAAGCCTGACCCTCACCCGTCCCCTAATCCTAACCCGTACGCTAACACTAACCCGCGCCCTCACACACACGCTCCCCCTAAGGCGTTCCCGTACCCTCACCTGGACCCTAAACCGTCCCCGTCCCCTAACCCTAACCCTTGCCCGAACCCTAACCCTAACCCTTCCCTGAAGCCTGACCCTCACCCGTCCCCTAATCCTAACCCGTACGCTAACACTAACCCTTGCCCTCACACGCACGCTCCCCCTAAAGCGTTTCCGTACCCTCACCTGGACCCTAAACCTTCCCCGTCCCCTAACCCTAACCCTAGCCTGAACCCTAACACTAACACTTCCGCGAAGCCTGACCCTCACCCGTCCCCTAATCCTAACCCGTACGCTAACACTAACCCGTGCCCTCACACGCACGCTCCCCCTAAAGCGTTGCCGTACCCTCACCTGGACCCTAAACCGTCCCCGTCCCCTAACACTTACACCTGCCCGAACCCTAACCCTAACCCTTCCCCGAAGCCTGACCCTCACCCGTCCCCTAATCCTAACCCGTACGCTAACACTAACCCGCGTCCTCACACGCACGCTCCCTCTAAAGCGTTGCCGTACCCTCACCTGGACACTAAACCGTCCCCGTCCCCTAACCCTAACCCTAGCCCGAACCCTAACCCTAACCCTTCCCTGAAGCCTGACCCTTACCCGACCCCTAATCCTAACCCGTACGCTAACACTAACCCGCGCCCTCACACGCACCCTCCCCATAAAGCGTTGCCGTACCCTCACCTGGATCCTAAACCGTCCCCGTCCCCTAACCCTAACCCTAGCCCGAACCCTAACCCTAACCCTTCCCCGACCCTGACCCTCACCCGTCCCCTAATCCTAACCCGTACGCTAACACTAACCCGCGCCCTCACACGCACGCTCCCCCTAAAGCGTTGCCGTACCCTCACCTGGACCCTAAACTTTCCCCGTCCCCTAACCCTAACCCTAGCCTGAACCCTAACACTAACACTTCCCCGAAGCCTGACCCTCACCCGTCCCCTAATCCTAACCCGTACGCTAAAACTAACCAGTGCCCTCACACGCACGCTCCCCCTAAAGCGTTGCCGTACCCTCACCTGGACCCTGAACCGTCCCCGTCCCCGTCCCCTAACCCTAGCCCGAACCCTAACCCTAACCCTTCCCCGAAGCCTGACCCTCACCCGTCCCCTATTCCTAACCCGTACGCTAACACTAACCCGCGCCCTCACACGCACGCTCCCCCTAAAGCGTTGCCATACCCTCACCTGGACCCTAAACCATCCCCGTCCCCTAACCCTAACCCTAGCCCGAACCCTAACCCTAACCCTTCCCCGAACCCTGACCCTCACACGTCCCCTAATCCTAAACCGTACGCTAACACTAACCCGCGCCCTCACACGCACGCTGCCCCTAAAGCGTTGCCGTACCCTCACCTGGACGCTAAACCGTCCCCGTCCCCTTACCCTAACCCTAGCCCGAACCCTAACCCTAACCCTTCCCCGAAGCCTGACCCTCACCCGTCCCCTAATCCTCACCCGTACGCTAACACTAACCCGCGCCCTCACACGCACGCTCCCCCTAAAGCGTTGCCGTACCCTCACCTGGAACCTAAACCGTCCCCGTCCCCTAACCCTAACCCTAGCCCGAACCCTAAACCTAACCCTTCCCCGAAGCCTGACCCTCACCCGTCCCCTAATCCTAACCCGTACACTAACACGAACCCGCGCCCTCACACGCACGCTCCCCCTAAAGCGTTGCCGTACCCTCACCTGGACCCCAAACCGTCCCCATTCCCTAACCCTAACCCTAGCCCGAACCCTAACCCTAACCCTTCCCCGAAGCCTGACCCTCACCCGTCCCCTAATCCTAACCCGTACGCTAACACTAACCCGCGCCCTCACACGCACGCTCCCCCTAAAGCGTTGCCGTACCCTCACCTGGACCCTAAACCGTCCCCGTCCCCTAACCCTAACCCTAGCCTGAACCCTAACCCTAACCCTTCCCTGAAGCCTGACCCTCACCCGTCCCCTAATCCTAAACCGTACGCTAACACTAACCCGCGCCCTCACACGCACGGTGCCCCTAAAGCGTTGCTGTACCCTCACCTGGACCCTAAACCGTCCCCGTCCCCTAACCCTAACCCTAGCCCGAACCCTAACCCTAACCCTTCCCCGAACCCTGACCCTCACCCGTCCCCTAATCCTCACCCGTACGCTAACACTAACCCGCGCCCTCACACGCACGCTCTCCCTAAAGCGTTGCCGTACCCTCACCTGGAACCTAAACCGTCCCCGTCCCCTAAACCTAACCCTAGCCCGAACCCTAAACCTAACCCTTCCCCGAAGCCTGACCCTCACCCATCCCCTAATCCTAACCCGTACACTAACACGAACCCGCGCCCTCACACGCACGCTCCCCCTAAAGCGTTGCCGTACCCTCACCTGGACCCTAAACCTTCCCCGTCCCCTAACCCTAACCCTAGCCCGAACCCTAACCCTAACACTTCCTTGAAGCCTGACCCTCACCCGTCCCCTAATCCTAACCCGTACGCTAACACTAACCCGCGCCCTCACACGCACGCTCCCCCTAAAGCGTTCCCGTACCCTCACCTGGACCATAAACCGTCCCCGTCCCCTAACCCTAACCCTAGCCAGAACCCTAAACCTAACCCTTCCCCGAAGCCTGACCCTCACCCGTCCCCTAATCCTAACCCGTACGCTAACACTAACCCGCGCCCTCACACGCACGCTCGCCCTAAAGCGTTGCCGTACCCTCACCTGGACCCTAAACCGTCCCCGTATCCTAACCCTAACCCTAGCCTGAACCCTAATCCTAACCCTTCCTTGAAGCCTGACCCTCACCCGTCCCCTAATCCTAACCCGTACGCTAACACTAACCCGCGCCCTCACACACACGCTCCCCCTAAAGCGTTCCCGTACCCTCACCTGGACCCTAAACCGTCCCCGTCCCCTAACCCTAACCCTAGCCCGAACCCTAACCCTAACCCTTCCCTGAAGCCTGACCCTCACCCGTCCCCTAATCCTAACCCGTACGCTAACACTAACCCTTGCCCTCACACGCACGCTCCCCCTAAAGCGTTGCCGTACCCTCACCTGGACCCTAAACCTTCCCCGTCCCCTAACCCTAACCCTAGCCTGAACCCTAACACTAACACTTCCGCGAAGCCTGACCCTCACCCGTCCCCTAATCCTAACCCGTACGCTAACACTAACCCGTGCCCTCACACGCACGCTGCCCCTAAAGCGTTGCCGTACCCTCACCTGGACCCTAAACCGTCCCCGTCCCCTAACACTTACACTAGCCCGAACCCTAACCCTAACCCTTCCCCGAAGCCTGACCCTCACCCGTCCCCTAATCCTAACCCGTACGCTAACACTAACCCGCGTCCTCACACGCACGCTCCCTCTAAAGCGTTGCCGTACCCTCACCTGGACACTAAACCGTCCCCGTCCCCTAACCCTAACCCTAGCCCGAACCCTAACCCTAACCCTTCCCTGAAGCCTGACCCTCACCCGTCCCCTAATCCTAACCCGTACGCTAACACTAACCCGCGCCCTCACACGCACCCTCCCCATAAAGCGTTGCCGTACCCTCACCTGGATCCTAAACCGTCCCCGTCCCCTAACCCTAACCCTAGCCTGAACCCTAACACTAACACTTCCCCGAAGCCTGACCCTCACCCGTCCCCTAATCCTAACCCGTACGCTAACACTAACCCGTGCCCTCACACGCACGCTCCCCCTAAAGCGTTGCCGTACCCTCACCTGGACCCTGAACCGTCCCCGTCCCCGTCCCCTAACCCTAGCCCGAACCCTAACCCTAACCCTTCCCCGAAGCCTGACCCTCACCCGTCCCCTAATCCTAACCCGTACGCTAACACTAAACCGCGCCCTCACACGCACGCTCCCCCTAAGGCGTTGCCGTACCCTCACCTGGACCCTAAACCGTCCCCGTCCCCTAACCCTAACCCTAGCCAGAACCCTAAACCTAAACCTTTCCCGAAGCCTGACCCTCACCCGTCCCCTAATCCTAAACCGTACGCTAACACTAACCCGCGCCCTCACTCGTTCGCTCCCCCTAAAGGATTGCCGTACCCTCACCTGGACCCTAAACCGTCCCCGTCCCCTAACCCTAACCCTAGCCCGAACCCTAACCCTAACCCTTCCCCGACCCTGACCCTCACCCGTCCCCTAATCCTAACCCGTACGCTAACACTAACCCGCGCCCTCACACGCACGCTCCCCCTAAAGCGTTGCCGTACCCTCACCTGGACCCTAAACTTTCCCCGTCCCCTAACCCTAACCCTAGCCTGAACCCTAAAACTAACACTTCCCCGAAGCCTGACCCTCACCCGTCCCCTAATCCTAACCCGTACGCTAAAACTAACCAGTGCCCTCACACGCACGCTCCCCCTAAAGCGTTGCCGTACCCTCACCTGGACCCTGAACCGTCCCCGTCCCCGTCCCCTAACCCTAGCCCGAACCCTAACCCTAACCCTTCCCCGAAGCCTGACCCTCACCCGTCCCCTATTCCTAACCCGTACGCTAACACTAACCCGCGCCCTCACACGCACGCTCCCCCTAAAGCGTTGCCATACCCTCACCTGGACCCTAAACCATCCCCGTCCCCTAACCCTAACCCTAGCCCGAACCCTAACCCTAACCCTTCCCCGAACCCTGACCCTCACACGTCCCCTAATCCTAAACCGTACGCTAACACTAACCCGCGCCCTCACACGCATGCTGCCCCTAAAGCGTTGCCGTACCCTCACCTGGACCCTAAACCGTCCCCGTCCCCTAACCCTAACCCTAGCCCGAACCCTAACCCTAACCCTTCCCCGAAGCCTGACCCTCACCCGTCCCCTAATCCTCACCCGTACGCTAACACTAACCCGCGCCCTCACACGCACGCTCCCCCTAAAGCGTTGCCGTACCCTCACCTGGAACCTAAACCGTCCCCGTCCCCTAACCCTAACCCTAGCCCGAACCCTAAACCTAACCCTTCCCCGAAGCCTGACCCTCACCCGTCCCCTAATCCTAACCCGTACACTAACACGAACCCGCGCCCTCACACGCACGCTCCCCCTAAAGCGTTGCCGTACCCTCACCTGGACCCCAAACCGTCCCCATTCCCTAACCCTAACCCTAGCCCGAACCCTAACCCTAACCCTTCCCCGAAGCCTGACCCTCACCCGTCCCCTAATCCTAACCCGTACGCTAACACTAACCCGCGCCCTCACACGCACGCTCCCCCTAAAGCGTTGCCGTACCCTCACCTGGACCCTAAACCGTCCCCGTCCCCTAACCCTAACCCTAGCCTGAACCCTAACCCTAACCCTTCCCTGAAGCCTGACCCTCACCCGTCCCCTAATCCTAAACCGTACGCTAACACTAACCCGCGCCCTCACACGCACGGTGCCCCTAAAGCGTTGCCGTACCCTCACCTGGACCCTAAACCGTCCCCGTCCCCTAACCCTAACCCTAGCCCGAACCCTAACCCTAACCCTTCCCCGAACCCTGACCCTCACCCGTCCCCTAATCCTCACCCGTACGCTAACACTAACCCGCGCCCTCACACGCACGCTCTCCCTAAAGCGTTGCCGTACCCTCACCTGGAACCTAAACCGTCCCCGTCCCCTAAACCTAACCCTAGCCCGAACCCTAAACCTAACCCTTCCCCGAAGCCTGACCCTCACCCATCCCCTAATCCTAACCCGTACACTAACACGAACCCGCGCCCTCACACGCACGCTCCCCCTAAAGCGTTGCCGTACCCTCACCTGGACCCTAAACCGTCCCCATCCCCTAACCCTAACCCTAGCCCGAACCCTAACCCTAACACTTCCTTGAAGCCTGACCCTCACCCGTCCCCTAATCCTAACCCGTACGCTAACACTAACCCGCGCCCTCACACGCACGCTCCCCCTAAAGCGTTCCCGTACCCTCACCTGGACCATAAACCGTCCCCGTCCCCTAACCCTAACCCTAGCCAGAACCCTAAACCTAACCCTTCCCCGAAGCCTGACCCTCACCCGTCCCCTAATCCTAACCCGTACGCTAACACTAACCCGCGCCCTCACACGCACGCTCGCCCTAAAGCGTTGCCGTACCCTCACCTGGACCCTAAACCGTCCCCGTACCCTAACCCTAACCCTAGCCTGAACCCTAATCCTAACCCTTCCTTGAAGCCTGACCCTCACCCGTCCCCTAATCCTAACCCGTACGCTAACACTAACCCGCGCCCTCACACACACGCTCCCCCTAAAGCGTTCCCGTACCCTCACCTGGACCCTAAACCGTCCCCGTCCCCTAACCCTAACCCTAGCCCGAACCCTAACCCTAACCCTTCCCTGAAGCCTGACCCTCACCCGTCCCCTAATCCTAACCCGTACGCTAACACTAACCCTTGCCCTCACACGCACGCTCCCCCTAAAGCGTTGCCGTACCCTCACCTGGACCCTAAACCTTCCCCGTCCCCTAACCCTAACCCTAGCCTGAACCCTAACACTAACACTTCCGCGAAGCCTGACCCTCACCCGTCCCCTAATCCTAACCTGTACGCTAACACTAACCCGTGCCCTCACACGCACGCTGCCCCTAAAGCGTTGCCGTACCCTCACCTGGACCCTAAACCGTCCCCGTCCCCTAACACTTACACTAGCCCGAACCCTAACCCTAACCCTTCCCCGAAGCCTGACCCTCACCCGTCCCCTAATCCTAACCCGTACGCTAACACTAACCCGCGTCCTCACACGCACGCTCCCTCTAAAGCGTTGCCGTACCCTCACCTGGACACTAAACCGTCCCCGTCCCCTAACCCTAACCCTAGCCCGAACCCTAACCCTAACCCTTCCCTGAAGCCTGACCCTCACCCGTCCCCTAATCCTAACCCGTACACTAACACTAACCCGCGCCCTCACACGCACCCTCCCCATAAAGCGTTGCCGTACCCTCACCTGGATCCTAAACCGTCCCCGTCCCCTAACCCTAACCCTAGCCTGAACCCTAACACTAACACTTCCCCGAAGCCTGACCCTCACCCGTCCCCTAATCCTAACCCGTACGCTAACACTAACCCGTGCCCTCACACGCACGCTCCCCCTAAAGCGTTGCCGTACCCTCACCTGGACCCTGAACCGTCCCCGTCCCCGTCCCCTAACCCTAGCCCGAACCCTAACCCTAACCCTTCCCCGAAGCCTGACCCTCACCCGTCCCCTAATCCTAACCCGTACGCTAACACTAAACCGCGCCCTCACACGCACGCTCCCCCTAAAGCGTTGCCGTACCCTCACCTGGACCCTAAACCGTCCCCGTCCCCTAACCCTAACCCTAGCCAGAACCCTAAACCTAACCCTTTCCCGAAGCCTGACCCTCACCCGTCCCCTAATCCTAAACCGTACGCTAACACTAACCCGCGCCCTCACTCGTTCGCTCCCCCTAAAGGGTTGCCATACCCTCACCTGGACCCTAAACCGTCCCCGTCCCCTAACCCTAACCCTAGCCCGAACCCTAACCCTAACCCTTCCCCGACCCTGACCCTCACCCGTCCCCTAATCCTAACCCGTACGCTAACACTAACCCGCGCCCTCACACGCACGCTCCCCCTAAAGCGTTGCCGTTCCCTCACCTGGACCCTAAACCGTCCCCGTCCCCTAACCCTAACCCTAGCCCGAACCCTAACTCTAACCCTTCCCCGAAGCCTGACCCTCACCCGTCCCCTAATCCTAACCCGTACGCTAACACTAACCCGCGCCCTCACACGCACGCTCCCCCTAAAGCGTTGCCGTACCCTCACCTGGACCCTAAACTTTCCCCGTCCCCTAACCCTAACCCTAGCCTGAACCCTAACACTAACACTTCCCCGAAGCCTGACCCTCACCCGTCCCCTAATCCTAACCCGTACGCTAAAACTAACCAGTGCCCTCACACGCACGCTCCCCCTAAAGCGTTGCCGTACCCTCACCTGGACCCTGAACCGTCCCCGTCCCCGTCCCCTAACCCTAGCCCGAACCCTAACCCTAACCCTTCCCCGAAGCCTGACCCTCACCCGTCCCCTAATCCTAACCCGTACGCTAACACTAACCCGCGCCCTCACACGCACGCTCCCCCTAAAGCGTTGCCGTACACTCACCTGGACCCTAAACCGTCCCCGTCCCCTAACCCTAACCCTAGCCAGAACCCTAAACCTAACCCTTCCCCGAAGCCTGACCCTCACCCGTCCTCTAATCCTAAACCGTACGCTAACACTAACCCGCGCCCTCACTCGTTCGCTCCCCCTAAAGCGTTGCCGTACCCTCACCTGGAACCTAAACCGTCCCCGTCCCCTAACCCTAACCCTAGCCCGAACGCTAACCCTAACTCTTCCCCGAAGCCTGACCCTCACCCGTCCCCTAATCCTAACCCGTACGCTAACACTAACCCGCGCCCTCACACGCAAGCTCCCCCTAAAGCATTGCCGTTCCCTCACCTGGACCCTAAACCGTCCCCGTCCCCTAACCCTAACCCTAGCCCGAACCCTAACTCTAACCCTTCCCCGAAGCCTGACCCTCACCCGTCCCCTAATCCTAACCCGTATGCTAACACTAACCCGCGCCCTCACACGCACGCTCCCCCTAAAGCGTTGCCGTACCCTCACCTGGACCCTAAACCGTCCCCGTCCCCTAACCCTAACCCTAGCCCGAACCCTAACCCTAACCCTTCCCCGAAGCCTGACCCTCACCCGTCCCCTAATCCTAACCCGTACGCTAACACTAACCCGTGCCCTCACTCACACGCTACCCTTAAAGCGTTGCCGTACCCTCACCTGGACCCTAAACCGTCCCCGTCCCCTAACCCTAACCCTAGCCCGAACCCTAACCCTAACCCTTCCCCGAAGCCTGACCCTCACCCGTCCCCGAATCCTAACCCGTACGCTAACACTAACCCGCGCCCTCACACGCACGCTCCCCCTAAAGCGTTGCCGTACCCTCACCTGGACCCTAAACCGTCCCCGTCCCCTAACCCTAACCCTAGCCCGAACCCTAAACCTAACCCTTCCCCGAAGCCTGACCCACACCCGTCCCCTATTCCTAACCCGTACGCTAACACTAACCCGCGCCCTCACACGCACGCTCCCCCTAAAGCGTTGCCATACCCTCACCTGGACCCTAAACCGTCCCCGTCCCCTAACCCTAACCCTAGCCCGAACCCTAACCCTAACCCTTCCCCGAACCCTGACCCTCACCCGTCCCCTAATCCTAAACCGTACGCTAACACTAACCCGCGCCCTCACACGCACGCTGCCCCTAAAGCGTTGCCGTACCCTCACCTGGACCCTAAACCGTCCCCGTCCCCTTAACCTAACCCTAGCCCGAACCCTAACCCTAACCCTTCCCCGAAGCCTGACCCTCACCCGTCCCCTAATCCTCACCCGTACGCAAACACTAACCCGCGCCCTCACACGCACGCTCCCCCTAAAGCGTTGCCGTACCCTCACCTGGAACCTAAACCGTCCCCGTCCCCTAACCCTAACCCTAGCTCGAACCCTAAACCTAACCCTTCCCCGAAGCCTGACCCTCACCCGTCCCCTAATCCTAACCCGTACACTAACACTAACCCGCGCCCTCACACGCACGCTCCCCCTAAAGCGTTGCCGTACCCTCACCTGGACCCTAAACCGTCCCCATTCCCTAACCCTAACCCTAGCCCGAACCCTAACCCTAACCCTTCCCCGAAGCCTGACCCTCACCCGTCCCCTAATCCTAACCCGTACGCTAACACTAACCCGCGCCCTCACACGCACGCTCCCCCTAAAGCGTTGCCGTACCCTCACCTGGACCCTAAACCGTCCCCGTCCCCTAACCCTAACCCTAGCCCGAACCCTAACCCTAACCCTTCCCCGAAGCCTGACCGTCACCCATCCCCTAATCCTAACCCGTACGCTAACACTAACCAGCGCCCTCACATGCACGCTGCCCCTAAAGCGTTGCCGTACCCTCACCTGGACCCTAAACCGTCCCCGTCCCCTAACCCTAACCCTAGCCCGAACCCTAACCCTAACTCTTCCCCGAAGCCTGACCCTCACCCGTCCACTAATCCTAACCCGTACGCTAACACTAACCCGCGCCCTCACACGCACGCTCCCCCTAAAGCGTTGCCGTACCCTCACCTGGACCCTAAACCGTCCCTGTCCCCTAACCCTAACCCTAGCCCGAACCCTAACCCTAACCCTTCCCCGAAGCCTGACCCTCACCCGTCCCCTAATCCTAACCCGTACGCTAACACTAACCCGCGCCCTCACTCGCACGCTCCCCCTAAAGCGTTACCGTACCCTCACCTGGACCCTAAACCGTCCCCGTCCCCTAACCCTAACCCTAGCCCGAACCCTAAACCTAACCCTTCCCCGAAGCCTGACCTTCACCCGTCCCCTAATCCTAACCCGTACGCTAAAACTAACCCACGCCCTCACACGCATGCTTCCCCTAAAGCGTTGCCGTACCCTCACCTGGACCCTAAACCGTCCCTGTCCCCTAACCCTAACCCTAGCCCGAACCCTAAACCTAACCCTTCCCCGAAGCCTGACCCTCACCCGTCCCCTATTCCTAACCCGTACGCTAACACTAACCCGCGCCCTCACACGCACGCTCCCCCTAAAGCGTTGCCGTACCCTCACCTGGACCCTAAACCGTCCCCGTCCCCTAACCCTAACCCTAGCCCGAACCCTAACCCTAACCCTTCCCCGAAGCCTGACCCTCACCCGTCCCCTAATCCTAACCCGTACGCTAACACTAACCCGCGCCCTCACACGCACGCTCCCCCTAAAGCGTTGCCGTACCCTCACCTGGACCCTAAACCGTCCCCGTCCCCTAAACCTAACCCTAGCCCGAACCCTAACCCTAACCCTTCACTGAAGCCTGACCCTCACCCGTCCCCTAATCCTAACCCGTACGCTAACACTAACCCGCGCCCTCACACACACGCTCCCCCTAAAGCGTTCCCGTACCCTCACCTGGACCCTAAACCGTCCCCGTCCCCTAACCCTAACCCTAGCCCGAACCCTAACCCTAACCCTTCCCTGAAGCCTGACCCTCACCCGTCCCCTAATCCTAACCCGTACGCTAACACTAACCCTTGCCCTCACACGCACGCTCCCCCTAAAGCGTTGCCGTACCCTCACCTGGACCCTAAACCTTCCCCGTCCCCTAACCCTAACCCTAGCCTGAACCCTAACACTAACACTTCCGCGAAGCCTGACCCTCACCCGTCCCCTAATCCTAACCCGTACGCTAACACTAACCCGTGCCCTCACACGCACGCTGCCCCTAAAGCGTTGCCGTACCCTCACCTGGACCCTAAACCGTCCCCGTCCCCTAACACTTACACTAGCCCGAACCCTAACCCTAACCCTTCCCCGAAGCCTGACCCTCACCCGTCCCCTAATCCTAACCCGTACGCTAACACTAACCCGCGTCCTCACACGCACGCTCCCTCTAAAGCGTTGCCGTACCCTCACCTGGACACTAAACCGTCCCCGTCCCCTAACCCTAACCCTAGCCCGAACCCTAACCCTAACCCTTCCCTGAAGCCTGACCCTCACCCGTCCCCTAATCCTAACCCGTACACTAACACTAACCCGCGCCCTCACACGCACCCTCCCCATAAAGCGTTGCCGTACCCTCACCTGGATCCTAAACCGTCCCCGTCCCCTAACCCTAACCCTAGCCTGAACCCTAACACTAACACTTCCCCGAAGCCTGACCCTCACCCGTCCCCTAATCCTAACCCGTACGCTAACACTAACCCGTGCCCTCACACGCACGCTCCCCCTAAAGCGTTGCCGTACCCTCACCTGGACCCTGAACCGTCCCCGTCCCCGTCCCCTAACCCTAGCCCGAACCCTAACCCTAACCCTTCCCCGAAGCCTGACCCTCACCCGTCCCCTAATCCTAACCCGTACGCTAACACTAAACCGCGCCCTCACACGCACGCTCCCCCTAAAGCGTTGCCGTACCCTCACCTGGACCCTAAACCGTCCCCGTCCCCTAACCCTAACCCTAGCCAGAACCCTAAACCTAACCCTTTCCCGAAGCCTGACCCTCACCCGTCCCCTAATCCTAAACCGTACGCTAACACTAACCCGCGCCCTCACTCGTTCGCTCCCCCTAAAGGGTTGCCATACCCTCACCTGGACCCTAAACCGTCCCCGTCCCCTAACCCTAACCCTAGCCCGAACCCTAACCCTAACCCTTCCCCGACCCTGACCCTCACCCGTCCCCTAATCCTAACCCGTACGCTAACACTAACCCGCGCCCTCACACGCACGCTCCCCCTAAAGCGTTGCCGTTCCCTCACCTGGACCCTAAACCGTCCCCGTCCCCTAACCCTAACCCTAGCCCGAACCCTAACTCTAACCCTTCCCCGAAGCCTGACCCTCACCCGTCCCCTAATCCTAACCCGTACGCTAACACTAACCCGCGCCCTCACACGCACGCTCCCCCTAAAGCGTTGCCGTACCCTCACCTGGACCCTAAACTTTCCCCGTCCCCTAACCCTAACCCTAGCCTGAACCCTAACACTAACACTTCCCCGAAGCCTGACCCTCACCCGTCCCCTAATCCTAACCCGTACGCTAAAACTAACCAGTGCCCTCACACGCACGCTCCCCCTAAAGCGTTGCCGTACCCTCACCTGGACCCTGAACCGTCCCCGTCCCCGTCCCCTAACCCTAGCCCGAACCCTAACCCTAACCCTTCCCCGAAGCCTGACCCTCACCCGTCCCCTAATCCTAACCCGTACGCTAACACTAACCCGCGCCCTCACACGCACGCTCCCCCTAAAGCGTTGCCGTACACTCACCTGGACCCTAAACCGTCCCCGTCCCCTAACCCTAACCCTAGCCAGAACCCTAAACCTAACCCTTCCCCGAAGCCTGACCCTCACCCGTCCTCTAATCCTAAACCGTACGCTAACACTAACCCGCGCCCTCACTCGTTCGCTCCCCCTAAAGCGTTGCCGTACCCTCACCTGGAACCTAAACCGTCCCCGTCCCCTAACCCTAACCCTAGCCCGAACGCTAACCCTAACTCTTCCCCGAAGCCTGACCCTCACCCGTCCCCTAATCCTAACCCGTACGCTAACACTAACCCGCGCCCTCACACGCAAGCTCCCCCTAAAGCATTGCCGTTCCCTCACCTGGACCCTAAACCGTCCCCGTCCCCTAACCCTAACCCTAGCCCGAACCCTAACTCTAACCCTTCCCCGAAGCCTGACCCTCACCCGTCCCCTAATCCTAACCCGTACGCTAACACTAACCCGCGCCCTCACACGCACGCTCCCCCTAAAGCGTTGCCGTACCCTCACCTGGACCCTAAACCGTCCCCGTCCCCTAACCCTAACCCTAGCCCGAACCCTAACCCTAACACTTCCCCGAAGCCTGACCCTCACCCGTCCCCTAATCCTAACCCGTACGCTAACACTAACCCGTGCCCTCACTCACACGCTACCCTTAAAGCGTTGCCGTACCCTCACCTGGACCCTAAACCGTCCCCGTCCCCTAACCCTAACCCTAGCCCGAACCCTAACCCTAACCCTTCCCCGAAGCCTGACCCTCACCCGTCCCCGAATCCTAACCCGTACGCTAACACTAACCCGCGCCCTCACACGCACGCTCCCCCTAAAGCGTTGCCGTACCCTCACCTGGACCCTAAACCGTCCCCGTCCCCTAACCCTAACCCTAGCCCGAACCCTAAACCTAACCCTTCCCCGAAGCCTGACCCTCACCCGTCCCCTATTCCTAACCCGTACGCTAACACTAACCCGCGCCCTCACACGCACGCTCCCCCTAAAGCGTTGCCATACCCTCACCTGGACCCTAAACCGTCCCCGTCCCCTAACCCTAACCCTAGCCCGAACCCTAACCCTAACCCTTCCCCGAACCCTGACCCTCACCCGTCCCCTAATCCTAAACCGTACGCTAACACTAACCCGCGCCCTCACACGCACGCTGCCCCTAAAGCGTTGCCGTACCCTCACCTGGACCCTAAACCGTCCCCGTCCCCTAACCCTAACCCTAGCCCGAACCCTAACCCTAACCCTTCCCCGAAGCCTGACCCTCACCCGTCCCCTAATCCTCACCCGTACGCTAACACTAACCCGCGCCCTCACACGCACGCTCCCCCTAAAGCGTTGCCGTACCCTCACCTGGAACCTAAACCGTCCCCGTCCCCTAACCCTAACCCTAGCTCGAACCCTAAACCTAACCCTTCCCCGAAGCCTGACCCTCACCCGTCCCCTAATCCTAACCCGTACGCTAACACTAACCAGCGCCCTCACATGCACGCTGCCCCTAAAGCGTTGCCGTACCCTCACCTGGACCCTAAACCGTCCCCGTCCCCTAACCCTAACCCTAGCCCGAACCCTAACCCTAACTCTGCCCCGAAGCCTGACCCTCACCCGTCCACTAATCCTAACCCGTACGCTAACACTAACCCGCGCCCTCACACGCACGCTCCCCCTAAAGCGTTGCCGTACCCTCACCTGGACCCTAAACCGTCCCTGTCCCCTAACCCTAACCCTAGCCCGAACCCTAACCCTAACCCTTCCCCGAAGCCTGACCCTCACCCGTCCCCTAATCCTAACCCGTACGCTAACACTAACCCGCGCCCTCACTCGCACGCTCCCCCTAAAGCGTTACCGTACCCTCACCTGGACCCTAAACCGTCCCCGTCCCCTAACCCTAACCCTAGCCCGAACCCTAAACCTAACCCTTCCCCGAAGCCTGACCTTCACCCGTCCCCTAATCCTAACCCGTACGCTAAAACTAACCCACGCCCTCACACGCATGCTTCCCCTAAAGCGTTGCCGTACCCTCACCTGGACCCTAAACCGTCCCTGTCCCCTAACCCTAACCCTAGCCCGAACCCTAAACCTAACCCTTCCCCGAAGCCTGACCCTCACCCGTCCCCTATTCCTAACCCGTACGCTAACACTAACCCGCGCCCTCACACGCACGCTCCCCCTAAAGCGTTGCCGTACCCTCACCTGGACCCTAAACCGTCCCCGTCCCCTAACCCTAACCCTAGCCCGAACCCTAACCCTAACCCTTCCCCGAAGCCTGACCCTCACCCGTCCCCTAATCCTAACCCGTACGCTAACACTAACCCGCGCCCTCACACGCACGCTCCCCCTAAAGCGTTGCTGTACCCTCACCTGGACCCTAAACCGTCCCCGTCCCCTAAACCTAACCCTAGCCCGAACCCTAACCCTAACCCTTCACTGAAGCCTGACCCTCACCCGTCCCCTAATCCTAACCCGTACGCTAACACTAACCCTTGCCCTCACACGCACGCTCCCCCTAAAGCGTTGCCGTACCCTCACCTGGACCCTAAACCTTCCCCGTCCCCTAACCCTAACCCTAGCCTGAACCCTAACACTAACCCTTCCCCGAAGCCTGACCCTCACCCGTCCCCTAATCCTAACCCGTACGCTAACACTAACCCGCGCCCTCACACGCACGCTCCCCCTAAAGCGTTGCCGTACCCTCACCTGGACCCTAAACCGTCCCCGTCCCCTAACACTTACCCTAGCCCGAACCCTAACCCTAACCCTTCCCCGAAGCCTGACCCTCACGCGTCCCCTAATCCTAACCCGTACGCTAACACTAAGCCGCGCCCTCACACGCACACTCCCTCTAAAGCGTTGCCGTACCCTCACCTGGACCCTAAACCGTCCCCGTCCCCTAACCCTAACCCTGGCCCGTACCCTAACCCTAACCCTTCCCTGAAGCCTGACCCTCACCCGTCCCCTAATCCTAACCCGTACGCTAACACTAACCCGCGCCCTCACACGCACGCTCCCCCTAAAGCGTTGCCGTACCCTCACCTGGATCCTAAACCGTCCCCGTCCCCTAACCCTAACCCTAGCCTGAACCCTAACACTAACACTTCCCCGAAGCCTGACCCTCACCCGTCCCCTAATCCTAACCCGTACGCTAACACTAACCCGTGCCCTCACACGCACGCTCCCCCTAAAGCATTGCCGTACCCTCACCTGGAACCTAAACCGTCCCCGTCCCCTAACCCTAACCCTAGCCCGAACCCTAAACCTAACCCTTCCCCGAAGCCTGACCCTCACCCGTCCCCTAATCCTAACCCGTACACTAACACGAACCCGCGCCCTCACACGCACGCTCCCCCTAAAGCGTTGCCATACCCTCACCTGGACCCTAAACCGTCCCCATCCCCTAACCCTAACCCTAGCCCGAACCCTAACCCTAACCCTTCCCCGAAGCCTGACCCTCACCCGTCCCCTAATCCTAACCCGTACGCTAACACTAACCCGCGTCCTCACTCGCACGCTCCCACTAAAGCGTTGCCGTACCCTCACCTGGACCCTAAACCGTCCCCGTCCCCTAACCCTAGCCCTAGCCTGAACCCTAACACTAACACTTCCCCGAAGCCTGACCCTCACCCGTCCCCTAATCCTAACCCGTACGCTAACACTAACCCGCGCCCTCACACGCACGCTCCCCCTAAAGCGTTACCGTACCCTCACCTGGACCCTAAACCGTCCCCGTCCCCTAACCCTAACCCTGGCCCGAACCCTAACCCTAACCCTTCCCGAAGCCTGACCCTCACCCGTCCCCTAATCCTAACCCGTACGCTAACACTAACACGCGCCCTCACACGAACGCTCCACATAAAGCGTTGCCGTACCCTCACCTGGACCCTAAACCGTCCCCGTCCCCTAACCCTAACCCTAGCCCGAACCCTAACCCTAACCCTTCCCCGAAGCCTGACCCTCACCCGTCCCCTAATCCTAACCCGTACGCTAACACTAACCCGCGCCCTCACACGCACGCTCCCCCTAAAGCGTTGCCGTACCCTCACCTGGACCCTAAACCGTCCCCGTCCCCTAACCCTAACCCTAGCCCGAACCCTAACCCTAACACTTCCCCGAAGCCTGACCCTCACACGTCCCCTAATCCTAACCGGTACGCTAACACTAACCCGCGCCCTCACACGCACGCTCGCCCTAAAGCGTTGCCGTACCCTCACCTGGACCCTAAACCGTCCCCGTACCCTAACCCTAACCCTAGCCTGAACCCTAATCCTAACCCTTCCTTGAAGCCTGACCCTCACCCGTCCCCTAATCCTAACCCGTACGCTAACACTAACCCGCGCCCTCACACGCACGCTCCCCCTAAAGCGTTCCCGTACCCTCACCTGGACCCTAAACCGTCCCCGTCCCCTAACCCTAACCCTAGCCCGAACCCTAACCCTAACCCTTCCCTGAAGCCTGACCCTCACCCGTCCCCTAATCCTAACCCGTACGCTAACACTAACCCTTGCCCTCACACGCACGCTCCCCATAAAGCGTTGCCGTACCCTCACCTGGACCCTAAACCTTCCCCGTCCCCTAACCCTAACCCTAGCCTGAACCCTAACACTAACACTTCCCCGAAGCCTGACCCTCACCCGTCCCCTAATCCTAACCCGTACGCTAACACTAACCCGTGCCCTCACACGCACGCTCCCCCTAAAGCGTTGCCGTACCCTCACCTGGACCCTAAACCGTCCCCGTCCCCTAACACTTACCCTAGCCCGAACCCTAACCCTAACCCTTCCCCGAAGCCTGACCCTCACCCGTCCCCTAATCCTAACCCGTACGCTAACACTAACCCGCGCCCTCACACGCACGCTTCCTCTAAAGCGTTGCCGTACCCTCACCTGGACCCTAAACCGTCCCCGTCCCCTAACCCTAACCCTAGCCCGAACCCTAACCCTAACCCTTCCCTGAAGCCTGACCCTCACCCGTCCCCTAATCCTAACCCGTACGCTAACACTAACCCGCGCCCTCACATGCACGCTCCCCCTAAAGCGTTGCCGTACCCTCACCTGGATCCTAAACCGTCCCCGTCCCCTAACCCTAACCCTAGCCCGAACCCTAACTCTAACCCTTCCCCGAAGCCTGACCCTCACCCGTCCCCTAATCCTAACCCGTACGCTAACACTAACCCGCGCCCTCACACGCACGCTCCCCCTAAAGCGTTGCCGTACCCTCACCTGGACCCTAAACCTTCCCCGTCCCCTAACCCTAACCCTAGCCTGAACCCTAACCCTAACCCTTCCCCGAAGCCTGACCCTCACCCGTCCCCTAATCCTAACCCGTACGCTAACACTAAACCGCGCCCTCACACGCACGCTCCCCCTAAAGCGTTGCCGTACCCTCACCTGGACCCTAAACCGTCCCCGTCCCCTAACCCTAACCCTAGCCCGAACCCTAACCCTAACCCTTCCCCGAAGCCTGACCCTCACCCGTCCCCTAATCCTAACCCGTACGCTAACACTAACCCGCGCCCTCACACGCACGCTGCCCTTAAAGCGTTGCTGTACCCTCACCTGGACCCTAAACCGTCCCCGTCCCCTAACCCTAACCCTAGCCCGAACCCTAACCCTAACCCTTCCCCGAAGCCTGACCCTCACCCGTCCCCTAATCCTAACACATATGCTAACACTAACACGCGCCCTCACACGCACGCTCCCCCTAAAGCGTTGCCGTACCCTCACCTGGACCCTAAACCGTCCCCGTCCCCTAACCCTAACCCTAGCCCGAACCCTAAACCTAACCCTTCCCCGAAGCCTGACCCTCACCCGTCCCCTATTCCTAACCCGTACGCTAACACTAACCCGCGCCCTCACACGCACGCTCCCCCTAAAGCGTTGCCGTACCCTCACCTGGACCCTAAACCGTCCCCGTCCCCTAACCCTAACCCTAGCCCGAACCCTAACCCTAACCCTTCCCCGAACCCTGACCCTCACCCGTCCCCTAATCCTAAACCGTACGCTAACACTAACCCGCGCCCTCACACGCACGCTGCCCCTAAAGCGTTGCCGTACCCTCACCTGGACCCTAAACCGTCCCCGTCCCCTAACCCTAACCCTAGCCCGAACCCAATCCTAACCCTTCCTTGAAGCCTGACCCTCACCCGTCCCCTAATCCTAACCCGTACGCTAACACTAACCCACGCCCTCACACGCACGCTCCCCCTAAAGCGTTACCGTACCCTCACCTGGACCATAAACCGTCCCCGTCCCCTAACCCTAACCCTAGCCCGAACCCTAACCCTAACCCTTCCCCGAAGCCTGACCCTCACCCGTCCCCTAATCCTAACCCGTACGCTAAAACTAACCCGCGCCCTCACACGCATGCTCCCCCTAAAGCGTTGCCGTACCCTCACCTGGACCCTAAACCGTCCCCGTCCCCTAACCCTAACCCTAGCCCGAACCCTAAACCAAACCCTTCCCCGAAGCCTGACCCTCACCCGTCCCCTATTCCTAACCCGTACGATAACACTAACCCGTGCCCTCACACGCACGCACCCCCTAAAGCGTTGCCGTACCCTCACCTGGACCCTAAAGCGTCCCCGTCCCCTAACCCTAACCCTAGCCCGAACCCTAACCCTAACCCTTCCCCGAAGCCTGACCCTCACCCGTCCCCTAATCCTAACCCGTACGCTAACACTAACCCGCGCCCTCACACGCACGCTCCCCCTAGAGCGTTGCCGTACCCTCACCTGGACCCTAAACCGTCCCCGTCCCCTAACCCTAACCCTAGCCCGAACCCTAACCCTAACCCTTCCCCGAAGCCTGACCCTCACCCGTCCCCTAATCCTAACCCGTACGCTAACACTAACCCGCGCCCTCACACGCACGCTCCCCCTAGAGCGTTGCCGTACCCTCACCTGGACCCTAAACCGTCCCCGTCCCCTAACCCTAACCCTAGCCCGAACCCTAACCCTAACCCTTCCCCGAAGCCTGACCCTCACCCGTCCCCTAATCCTAACCCGTACGCTAAAACTAACCCGCGCCCTCACACGCATGCTCCCCCTAAAGCGTTGCCGTACCCTCACCTGGACCCTAAACCGTCCCCGTCCCCTAACCCTAACCCTAGCCCGAACCCTAAACCAAACCCTTCCCCGAAGCCTGACCCTCACCCGTCCCCTATTCCTAACCCGTACGATAACACTAACCCGTGCCCTCACACGCACGCTCCCCCTAAAGCGTTGCCGTACCCTCACCTGGACCCTAAAGCGTCCCCGTCCCCTAACCCTAACCCTAGCCCGAACCCTAACCCTAACCCTTCCCCGAAGCCTGACCCTCACCCGTCCCCTAATCCTAACCCGTACGCTAACACTAACCCGCGCCCTCACACGCACGCTCCCCCTAGAGCGTTGCCGTACCCTCACCTGGACCCTAAACCGTCCCCGTCCCCTAACCCTAACCCTAGCCCGAACCCTAACCCTAACCCTTCCCCGAAGCCTGACCCTCACACGTCCCCTAATCCTAACCCGTACGCTAACACTAACCCGCGCCCTCACACGCACGCTCGACCTAAAGCGTTGCCGTACCCTCACCTGGACCGTAAACCGTCCCCGTCCCCTAACCCTAACCCTAGCCCGAACCCTAACCCTAACCCTTCCCTGAAGCCTGACCCTCACCCGTCCCCTAATCCTAACCCGTACGCTAACACTAACCCGCGCCCTCACACGCACGCTCGCCCTAAAGCGTTGCCGTACCCTCACCTGGATACTAAACCGTCCCCGTCCCCTAACCCTAACCCTAGCCTGAACCCTAACACTAACACTTCCCCGAAGCCTGACCCTCACCCGTCCCCTAATCCTAACCCGTACGCTAACACTAACCCGTGCCCTCACACGCACGCTCCCCCTAAAGCGTTGCCGTACCCTCACCTGGACCCTGAACCGTCCCCGTCCCCGTCCCCTAACCCTAGCCCGAACCCTAACCCTAACCCTTCCCCGAAGCCTGACCCTCACCTGTCCCCTAATCCTAACCCGTACGCTAACACTAAACCGCGCCCTCACACGCACGCTCCCCCTAAAGCGTTGCCGTACCCTCACCTGGACCCTAAACCGTCCCCGTCCCCTAACCCTAACCCTAGCCAGAACCCTAAACCTAACCCTTCCCCGAAGCCTGACCCTCACCCGTCCCCTAATCCTAAACCGTACGCTAACACTAACCCGCGCCCTCACTCGTTCGCTCCCCCTAAAGCGTTGTCGTACCCTCACCTGGACCCTAAACCGTCCCCGTCCCCTAACCCTAACCCTAGCCAGAACCCTAACCCTAACCCTTCCCCGAAGCCTGACCCTTACCCGTCCCCTAATCCTAACCCGTACGCTAATACTAACCCGCGCCCTCACACGCACGCTCCCCCTAAAGCGTTGCCGTTCCCTCACCTGGACCCTAAACCGTCCCCGTCCCCTAACCCTAACCCTAGGCCGAACCCTAACTCTAACCCTTCCCCGAAGCCTGACCCTCACCCGTCCCCTAATCCTAACCCGTACGCTAACGCAAACCCGCGACCTCACACGCACGCGCCCCCTAAAGCGTTGCCGTACCCTCACCTGGACCCTAAACCGTCCCCGTCCCCTAACCCTATCTCTAGCCCGAACCCTAACCCTAACCCTTCCCCGAAGCCTGACCCTCACCCGTCCCCTAATCCTAACCCGTACACTAACACGAACCCGCACCCTCACACGCACGCTCCCCCTAAAGCGTTGCCGTACCCTCACCTGGACCCTAAACCGTCCCCATCCCCTAACCCTAACCCTAGCCCGAACCCTAACCCTAACCCTTCCCCGAAGCCTGACCCTCACCCGTCCCCTAATCCTAACCCGTACGCTAACACTAACCCGCGCCCTCACACGCACGCTCCCCCTAAAGCGTTGCCGTACCCTCACCTGGACCCTAAACCGTCCCCGTCCCCTAACCCTAACCCTAGCCAGAACCCTAAACCTAACCCTTCCCCGAAGCCTGACCCTCACCCGTCCCCTAATCCTAACCCGTACGCTAACACTAACCCGCGTCCTCACTCGCACGCTCCCACTAAATCGTTGCCGTACCCTCACCTGGACCCTAAACCGTCCCCGTCCCCTAACCCTAACCCTAGCCTGAACCCTAACACTAACACTTCCCCGAAGCCTGACCCTCACCCGTCCCCTAATCCTAACCCGTACGCTAACACTAACCCGCGCCCTCACACGCACGCTCCCCCTAAAGCGTTACCGTACCCTCACCTGGACCCTAAACCGTCCCCGTCCCCTAACCCTAACCCTGGCCCGAACCCTAACCCTAACCCTTCCCGAAGCCTGACCCTCACCCGTCCCCTAATCCTAACCCGTACGCTAACACTAACACGCGCCCTCACACGAACGCTCCCCATAAAGCGTTGCCGTACCCTCACCTGGACCCTAAACCGTCCCCGTCCCCTAACCCTAACCCTAGCCCGAACCCTAACCCTAACCCTTCCCCGAAGCCTGACCCTCACACGTCCCCTAATCCTAACCGGTACGCTAACACTAACCCGCGCCCTCACACGCACGCTCGCCCTAAAGCGTTGCCGTACCCTCACCTGGACCCTAAACCGTCCCCGTACCCTAACCCTAACCCTAGCCTGAACCCTAATCCTAACCCTTCCTTGAAGCCTGACCCTCACCCGTCCCCTAATCCTAACCCGTACGCTAACACTAACCCGCGCCCTCACACGCACGCTCCCCCTAAAGCGTTCCCGTACCCTCACCTGGACCCTAAACCGTCCCCGTCCCCTAACCCTAACCCTAGCCCGAACCCTAACCCTAACCCTTCCCTGAAGCCTGACCCTCACCCGTCCCCTAATCCTAACCCGTACGCTAACACTAACCCTTGCCCTCACACGCACGCTCCCCCTAAAGCGTTGCCGTACCCTCACCTGGACCCTAAACCTTCCCCGTCCCCTAACCCTAACCCTAGCCTGAACCCTAACACTAACACTTCCCCGAAGCCTGACCCTCACCCGTCCCCTAATCCTAACCCGTACGCTAACACTAACCCGTGCCCTCACACGCACGCTCCCCCTAAAGCGTTGCCGTACCCTCACCTGGACCCTAAACCGTCCCCGTCCCCTAACACTTACCCTAGCCCGAACCCTAACCCTAACCCTTCCCCGAAGCCTGACCCTCACCCGTCCCCTAATCCTAACCCGTACGCTAACACTAACCCGCGCCCTCACACGCACGCTCCCTCTAAAGCGTTGCCGTACCCTCACCTGGACCCTAAACCGTCCCCGTCCCCTAACCCTAACCCTAGCCCGAACCCTAACCCTAACCCTTCCCTGAAGCCTGACCCTCACCCGTCCCCTAATCCTAACCCGTACGCTAACACTAACCCGCGCCCTCACACGCACGCTCCCCCTAAAGCGTTACCGTACCCTCACCTGGACCCTAAACCGTCCCCGTCCCCTAACCCTAACCCTGGCCCGAACCCTAACCCTAACCCTTCCCGAAGCCTGACCCTCACCCGTCCCCTAATCCTAACCCGTTCGCTAACACTAACACGCGCCCTCACACGAACACTCCCCATAAAGCGTTGCCGTACCCTCACCTGGACCCTAAACCGTCCCCGTCCCCTAACCCTAACCCTAGCCCGAACCCTAACCCTAACCCTTCCCCGAAGCCTGACCCTCACACGTCCCCTAATCCTAACCGGTACGCTAACACTAACCCGCGCCCTCACACGCACGCTCGCCCTAAAGCGTTGCCGTACCCTCACCTGGACCCTAAACCGTCCCCGTACCCTAACCCTAACCCTAGCCTGAACCCTAATCCTAACCCTTCCTTGAAGCCTGACCCTCACCCGTCCCCTAATCCTAACCCGTACCCTAACACTAACCCGCGCCCTCACACGCACGCTCCCCCTAAAGCGTTCCCGTACCCTCACCTGGACCCTAAACCGTCCCCGTCCCCTAACCCTAACCCTAGCCCGAACACTAACCCTAACCCTTCCCTGAAGCCTGACCCTCACCCGTCCCCTAATCCTAACCCGTACGCTAACACTAGCCCTTGCCCTCACACGCACGCTCCCCCTAAAGCGTTGCCGTACCCTCACCTGGACCCTAAACCTTCCCCGTCCCCTAACCCTAACCCTAGCCTGAACCCTAACACTAACACTTCCCCGAAGCCTGACCCTCACCCGTCCCCTAATCCTAACCCGTACGCTAACACTAACCCGTGCCCTCACACGCACGCTCCCCCTAAAGCGTTGCCGTACCCTCACCTGGACCCTAAACCGTCCCCGTCCCCTAACACTTACCCTAGCCCGAACCCTAACCCTAACCCTTCCCCGAAGCCTGACCCTCACCCGTCCCCTAATCCTAACCCGTACGCTAACACTAACCCGCGCCCTCACACGCACGCTCCCTCTAAAGCGTTGCCGTACCCTCATCTGGACCCTAAACCGTCCCCGTCCCCTAACCCTAACCCTAGCCCGAACCCTAACCCTAACCCTTCCCTGAAGCCTGACCCTCACCCGTCCCCTAATCCTAACCCGTACGCTAACACTAACCCGCGCCCTCACATGCACGCTCCCCCTAAAGCGTTGCCGTACCCTCACCTGGATCCTAAACCGTCCCCGTCCCCTAACCCTAACCCTAGCCCGAACCCTAACTCTAACCCTTCCCCGAAGCCTGACCCTCACCCGTCCCCTAATCCTAACCCGTACGCTAACACTAACCCGCGCCCTCACACGCACGCTCCCCCTAAAGCGTTGCCGTACCCTCACCTGGACCCTAAACCTTCCCCGTCCCCTAACCCTAACCCTAGCCTGAACCCTAACCCTAACACTTCCCCAAAGCCTGACCCTCACCCGTCCCCTAATCCTAACCCGTACGCTAACACTAAACCGCGCCCTCACACGCACGCTCCCCCTAAAGCGTTGCCGTACCCTCACCTGGACCGTAAACCGTCCCCGTCCCCTAACCCTAACCCTAGCCAGAACCCTAAACCTAACCCTTCCCCGAAGCCTGACCCTCACCCGTCCCCTAATCCTAAACCGTACGCTAACACTAACCCGCGCCCTCACTCGTTCGCTCCCCCTAAAGCGTTGCCGTACCCTCACCTGGACCCTAAACCGTCCCCGTCCCCTAACCCTAACCCTAGCCCGAACCCTAACCCTAACCCTTCCCCGAAGCCTGACCCTCACCCGTCCCCTAATCCTAACCCGTACGCTAACACTAACCCGCTCCCTCACACGCACGCTGCCCTTAAAGCGTTGCCGTACCCTCACCTGGACCCTAAACCGTCCCCGTCCCCTAACCCTAACCCTAGCCCGAACCCTAACCCTAACCCTTCCCCGAAGCCTGACCCTCACCCGTCCCCTAATCCTAACCCATATGCTAACACTAACCCGCGCCCTCACACGCACGCTCCCCCTAAAGCGTTGCCGTACCCTCACCTGGACCCTAAACCGTCCCCGTCCCCTAACCCTAACCCTAGCCCGAACCCTAAACCTAACCCTTCCCCGAAGCCTGACCCTCACCCGTCCCCTATTCCTAACCCGTACGCTAACACTAATCCGCGCCCTCACACGCACGCTCCCCCTAAAGCGTTGCCGTACCCTCACCTGGACCCTAAACCGTCCCCGTCCCCTAACCCTAACCCTAGCCCGAACCCTAACCCTAACCCTTCCCCGAACCCTGACCCTCACCCGTCCCCTAATCCTAAACCGTACGCTGACACTAACCCGCGCCCTCACACGCACGCTGCCCCTAAAGCGTTGCCGTATCCTCACCTGGACCCTAAACCGTCCCCGTCCCCTAACCCTAACCCTAGCCCGAACCCTAACCGTAACCCTTCCCCGAAGCCTGACCCTCACCCCTCCCCTAATCCTCACCCGTACGCTAACACTAACCCGCGCCCTCACACGCACGCTCCCCCTAAAGCGTTGCCGTACCCTCACCTGGAACCTAAACCGTCCCCGTCCCCTAACCCTAACCCTAGCCAGAACCCGAAACCTAACCCTTCCCCGAAGCCTGACCCTCACCCGTCCCCTAATCCTAACCCGTACGCTAACACTAACCCGCGTCCTCACTCGCACGCTCCCACTAAAGCGTTGCCGTACCCTCACCTGCACCCTAAACCGTCCCCGTCCCCTAACCCTAACCCTAGCCCGAACCCTAACCCTAACCCTTCCCCGAAGCCTGACCCTCACCCGTCCCCTACTCCTTACCCGTACGCTAACACTAAACCGCGCCCTCACACGCACGCTCCCCCTAAAGCGTTGCCGTACCCTCACCTGGACCCTAAACCGTCCCCGTCCCCTAACCCTAACCCTAGCCGGAACCCTAACCCTAAACCTTCCCCGAAGCCTGACCCTCACCCATCCCCTAATCCTAACCCGTACGCTAACACTAACCAGCGCCCTCACATGCACGCTGCCCCTAAAGCGTTGCCGTACCCTCACCTGGACCCTAAACCGTCCCCGTCCCCTACCCTAACCCTAGCCCGAACCCTAACCCTAACCCTTCCCTGAAGCCTGACCCTCACACGTCCCCTAATCCTAACCCGTACGCTAACACTAACCCGCGCCCTCACACGCACGCTCCCTCTAAAGCGTTGCCGTACCCTCACCTGGACCCTAAACCGTCCCCGTCCCCTAACCCTAACCCTAGCCCGAACCCTAACCCTAACCCTTCCCTGAAGCCTGACCCTCACCCGTCCCCTAATCCTAACCCGTACGCTAACACTAACCCGCGCCCTCACACGCACGCTCCCCCTAAAGCGTTGCCGTACCCTCACCTGGATCCTAAACCGTGCCCGTCCCCTAACCCTAACCCTAGCCTGAACCCTAACACTAACACTTCCCCGAAGCCTGACCCTCACCCGTCCCCTAACCCTAACCCGTACGCTAACACTAACCCGTGCCCTCACACGCACGCTCCCCCTAAAGCGTTGCCGTACCCTCACCTGGACCCTGAACCGTCCCCGTCCCCGTCCCCTAACCCTAGCCCGAACCCTAACCCTAACCCTTCCCTGAAGCCTGACCCTCACCCGTCCCCTAATCCTAAACCGTACGCTAACACTAAACCGCGCCCTCACACGCACGCTCCCCCTAAAGCGTTGCCGTACCCTCACCTGGAACCTAAACCGTCCCCGTCCCCTAACCACAACCCTAGCCCGAACCCTAAACCTAACCCTTCCCCGAAGCTGACCCTCACCCGTCCCCTAATCCTAATCCGTACACTAACACGAACCCGCGCCCTCACACTCACGCTCCCCCTAAAGCGTTGCCGTACCCTCACCTGGACCCTAAACCGTCCCCATCCCCTAACCCTAACCCTAGCCCGAACCCTAACCCTAACCCTTCCCTGAAGCCTGACCCTCACCCGTCCCCTAATCCTAACCCGTACGCTAACACTAACCCGCGTCCTCACTCGCACGCTCCCACTAAAGCGTTGCCGTACCCTCACCTGGACCCTAAACCGTCCCCGTCCCCTAACCCTAACCCTAGCCCGAACCCTAAACCTAACCCTTCCCCGAAGCCTGACCCTCACCCGTCCCCTATTCCTAACCCGTACGCTAACACTAACCCGCGCCCTCACACGCACGCTCCCCCTAAAGCTTTGCCATACCCTCACCTGGACCCTAAACCGTCCCCGTCCCCTAACCCTAACCCTAGCCCGAACCCTAAACCTAACCCTTCCCCGAAGCCTGACCCTCACCCGTCCCCTATTCCTAACCCGTACCCTAACACTAACCCGCGCCCTCACACGCACGCTCCCCCTAAAGCGTTGCCGTACCCTCACCTGGACCCTAAACCGTCCCCATCCCCTAACCCTAACCCTAGCCCGAACCCTAACCCTAACCCTTCCCCGAAGCCTGACACTCACACGTCCCCTAATCCTAACCCGTACGCTAACACTAACCCGCGCCCTCACACGCACGCTCCCCCTAAAGCGTTGCCGTACCCTCACCTGGACCCTAAACCGTCCCCGTCCCCGTCCCCTAACCCTAGCCCGAACCCTAACCCTAACCCTTCCCTGAAGCCTGACCCTCACCCGTCATCTAATCCTAACCCGTACGCTAACACTAAACCGCGCCCTCACACGCACGCTCCCCCTAAAGCGTTGCCGTACCCTCACCTGGACCCTAAACCGTCCCCGTCCCCTAACCCTAACCCTAGCCAAAACCCTAACCCTAACCCTTCCCCGAAGCCTGACCCTCACCCGTCCCCTAATCCTCACCCGTACGCTAACACTAACCCGCGCCCTCACACGCACGCTCCCCCTAAAGCGTTGCCGTACCCTCACCTGGAACCTATACCGTCCCCGTCCCCTAACCACAACCCTAGCCCGAACCCTAAACCTAACCCTTCCCCGAAGCCTGACCCTCACCCGACCCCTAATCCTAATCCGTACGCTAACACGAACCCGCGCCCTCACACGCACGCTCCCCCTAAAGCGTTGCCGTACCCTCACCTGGACCCTAAACCGTCCCCATCCCCTAACCCTAACCCTAGCACGAACCCTAACCCTAACCCTTCCCCGAAGCCTGACCCTCATCCGTCCCCTAATCCTAATCCGTACGCTAACACTAACCCGCGCCCTCACACGCACGCTCCCCCTAAAGCGTTGCCGTACCCTCACCTGGACCCTAAACCGTCCCCGTCCCCTAACCCTAACCCTAGCCAGAACCCTAAACCTAACCCTTCCCCGAAGCCTGACCCTCACCCGTCCCCTAATCCTAACCCGTACGCTAACACTAACCCGCGTCCACACTCGCACGCTCCCACTAAAGCGTTGCCGTACCCTCACCTGGACCCTAAACCGTCCCCGTCCCCTAACCCTAACCCTAGCCCGAACCCTAACCCTAACCCTTCCCCGAAGCCTGACCCTCACCCGTCCCCTAATCCTTACCCGTACGCTAACACTAAACCGCGCCCTCACACGCACGCTCCCCCTAAAGCGTTGCCGTACCCTCACCTGGACCCTAAACCGTCCCCGTCCCCTAACCCTAACCCTAGCCGGAACCCTAACCCTAACCCTTCCCCGAAGCCTGACCCTCAACCGTCCCCTAATCCTAACCCGTACGCTAAAACTAACCAGCGCCCTCACATGCACGCTGCCCCTAAAGCGTTGCCGTACCCTCACCTGGACCCTAAACCGTCCCCATCCCCTAACCCTAACCCTAGCCCGAACCCTAACCCTAAACCTTCCCCGAAGCCTGACCCTCACCCGTCCCCTAATCCTAACCCGTACGCTAACACTAACCGGCGCCCTCACACGCACGCTCCCTCTAAAGCGTTGCCGTACCCTCACCTGGACCCTAAACAGTCCCCGTCCCCTAACCCTAACCCTAGCCCGAACCCTAACCCTAACACTTCCCTGAAGCCTGACCCTCACCCGTCCCCTAATCCTAAACCGTACGCTAACACTAACCCGCGCCCTCACACGCACGCTCCCCCTAAAGCGTTGCCGTACCCTCACCTGGACCCTAAACCGTCCCCGTCCCCTAACCCTAACCCTAGCCCGAACCCTAACCCTAACCCTTCCCCGAAGCCTGACCCTCACCCGTCCCCTAATCCTAATCCGTACGCTAACACTAACCCCCGCCCTCACACGCACGCTGCCCTTAAAGCGTTGCCGTACCCTCACCTTGACCCTAAACCGTCCCCGTCCCCTAACCCTAACCCTAGCCCGAACCCTAACCCTAACTCTTCCCCGAAGCCTGAACCTCACCCGTCCCCTAATCCTAACCCGTACGCTAACACTAACCCGCGCCCTCACACGCACGCTCCCCCTAAAGCGTTGCCGTACCCTCACCTGGACCCTAAACCGTCCCCGTCCCCTAACCCTAACTCTAGCCCGAACCCTAAACCTAACCCTTCCCCGAAGCCTGACCCTCACCCGTCCCCTAATCCTAACCCGTACGCTAACACTAACCCACGCCCTCACACGCACGCTCCCCCTAAAGCGTTGCCATACCCTCACCTGGACCCTAAACCGTCCCCGTCCCCTAACCCTAACCCTAGCCAGAACCCTAAACCTAACCCTTCCCCGAAGCCTGACCCTCACCCGTCCCCTAATCCTAACCCGTACGCTAACACTAACCCGCGTCCTCACTCGCATGCTCCCACTAAAGCGTTGCCGTACCCTCACCTGGACCCTAAACCGTCCCCGTACCCTAACCCTAACCCTAGCCTGAACCCTAACACTAACACTTCCCCGAAGCCTGACCCTCACCCGTCCCCTAATCCTAACCCGTACGCTAACACTAACCCGCGCCCTCACACGCACGCTCCGTCTAAAGCGTTACCGTACCCTCACCTGGACCCTAAACCGTCCCCGTCCCCTAACCCTAACCCTAGCCCGAACCCTAACCCTAACCCTTCCCGAAGCCTGACCCTCACCCGTCCCCTAATCCTAACCCGTACGCTAACACTAACCCGCGCCCTCACACGCACGCTCCCCATAAAGCGTTGCCGTACCCTCACCTGGACCCTAAACCGTCCCCGTCCCCTAACGCTAACCCTAGCCCGAACCCTAACCCTAACCCTTCCCCGAAGCCTGACCCTCACCCGTCCCCTAATCCTAACCCGTACGCTAACACTAACCCGCGCCCTCACACGCACGCTCGCCCTAAAGCGTTGCCGTACCCTCACCTGGACCCTAAACCTTCCCCGTCCCCTAACCCTAACCCTAGCCCGAACCCTAACACTAACACTTCCCCGAAGCCTGACCCTCACCCGTCCCCTAATCCTAACCCGTACGCTAACACTAACCCGCGCCCTCACACGCACGCTCCCCCTAAAGCGTTGCCGTACCCTCACCTGGACCCTAAACCGTCCCTGTCCCCTAACACTTACCCTAGCCCGAACCCTAACCCTAACCCTTCCCCGAAGCCTGACCCTCACCCGTCCCCTAATCCTAACCCGTACGCTAACACTAACCCGCGCCCTCACACGCACGCTCCCTCTAAAGCGTTGCCGTACCCTCACCTGGACCCTAAACCGTCCCCGTACCCTAACCCTAACCCTAGTCCGAACCCTAACCCTAACCCTTCCCCGAAGCCTGACCCTCACCCGTCACCTAATCCTCACCCGTACGCTAACACTAACCCGCGCCCTCACACGCACGCTCCCCCTAAAGCGTTGCCGTACCCTCACCTGGAACCTAAACCGTCCCCGACCCCTAACCCTAACCCTAGCCCGAACCCTAAACCTAACCCTTCCCCGAAGCCTGACCCTCACCCATGCCCTAATCCTAACCCGTACACTAACACGAACCCGCGCCCTCACACGCACGCTCCCCCTAAAGCGTTGCCGTACCCTCACCTGGACCCTAAACCGTCCCCATCCCCTAACCCTAACCCTAGCCCGAACCCTAACCCTAACCCTTCCCCGAAGCCTGACCCTCACCCGTCCCCTAATCCTAACCCGTACGCTAACACTAACCCACGTCCTCACTCGCACGCTCCCACTAAAGCGTTGCCGTACCCTCACCTGGACCCTAAACCGTCCCCGTCCCCTAACCCTAACCCTAGCCCGAACCCTAACCCTAACCCTTCCCCGAAGCCTGACCCTCACCCGTCCCCTAATCCTTACCCGTACGCTAACACTAAACCGCGCCCTCACACGCACGCTCCCCCTAAAGCGTTGCCGTACCCTCACCTGGACCCTAAACCGTCCCCGTCCCCTAACCCTAACCCTAGCCCGAACCCTAACCCTAACCCTTCCCCGAAGCCTGACCCTCACCCATCCCCTAATCCTAACCCATACGCTAACACTAACCAGCGCCCTCACATGCACGCTGCCCCTAAAGCGTTGCCATACCCTCACCTGGACCCTAAACCGTCCCCGTCCCCTAACCCTAACCCTAGCCCGAACCCTAACCCTAACTCTTCCCCGAAGCCTGACCCTCACCCGTCCACTAATCCTAACCCGTACGCTAACAATAAACCGCGCCCTCACACGCACGCTCCCCCTAAAGCGTTGCCGTACCCTCACCTGGACCCTAAACCGTCCCCGTCCCCTAACCCTAACCCTAGCCCGAACCCTAACCCTAACCCTTCCCCGAAGCCTGACCCTCACCCGTCCCCTAATCCTAACCCGTACGCTAACACTAACCCGTGCCCTCACACGCACGCTCGCCCTAAAGCGTTGCCGTACCCTCACCTGGACCCTAAACCGTCCCCGTACCCTAACCCTAACCCTAGCCTGAACCCTAATCTTAACGCTTCCTTGAAGCCTGACCCTCACCCGTCCCCTAATCCTTACCCGTACGCTAACACTAACCCGCGCCCTCACACGCACGCTCCCCCTAAAGTGTTCCGGTACCCTCACCTGGACCCTAAACCGTCCCCGTCCCCTAACCCTAACCCTAGCCCGAACCCTAACCCTAACCCTTCCCTGAAGCCTGACCCTCACCCGTCCCCTAATCCTAACCCGTACACTAACACTAACCCTTGCCCTCATACGCACGCTCCCCCTAAAGCGTTGCCGTACCCTCACCTGGACCCTAAACCTTCCCCGTCCCTAACCCTAACCCTAGCCTGAACCCTAACACTAACACTTCCCCGAAGCCTGACCCTCACCCGTCCCTTAATCCTAACCCGTACGCTAACACTAACCCGCGCCCTCACACGCACGCTCCCTCTAAAGCGTTGCCGTACCCTCACCTGGAACCTAAACCGTCCCCGTCCCCTAACCCTAACCCTAGCCCGAACCCTAACCCTAACCCTTCCCTGAACCCTGACCCTCACCCGTCACCTAATCCTAACCCGTACGCTAACACTAACCCGCGCCCTCACTCGCATGCTCCCCCTAAAGCGTTGCCGTACCCTCACCTGGACCCAGAACCGTCCCCATCCCCGTCCCCTAACCCTAGCCAGAACCCTAACCCTAACACTTCCCCGAAGCCTGACCCTCACCCGTCCCCTAATCCTAACCCGTACGCTAACAATAACCCGTGCCCTCACACGCACGCTCCCCCTAAAGCGTTGCCGTACCCTCACCTGGACCCTAAACCGTCCCCGTCCCCTAACCCTAACCCTAGCCCGAACCCTAACCCTAACCCTTCCCCGAAGCCTGACCCTCACCCGTCCCCTAATCCTAACCCGTACGCTAACACTAACCCGCGCCCTCACACGCACGCTGCCCTTAAAGCGTTGCCGTACCCTCAACTGGACCCTAAACCGTCCCCGTCCCCTAACCCTAACCCTAGCCCGAACCCTAACCCTAACACTTCCCCGAAGCCTGACCCTCACCCGTCCCCTAATCCTAACCCGTACGCTAACACTAACCCGCGCCCTCACACACACGCTCCCCCTAAAGCGTTGCCGTACCCTCACCTGGACCCTAAACCGTCCCCGTACCCTAACCCTAACCCTAGCCCGAACCCTAAACCTAACCCTTCCCCGAAGCCTGACCCTCACCTGTCCCCTATTCCTAACCCGTACGCTAGCACTAACCAACGCCCTCACACGCACGCTCCCCCTAAAGCGTTGCCGTACCCTCACCTGGACCCTAAACCGTCCCCGTCCCCTAACCCTAACCCTAGCCCGAACCCTAACCCTAACCCTTCCCCGAACCCTGACCCTCACCCGTCCCCTAATCCTAAACCGTACGCTAACACTAACCCGCGCCCTCACACGCACGCTGCCCCTAAAGCGTTGCCGTACCCTCACCTGGACCCTAAACCGTCCCCGTCCCCTAACCCTAACCCTAGCCCGAACCCTAACCCTAACCCTTCCCTGAAGCCTGACCCTCACCCGTCCCCTAATCCTCACCCGTACGCTAACACTAACCCGTGCCCTCACACGCACGCTCCCCCTAAAGCGTTGCCGTACCCTCACCTGGAACCTAAACCGTCCCCGTCCCCTAACCCTAACCCTAGCCCGAACCCTAAACCTAACCCTTCCCCGAAGCCTGACCCTCACCCGTCCCCTAATCCTAACCCGTACACTGACACGAACCCGCGCCCTCACACGCACGCTCCCCCTAAAGCGTTGCCGTACCCTCACCTGGGCCCTAAACCGTCCCCATCCCCTAACCCTAACCCTAGCCCGAACCCTAACCCTAACCCTTCCCCGAAGCCTGACCCTCACCCGTCCCCTAATCCTAACCCGTACGCTAACACTAACCCGCGCCCTCACACGCACGCTCCCTCTAAAGCGTTGCCGTACCCTCACCTGGACCCTAAACCGTCCCCGTCCCCTAACCCTAACCCTAGCCCGAACCCTAACCCTAACCCTTCCCTGAAGCCTGACCCTCACCCGTCCCCTAATCCTAACCCGTACGCTAACACTAACCCACGCCCTCACACGCACGCTCCCCCTAAAGCGTTGCCGTACCCTCACCTGGATCCTAAACCATCCCCGTCCCCTAACCCTAACCCTAGCCTGAACCCTAACACTAACACTTCCCCGAAGCCTGACCCTCAACCGTCCCCTAATCCTAACCCGTACGCTAACACTAACCCGTGCCCTCACACGCACGCTCCCCCTAAAGCGTTGCCGTACCCTCACCTGGACCCTGAACCGTCCCCGTCCCCGTCCCCTAACCCTAGCCCGAACCCTAACCCTAACCCTTCCCCGAAGCCTGACCCTCACCCGTCCCCTAATCCTAACCCGTACGCTAACACTAAACCGCGCCCTCACATGCACGCTCCCCCTAAAGTGTTGCCGTACCCTCACCTGGACCCTAAACCGTCCCCGTCCCCTAACCCTAACCCTAGCCCGAACCCTAACCCTAACCCTTCCCCGAAGCCTGACCCTCACACGTCCCCTAATCCTAACCCGTACGATAACACTAACCCGCGCCCTCACACGCACGCTCGCCCTAAAGCGTTGCCGTACCCTCACCTGGACCCTAAACCGTCCCCGTACCCTAACCCTAACCCTAGCCTGAACCCTAATCCTAACCCTTCCTTGAAGCCTGACCCTCACCCGTCCCCTAATCCTAACCCGTACGCTAACACTAACCCGCGCCCTCACACGCACGCTCCCCCTAAAGCGTTCCCGTACCCTCACCTGGACCCTAAACCGTCCCCGTCCCCTAACCCTAACCCTAGCCCGAACCCTAACCCTAACCCTTCCCTGAAGCCTGACCCTCACCCGTCCCCTAATCCTCACCCGTACGCTAACACTAACCCGCGCCCTCACACGCACGCTCCCCCTAAAGCGTTGCCGTACCCTCACCTGGACCCTAAACCGTCCCCGTCCCCTAACCCTAACCCTAGCCTGAACCCTAACACTAACACTTCCCCGAAGCCTGACCCTCACCCGTCCCCTAATCCTAACCCGTACGCTAACACTAACCCGTACCCTCACACGCACGCTCCCCCTAAATCGTTGCCGTACCCTCACCTGGACCCTAAACCGTCCCCGTCCCCTAACACTTACCCTAGCCCGAACCCTAACCCTAACCCTTCCCCGAAGCCTGACCCTCACCCGTCCCCTAATCCTAACCCGTACGCTAACACTAACCCACGCCCTCACACGCACGCTCCCCCTAAAGCGTTGCCGTACCCTCACCTGGATCCTAAACCGTCCCCGTCCCCTAACCCTAACCCTAGCCTGAACCCTAACACTAACACATCCCCGAAGCCTGACCCTCACCCGTCCCCTAATCCTAACCCGTACGCTAACACTAACCCGTGCCCTCACACGCACGCTCCCACTAAAGCGTTGCCGTACACTCACCTGGACCCTGAACCGTCCCCATCCCCGTCCCCTAACCCTAGCCCGAACCCTAACCCTAACCCTTCCCCGAAGCCTGACCCTCACCCGTCCCCTAATCCTAACCCGTACGCTAACACTAAACCGCGCCCTCACACGCACGCTCCCCCTAAAGCGTTGCCGTACCCTCACCTGGACCCTAAACCGTCCCCGTCCCCTAACCCTAACCCTAGCCCGAACCCTAACCCTAACCCTTCCCCGAAGCCTGACCCTCACCCGTCCCCTAATCCTAACCCGTACGCTAACACTAACCCGTGCCCTCACACGCACGCTCGCCCTAAAGCGTTGCCGTACCCTCACCTGGACCCTAAACCGTCCCCGTACCCTAACCCTAACCCTAGCCTGAACCCTAATCTTAACCCTTCCTTGAAGCCTGACCCTCACCCGTCCCCTAATCCTTACCCGTACGCTAACACTAACCCGCGCCCTCACATGCACGCTCCCCCTAAAGCGTTCCGGTACCCTCACCTGGACCCTAAACCGTCCCCGTCCCCTAACCCTAACCCTAGCCCGAACCCTAACCCTAACCCTTCCCTGAAGCCTGACCCTCACCCGTCCCCTAATCCTAACCCGTACACTAACACTAACCCTTGCCCTCATACGCACGCTCCCCCTAAAGCGTTGCCGTACCCTCACCTGGACCCTAAACCTTCCCCGTCCCTAACCCTAACCCTAGCCCGAACCCTAACACTAACACTTCCCCGAAGCCTGACCCTCACCCGTCCCTTAATCCTAACCCGTACGCTAACACTAACCCGCGCCCTCACACGCACGCTCCCTCTAAAGCGTTGCCGTACCCTCACCTGGAACCTAAACCGTCCCCGTCCCCTAACCCTAACCCTAGCCCGAACCCTAACCCTAACCCTTCCCTGAACCCTGACCCTCACCCGTCCCCTAATCCTAACCCGTACGCTAACACTAACCCGCGCCCTCACTCGCATGCTCCCCCTAAAGCGTTGCCGTACCCTCACCTGGACCCTGAACCGTCCCCATTCCCGTCCCCTAACCCTAGCCAGAACCCTAACCCTAACCCTTCCCCGAAGCCTGACCCTAACCCGTCCCCTAATCCTAACCCGTACGCTAACACTAACCCGTGCCCTCACACGCACGCTCCCCCTAAAGCGTTGCCGTACCCTCACCTGGACCCTAAACCGTCCCCGTCCCCTAACCCTAACCCTAGCCCGAACCCTAACCCTAACCCTTCCCCGAAGCCTGACCCTCACCCGTCCCCTAATCCTAACCCGTACGCTAACACTAACCCGCGCCCTCACACGCACGCTGCCCTTAAAGCGTTGCCGTACCCTCAACTGGACCCTAAACCGTCCCCGTCCCCTAACCCTAACCCTAGCCCGAACCCTAACCCTACCCCTTCCCCGAAGCCTGACCCTCACCCGTCCCCTAATCCTAACCCGTACGCTAACACTAACCCGCGCCCTCACACGCACGCTCCCCCTAAAGCGTTGCCGTACCCTCACCTGGACCCTAAACCGTCCCCGTCCCCTAACCCTAACCCTAGCCCGAACCCTAAACCTAACCCTTCCCCGAAGCCTGACCCTCACCTGTCCCCTATTCCTAACCCGTACGCTAACACTAACCAACGCCCTCACACGCACGCTCCCCCTAAAGCGTTGCCGTACCCTCACCTGGACCCTAAACCGTCCCCGTCCCCTAACCCTAACCCTAGCCCGAACCCTAACCCTAACCCTTCCCCGAACCCTGACCCTCACCCGTCCCCTAATCCTAAACCGTACGCTAACACTAACCCGCGCCCTCACACGCACGCTGCCCCTAAAGCGTTGCCGTACCCTCACCTGGACCCTAAACCGTCCCCGTCCCCTAACCCTAACCCTAGCCCGAACCCTAACCCTAACCCTTCCCCGAAGCCTGACCCTCACCCGTCCCCTAATCCTCACCCGTACGCTAACACTAACCCGTGCCCTCACACGCACGCTCCCCCTAAAGCGTTGCCGTACCCTCACCTGGAACCTAAACCGTCCCCGTCCCCTAACCCTAACCCTAGCCCGAACCCTAAACCTAACCCTTCCCCGAAGCCTGACCCTCACCCGTCCCCTAATCCGAACCCGTACACTGACACGAACCCGCGCCCTCACACGCACGCTCCCCCTAAAGCGTTGCCGTACCCTCACCTGGGCCCTAAACCGTCCCCATCCCCTAACCCTAACCCTAGCCCGAACCCTAACCCTAACCCTTCCCCGAAGCCTGACCCTCACCCGTCCCCTAATCCTAACCCGTACGCTAACACTAACCCGCGCCCTCACACGCACGCTCCCTCTAAAGCGTTGCCGTACCCTCACCTGGACCCTAAACCGTCCCCGTCCCCTAACCCTAACCCTAGCCCGAACCCTAACCCTAACCCTTCCCTGAAGCCTGACCCTCACCCGTCCCCTAATCCTAACCCGTACGCTAACACTAACCCACGCCCTCACACGCACGCTCCCCCTAAAGCGTTGCCGTACCCTCACCTGGATCCTAAACCATCCCCGTCCCCTAACCCTAACCATAGCCTGAACCCTAACACTAACACTTCCCCGAAGCCTGACCCTCACCCGTCCCCTAATCCTAACCCGTACGCTAACACTAACCCGTGCCCTCACACGCACGCTCCCCCTAAAGCGTTGCCGTACCCTCACCTGGACCCTGAACCGTCCCCGTCCCCGTCCCCTAACCCTAGCCCGAACCCTAACCCTAACCCTTCCCCGAAGCCTGACCCTCACCCGTCCCCTAATCCTAACCCGTACGCTAACACTAAACCACGCCCTCACATGCACGCTCCCCCTAAAGTGTTGCCGTACCCTCACCTGGACCCTAAACCGTCCCCGGCCCCTAACCCTAACCCTAGCCCGAACCCTAACCCTAACCCTTCCCCGAAGCCTGACCCTCACCCGTCCCCTAATCCTAACCCGTACGCTAAAACTAACCCGCGCCCTCACACGCATGCTCCCCCTAAATCGTTGCCGTACCCTCACCTGGACCCTAAACCGTCCCCGTCCCCTAACCCTAACCCTAGCCCGAACCCTAAACCTAACCCTTCCCCGAAGCCTGACACTCACCCGTCCCCTATTCCTAACCCGTACGCTAACACTAACCCGCGCCCTCACATGCACGCTCCCCCTAAAGCGTTGCCGTACCCTCACCTGGACCCTAAACCGTCCCCGTCCCCTAACCCTAACCCTAGCCTGAACCCTAACCCTAACCCTTCCCCGAAGCCTGACCCTCACCCGTCCCCTAATCCTAACCCGTACGCTAACACTAACCCGCGCCCTCACACGCACGCTCCCCCTAAAGCGTTGCCGTACCCTCACCTGGACCCTAAACCGTCCCCGTCCCCTAACCCTAACCCTAGCCCGAACCCTAACCCTAACCCTTCCCCGAAGCCTGACCCTCACACGTCCCCTAATCCTAACCCGTACGCTAACACTAACCAGCGCCCTCACATGCACGCTCGCCCTAAAGCGTTGCCGTACCCTCACCTGGACCCTAATCCGTCCCCGTACCCTAACCCTAACCCTAGCCTGAACCCTAATCCTAACACTTCCTTGAAGCCTGACCCTCACCCGTCCCCTAATCCTAACCCGTACGCTAACACTAACCCGCGCCCTCACACGCACGCTCCCCCTAAAGCGTTGCCGTACCCTCACCTGGACCCTAAACCGTCCCCGTCCCCTAACACTTACCCTAGCCCGAACCCTAACCCTAACCCTTCCCCGAAGCCTGACCCTCACCCGTCCCCTAATCCAAACCCGTACGCTAACACTAACCCGCGCCCTCACACGCACGCTCCCTCTAAAGCGTTGCCGTACCCTCACCTGGACCCTAAACTGTCCCCGTCCCCTAACCCTAACCCTAGCCCGAACCCTAACCCTAACCCTTCCCCGAAGCCTGACCCTCACCCGTCCCCTAATCCTAACCCGTACGCTAACACTAACCCGCGCCCTCACACGCACGCTCCCCCTAAAGCGTTGCCGTACCCTCACCTGGATCCTAAACCGTCCCCGTCCCCTAACCCTAACCCTAGCCTGAACCCTAACACTAACACTTCCCCGAAGCCTGACCCTCACCCGTCCCCTAATCCTAACCCGTACGCTAACACTAACCCACGCCCTCACACGCACGCTCCCCCTAAAGCGTTGCCGTACCCTCACCTGGACCCTGAACCGTCCCCGTCCCCGTCCCCTAACCGTAGCCCGAACCCTAACCCTAACCCTTCCCCGAAGCCTGACCCTCACCCGTCCCCTAATCCTTACCCGTACGCTAACACTAAACCGCGCCCTCAAACGCACGCTCCCCCTAAAGCGTTGCCGTACCCTCACCTGGACCCTAAACCGTCCCCGTCCCCTAACCCTAACCCTAGCCAGAACCCTAAACCTAACCCTTCCCCGAAGCCTGACCCTCACCCGTCCCCTAATCCTAACCCGTACGCTAACACTAACCGGCACCCTCACACGCACGCTCCCCCTAAAGCGTTGCCGTACCCTCACCTGGACCCTAAACCGTCCCCGTCCCCTAACCCTAACCCTAGCCCGAACCCTAACCCTAACCCTTCCCCGAAGCCTGACCCTCACCCGTCCCCTAATCCTAACCCGTACGCTAACACTAACCCGCGCCCTCACACGCACGCTGCCCTTAAAGCGTTGCCGTACCCTCACCTGGACCCTAAACCGTCCCCGTCCCCTAACCCTAACCCTAGCCCGAACCCTAACCCTAACCCTTCCCCGAAGCCTGACCCTAACCCGTCCCCTAATCCTCACCCGTACGCTAACACTAACCCGCGCCCTCACACGCACGCTCCCCCTAAAGCGTTGCCGTTCCCTCACCTGGACCCTAAACCGTCCCCGTCCCCTAACCCTAACCCTAGCCCGAACCCTAAACCTAACCCTTCCCCGAAGCCTGACCCTCACCCGTCCCCTATTCCTAACCCGTACGCTAACACTAACCCGCGCCCTCACACGCACGCTCCCCCTAAAGCGTTGCCGTACCCTCACCTGGACCCTAAACCGTCCCCATCCCCTAACCCTAACCCTAGCCCGAACCCTAACCCTAACCCTTCCCCGAAGCCTGACCCTCACCCGTCCCCTAATCCTAACCCGTACGCTAACACTAACCCGCGCCCTCACACGCACGCTCCCCCTAAAGCGTTGCCGTACCCTCACCTGGACCCTAAACCGTCCCCGTCCCCTAACCCTAACCCTAGCCAGAACCCTAAACCTAACCCTTCCCCGAAGCCTGACCCTCACCCGTCCCCTAATCCTAACCCGTACGCTAACACTAACCCGCGTCCTCACTCGCACGCTCCCACTAAAGCGTTGCCGTACCCTCACCTGGACCCTAAACCGTCCCCGTCCCCTAACCCTAACCCTAGCCTGAACCCTAACACTAACACTTCCCCGAAGCCTGACCCTCACCAGGCCCCTAATCCTAACCCGTACGCTAACACTAACACGCGCCCTCACACGCACGCTCCCCCTAAAGCGTTACCGTACCCTCACCTGGACCCTAAACCGTCCCCGTCCCCTAACCCTAACCCTAGCCCGAACCCTAACCCTAACCCTTCCCCGAAGCCTGACCCTCACTCGTCCCCTAATCCTAACCCGTACGCTAAAACTAACCCTCGCCCTCACACGCACGCTCCCCCTAAAGCGTTGCCGTACCCTCACCTGGACCCTAAACCGTCCCCGTCCCCTAACCCTAACCCTAGCCCGAACCCTAACCCTAACCCTTCCCCGAAGCCTGACCCTCACCCGTCCCCTAATCCTAATCCGTACGCTAACACTAACCCGCGCCCTCACACGCACGCTGCCCTTAAAGCGTTGCCGTACCCTCACCTGGACCCTAAACCGTCCCCGTCCCCTAACCCTAACCCTAGACCGAACCCTAACCCTAACCCTTCCCCGAAGCCTGACCCTCACCCGTCCCCTAATCCTAACCCGTACGCTAACACTAACCCGCGCCCTCACACGCACGCTCCCCCTAAAGCGTTGCCGTACCCTCACCTGGACCCTAAACCGTCCCCGTCCCCTAACCCTAACCCTAGCCCTAACCCTAAACCTAACCCTTCCCCGAAGCCTGACCCTCACCCGTCCCCTATTCCTAACCCGTACGCTAACACTAACCCGCGCCCTCACACGCACGCTCCCCCTAAAGCGTTGCCGTACCCTCACCTGGACCCTAAACCGTCCCCGTCCCCTAACCCTAACCCTAGCCCGAACCCTAACCCTAACCCTTCCCCGAACCCTGACCCTCACCCGTCCCCTAATCCTAAACCGTACGCTAACACTAACCCGCGCCCTCACACGCACGCTGCCCCTAAAGCGTTGCTGTACCCTCACCTGGACCCTAAACCGTCCCCGTCCCCTAACCCTAACCCTAGCCCGAACCCTAAACCTAACACTTCCCCGAAGCCTGACCCTCACCCGTCCCCTAATCCTAACCCGTACACTAACACGAACCCGCGCCCTCACACGCACGCTCCCCCTAAAGCGTTGCCGTACCCTCACCTGGACCCTAAACCGTCCCCATCCCCTAACCCTAACCCTAGCCCGAACCCTAACCCTAACCCTTCCCCGAAGCCTGACCCTCACCCGTCCCCTAATCCTAACCCGTACGCTAACACTAACCCACGCCCTCACACGCACGCTCCCCCTAAAGCGTTGCCATACCCTCACCTGGACCCTAAACCGTCCCCGTCCCCTAACCCTAACCCTAGCCAGAACCCTAAACCTAACCCTTCCCCGAAGCCTGACCCTCACCCGTCCCCTAATCCTAACCCGTACGCTAACACTAACCCGCGTCCTCACTCGCACGCTCCCACTAAAGCGTTGCCGTACCCTCACCTGGACCCTAAACCGTCCCCGTCCCCTAACCCTAACCCTAGCCTGAACCCTAACACTAACACTTCCCCGAAGCCTGACCCTCACCCGTCCCCTAATCCTAACCCGTACGCTAACACTAACCCGCGCCCTCACACGCACGCTCCCCCTAAAGCGTTACCGTACCCTCACCTGGACCCTAAACCGTCCCCGTCCCCTAACCCTAACCCTATCCCGAACCCTAACCCTAACCCTTCCCGAAGCCTGACCCTCACCCGTCCCCTAATCCTAACCCGTACGCTAACACTAACCCGCGCCCTCACACGCACGCTCCCCCTAAAGCGTTGCCGTACCCTCACGTGGACCCTAAACCGTCCCCGTCCCCTAACCCTAACCCTAGCCCGAACCCTAACCCTAACCCTTCCCCGAAGCCTGACCCTCACCCGTCCCCTAATCCTAACCCGTACGCTAACACTAACCCGCGCCCTCACACGCACGCTCGCCTTAAAGCGTTGCCGTACCCTCACCTGGACCCTAAACCGTCCCCGTACCCTAACCCTAACCCTAGCCTGAACCCTAATCCTAACCCTTCCTTGAAGCCTGACCCTCACCCGTCCCCTAATCCTAACCCGTACGCTAACACTAACCCGCGCCCTCACACGCACGCTCCCCCTAAAGCGTTCCCGTACCCTCACCTGGACCCTAAACCGTCCCCGTCCCCTAACCCTAACCCTAGCCCGAACCCTAACCCTAACCCTTCCCCGAAGCCTGACCCTCACCCGTCCCCTAATCCTAACCCGTACGCTAACACTAACCCTTGCCCTCACACGCACGCTCCCCCTAAAGCGTTGCCGTACCCTCACCTGGACCCTAAACCTTCCCCGTCCCCTAACCCTAACCCTAGCCCGAACCCTAACACTAACACTTCCCCGAAGCCTGACCCTCACCGGTCCCCTAATCCTAACCCGTACGCTAACACTAACCCGCGGCGTCACACGCACGCTCCCCCTAAAGCGTTGCCGTACCCTCACCTGGACCCTAAACCGTCCCTGTCCCCTAACACTTACCCTAGCCCGAACCCTAACCCTAACCCTTCCCCGAAGCCTGACCCTCACCCGTCCCCTAATCCTAACCCGTACGCTAACACTAACCCTTGCCCTCACACGCACGCTCCCCCTAAAGCGTTGCCGTACCCTCACCTGGACCCTAAACCTTCCCTGTCCCCTAACCCTAACCCTAGCCCGAAGCCTAACACTAACACTTCCCCGAAGCCTGACCCTCACCCGTCCCCTAATCCTAACCCGTACGCTAACACTAACCCGCGCCCTCACACGCACGCTCACCCTAAAGCGTTGCCGTACCGTCACCTGGACCCTAAACCGTCCCTGTCCCCTAACACTTACCCTAGCCCGAACCCTAACCCTAACCCTTCCCCGAAGCCTGACCCTCACCCGTCCCCTAATCCTAACCCGTACGCTAACACTAACCCGCGCCCTCACACGCACGCTCCCTCTAAAGCGTTGCCGTACCCTCACCTGGACCCTAAACCGTCCCCGTCCCCTAACCCTAACCCTAGTCCGAACCCTAACCCTAACCCTTCCCTGAAGCCTGATCCTCACCCGTCCCCTAATCCTAACCCGTACGCTAACACTAACCCGCGCCCTCACACGCACGCTCCCCCTAAAGCGTTGCCGTACCCTCACCTGGACCCTAAACCGTCCCCGTCCCCTAACCCTAACCCTAGCCCGAACCCTAACCCTAACCCTTCCCCGAAGCCTGACCCTCACCCGTCCCCTAATCCTAATCCGTACGCTAACACTAACCCGCGCCCTCACACACACGCTGCCCTTAAAGCGTTGCCGTACCCTCACCTGGACCCTAAACCGTCCCCGTCCCCTAACCCTAACCCTAGCCCGAACCCTAACCCTAACCCTTCCCCGAAGCCTGACCCTCACCCGTCCCCTAATCCTAACCCGTACGCTAACACTAACCCGCGCCCTCACACGCACGCTCCCCTAAAGCGTTGCCGTACCCTCACCTGGACACTAAACCGTCCCCGTCCCATAACCCTAACCCTAGCCCTAACCCTAAACCTAACCCTTCCCCGAAGCCTGACCCTCACCCGTCCCCTATTCCTAACCCGTACGCTAACACTAACCCGCGCCCTCACACGCACGCTCCCCCTAAAGCGTTGCCGTACCCTCACCTGGACCCTAAACCGTCCCCGTCCCCTAACCCTAACCCTAGCCCGAACCCTAACCCTAACCCTTCCCCGAACCCTGACCCTCACCCGTCCCCTAATCCTAAACCGTACGCTAACACTAACCCGCGCCCTCACACGCACGCTGCCCCTAAAGCGTTGCTGTACCCTCACCTGGACCCTAAACCGTCCCCGTCCCCTAACCCTAACCCTAGCCCGAACCCTAAACCTAACACTTCCCCGAAGCCTGACCCTCACCCGTCCCCTAATCCTAACCCGTACACTAACACGAACCCGCGCCCTCACACGCACGCTCCCCCTAAAGCGTTGCCGTACCCTCACCTGGACCCTAAACTGTCCCCGTCCCCTAACCCTAACCCTAGCCCGAACCCTAACCCTAACCCTTCCCCGAAGCCTGACCCTCACCCGTCCCCTAATCCTAACCCGTACGCTAACACTAACCCGCGCCCTCACACGCACGCTCGCCCTAAAGCGTTGCCGTACACTCACCTGGACCCTAAACCGTCCCCGTACCCTAACCCTAACCCTAGCCTGAACCCTAATCCTAACCCTTCCTTGAAGCCTGACCCTCACCCGTCCCCTAATCCTAACCCGTACGCTAACACTAACCCGCGCCCTCACACGCACGCTCCCCCTAAAGCGTTCCCGTACCCTCACCTGGACCCTAAACCGTCCCCGTCCCCTAACCCTAACCCTAGCCCGAACCCTAACCCTAACCCTTCCCCGAAGCCTGACCCTCACCCGTCCCCTAATCCTAACCCGTACGCTAACACTAACCCTTGCCCTCACACGCACGCTCCCCCTAAAGCGTTGCCGTACCCTCACCTGGACCCTAAACCTTCCCCGTCCCCTAACCCTAACCCTAGCCCGAACCCTAACACTAACACTTCCCCGAAGCCTGACCCTCACCCGTCCCCTAATCCTAACCCGTACGCTAACACTAACCCGCGCCGTCACACGCACGCTCCCCCTAAAGCGTTGCCGTACCCTCACCTGGACCCTAAACCGTCCCTGTCCCCTAACACTTACCCTAGCCCGAACCCTAACCCTAACCCTTCCCCGAAGCCTGACCCTCACCCGTCCCCTAATCCTAACCCGTACGCTAACACTAACCCTTGCCCTCACACGCACGCTCCCCGTAAAGCGTTGCCGTACCCTCACCTGGACCCTAAACCTTCCCCGTCCCCTAACCCTAACCCTAGCCCGAAGCCTAACACTAACACTTCCCCGAAGCCTGACCCTCACCCGTCCCCTAATCCTAACCCGTACGCTAACACTAACCCGCGCCCTCACACGCACGCTCCCCCTAAAGCGTTGCCGTACCCTCACCTGGACCCTAAACCGTCCCTGTCCCCTAACACTTACCCTAGCCCGAACCCTAACCCTAACCCTTCCCCGAAGCCTGACCCTCACCCGTCCCCTAATCCTAACCCGTACGCTAACACTAACCCACGCCCTCACACGCACGCTCCCTCTAAAGCGTTGCCGTACCCTCACCTGGACCCTAAACCGTCCCCGTCCCCTAACCCTAACCCTAGTCCGAACCCTAACCCTAACCCTTCCCTGAAGCCTGATCCTCACCCGTCCCCTAATCCTAACCCGTACGCTAACACTAACCCGTGCCCTCACACGCACGCTCCCCCTAAAGCGTTGCCGTACCCTCACCTGGACCCTAAACCGTCCCCGTCCCCTAACCCTAACCCTAGCCCGAACCCTAACCCTAACCCTTCCCCGATGCCTGACCCTCACCCTTCCCCTAATCCTAATCCGTACGCTAACACTAACCCGCGCCCTCACACGCACGCTGCCCTTAAAGCGTTGCCGTACCCTCACCTGGACCCTAAACCGTCCCCGTCCCCTAACCCTAACCCTAGCCCGAACCCTAACCCTAACCCTTCCCCGAAGCCTGACCCTCACCCGTCCCCTAATCCTAACCCGTACGCTAACACTAACCCGCGCCCTCACACGCACGCTCCCCCTAAAGCGTTGCCGTACCCTCACCTGGACACTAAACCGTCCCCGTCCCCTAACCCTAACCCTAGCCCTAACCCTAAACCTAACCCTTCCCCGAAGCCTGACCCTCACCCGTCCCCTAATCCTAACCCGTACGCTAACACTAACCCGCGTCCTCACTCGCTCGCTCCCACTAAAGCGTTGCCGTACCCTCACCTGGACCCTAAACCGTCCCCGTCCCCTAACCCTAACCCTAGCCTGAACTCTATCACTAACACTTCCCCGAAGCCTGACCCTCACCCGTCCCCTAATCCTAACCCGTACGCTAACACTAACCCGCGCCCTCACACGCACGCTCCCCCTAAAGCGTTACCGTACCCTCACCTGGACCCTAAACCGTCCCCGTCCCCTAACCCTAACCCTAGCCCGAACCCTAACCCTAACCCTTCCCGAAGCCTGACCCTCACCCGTCCCCTAATCCTAACCCGTACGCTAACACTAACCCGCGCCCTCACACGCACGCTCCCCCTAAAGCGTTGCCGTACCCTCACCTGGACCCTAAACCGTCCCCGTCCCCTAACCCTAACCCTAGCCCGAACCCTAACCCTAACACTTCCCCGAAGCCTGACCCTCACCCGTCCCCTAATCCTAACCCGTACGCTAACACTAACCCGCGCCCTCACACGCACGCTCCCTCTAAAGCGTTGCCGTACCCTCACCTGGACCCTAAACCGTCCCCGTCCCCTAACCCTAACCCTAGCCCGAACCATAACCCTAACCCTTCCCTGAAGCCTGACCCTCACCCGTCCCCTAATCCTAACCCGTACGCTAACACTAACCCGCGCCCTCACACGCACGCTCCCCCTAAAGCGTTGCCGTACCCTCACCTGGACCCTAAACCGTCCCCGTCCCCTAACCCTAACCCTAGCCCGAACCCTAACCCTAACCCTTCCCCGAAGCCTGACCCTCACCCGTCCCCTAATCCTAATCCGTACGCTAACACTAACCCGCGCCCTCACACGCACGCTGCCCTTAAAGCGTTGCCGTACCCTCACCTGGACCCTAAACCGCCCCGTCCCCTAACCCTAACCCTAGCCCGAACCCTAACCCTAACCCTTCCCCGAAGCCTGACCCTCACCCGTCCCCTAATCCTAACCCGTACGCTAACACTAACCCGCGCCCTCACACGCACGCTCCCCCTAAAGCGTTGCCGTACACTCACCTGGACCCTAAACCGTCCCCGTCCCCTAACCCTAACCCTAGCCCTAACCCTAAACCTAACCCTTCCCCGAAGCCTGACCCTCACCCGTCCCCTATTCCTAACCCGTACGCTAACACTAACCCGCGCCCTCACACGCACGCTCCCCCTAAAGCGTTGCCGTACCCTCACCTGGACCCTAATCCGTCCCCGTCCCCTAACCCTAACCCTAGCCCGAACCCTAACCCTAACCCTTCCCCGAACCCTGACCCTCACCCGTCCCCTAATCCTAAACCGTACGCTAACACTAACCCGCGCCCTCACACGCACGCTGCCCCTAAAGCGTTGCTGTACCCTCACCTGGACCCTAAACCGTCCCCGTCCCCTAACCCTAACCCTAGCCCGAACCCTAACCCTAACCCTTCCCCGAAGCCTGACCCTCACCCGTCCCCTAATCCTAACCCGTACACTAACACGAACCCGCGCCCTCACACGCACGCTCCCCCTAAAGCGTTGCCGTACCCTCACCTGGACCCTAAACCGTTCCCATCCCCTAACCCTAACCCTAGCCCGAACCCTAACCCTAACCCTTCCCCGAAGCCTGACCCTCACCCGTCCCCTAATCCTAACCCGTACGCTAACACTAACCCACGCCCTCACACGCACGCTCCCCCTAAAGCGTTGCCATACCCTCACCTGGACCCTAAACCGTCCCCGTCCCCTAACCCTAACCCTAGCCAGAACCCTAAACCTAACCCTTCCCCGAAGCCTGACCCTCACCCGTCCCCTAATCCTAACCCGTACGCTAACACTAACCCGCGTCCTCACTCGCACGCTCCCACTAAAGCGTTGCCGTACCCTCACCTGGACCCTAAACCTTCCCCGTCCCCTAACCCTAACCCTAGCCCGAAGCCTAACACTAACACTTCCCCGAAGCCTGACCCTCACCCGTCCCCTAATCCTAACCCGTACGCTAACACTAACCCGCGCCCTCACACGCACGCTCCCCCTAAAGCGTTGCCGTACCCTCACCTGGACCCTAAACCGTCCCTGTCCCCTAACACTTACCCTAGCCCGGACCCTAACCCTAACCCTTCCCCGAAGCCTGACCCTCACCCGTCCCCTAATCCTAACCCGTACGCTAACACTAACCCGCGCCCTCACACGCACGCTCCCTCTAAAGCGTTGCCGTACCCTCACCTGGACCCTAAACCGTCCCCGTCCCCTAACCCTAACCCTAGACCGAACCCTAACCCTAACCCTTCCCTGAAGCCTGATCCTCACCCGTCCCCTAATCCTAACCCGTACGCTAACACTAACCCGCGCCCTCACACGCACGCTCCCCCTAAAGCGTTGCCGTACCCTCACCTGGATCCGAAACCGTCCCCGTCCCCTAACCCTAACCCTAGCCTGAACCCTAACACTAACACTTCCCCGAAGCCTGACCCTCACCCGTCCCCTAATCCTAACCCGTACGCTAACACTAACCCGTGCCCTCACACGCACGCTCCCCCTAAAGCGTAGTCGTACCCTCACCTGGACCCTGAACCGTCCCCGTCCCCGTCCCCTAACCCTAGCCCGAACCCTAACCCTAACCCTTCCCAGAAGCCTGACCCTCACCCGTCCCCTAATCCTAACCCGTACGCTAACACTAAACCGCGCCCTCACACGCACGCTCCCCCTAAAGCGTTGCCGTACCCTCACCTGGACCCTAAACCGTCCCCGTCCCCTAACCCTAACCCTAGCCAGAACCCTAAACCTAACCCTTCCCCGAAGCCTGACCCTCACCCGTCCCCAAATCCTAAACCGTACGCTAACACTAACCCGCGCCCTCACTCGTTCGCTCCCCCTAAAGCGTTGCCGTACCCTCACCTGGACCCTAAACCGTCCCCGTCCCCTAACCCTAACCCTAGCCCGAACCCTAACCCTAACCCTTCCCCGAAGCCTGACCCTCACCCGTCCCCTAATCCTAACCCGTACGCTAACACTAACCCACGCCCTCACACGCCCGCTCCCCCTAAAGCGTTGCCGTTCCCTCACCTGGACCCTAAACCGTCCCCGTCCCCTAACCCTAACCCTAGCCCAAACCCTAACTCTAACACTTCCCCGAAGCCTGACACTCACCCGTCCCCTAATCCTAACCCGTACGCTAACACTAACCCGCGCCCTCACACGCACGCTCCCCCTAAAGCGTTGCCGTACCCTCACCTGGACCCTAAACCGTCCCTGTCCCCTAACCCTAACCCTACCCCGAACCCTAACCCTAACCCTTCCCCGAAGCCTGACCCTCACCCGTCCCCTAATCCTAACTCGTACGCTAACACTAACCCGCGCCCTCACACGCACGCTGCCCCTAAAGCGTTGCCGTACCCTCACCTGGACCCTAAACCGTCCCCGTCCCCTAACCCTAACCCTAGCCCGAACCCTAACCCTAACCCTTCCCCGAAGCCTGACCCTCACCCGTCCCCTAATCCTAACCCGTACGCTAACACTAACCCGCGCCCTCACACGCACGCTCCCCCTAAAGCGTTGCCGTACCCTCACCTGGACCCTAAACCGTCCCCGTCCCCTAACCCTAACCCTAGCCCGAACCATAAACCTAACCCTTCCCTGAAGCCTGACCCTCACCCGTCCCCTATTCCTAACCCGTACGCTAACACTAACCCGCGCCCTCACACGCACGCTCCCCCTAAAGCGTTGCCGTACCCTCACCTGGACCCTAAACCGTCCCCGTCCCCTAACCCTAACCCTAGCCCGAACCCTAACCCTAACCCTTCCCCGAAGCCTGACCCTCACCCGTCCCCTAATCCTAAACCGTACGCTAACACTAACCCGCGCCCTCACACGCACGCTGCCCCTAAAGCGTTGCCGTACCCTCACCTGGACCCTAAACCGTCCCCGTCCCCTAACCCTAACCCTAGCCCGAACCCTAACCCTAACCCTTCCCCGAAGCCTGACCCTCACCCGTCCCCTAATCCTCACCCGTACGCTAACACTAACCCGCGCCCTCACACGCACGCTCCCCCTAAAGCGTTGCCGTACCCTCACCTGGAACCTAAACCGTCCCCGACCCCTAACGCTAACCCTAGCCCGAACCCTAAACCTAACCCTTCCCTGAAGCCTGACCCTCACCCGTCCCCTAATCCTAACCCGTACACTAACACGAACCCGCGCCCTCACACGCACGCTCCCCCTAAAGCGTTGCCGTACCCTCACCTGGACCCTAAACCGTCCCCATCCCCTAACCCTAACCCTAGCCCGAACCCTAACCCTAACCCTTCCCCGAAGCCTGACCCTCACCCGTCCCCTAATCCTAACCCGTACGCTAACACTAACCCGCGTCCTCACTCGCACGCTGCCACTAAAGCGTTGCCGTACCCTCACCTGGACCCTAAACCGTCCCCGTCCCCTAACCCTAACCCTAGCCCGAACCCTAACTCTAACCCTTCCCCGAAGCCTGACCCTCACCCGTCCCCTAATCCTTACCCGTACGCTAACACTAAACCGCGCCCTCACACGCACGCTCCCCCTAAAGCGTTGTCGTACCCTCACCTGGACCCTAAACCGTCCCCGTCCCCTAACCCTAACCCTAGCCAGAACCCTAAACCTAACCCTTCCCCGAAGCCTGACCCTCACCCGTCCCCTAATCCTAAACCGTACGCTAACACTAACCCCCGCCCTCACTCGTTCGCTCCCCCTAAAGCGTTGCCGTACCCTCACCTGGACCCTAAACCGTCCCCGTCCCCTAACCCTAACCCTAGCCCGAACCCTAACCCTAACCCTTCCCCGAAGTCTGACCCTCACCCGTCCCCTAATCCTAACCCGTACGCTAACACTAACCCGCGCCCTCACACGCAAGCTCCCCCTAAAGCGTTGCCGTTCCCTCACCTGGACCCTAAACCGTCCCCATCCCCTAACCCTAACCCTAGCCCGAACCCTAACCCTAACCCTTCCCCGAAGCCTGACCCTCACCCTTCCCCTAATCCTAACCCGTACGCTAACACTAACCCGCGCCCTCACTCGCACGCTCTCCCTAAAGCGTTGCCGTACCCTCACCTGGACCCTGAACCGTCCCCATCCCCGTCCCCTAACCCTAGCCCGAACCCTGACCCTAACCCTTCCCCGAAGCCTGACCCTCACCCGTCCCCTAATCCTAACCCGTACGCTAACACTAAACCGCGCCATCACACGCACGCTCCCCCTAAAGCGTTGCCGTACCCTCAACTGGACCCTAAACCGTCCCCGTCCCCTAACCCTAACCCTAGCCAGAACCCTAACCCTAACCCTTCCCCGAAGCCTGACCCTCACCCGTCCCCTAATCCTAAACCGTACGCTAACACTAACCCGCGCCCTCACTCGTTCGCTACCCCTAAAGCGTTGCCGTACCCTCACCTGGACCCTAAACCGTCCCCGTCCCCTAACCCTAACCCTAGCCCGAACCCTAACCCTAACCCTTCCCCGAAGCCTGACCCTCACCCGTCCCCTAATCCTAACCCGTACGCTAACACTAACCCGCGCCCTCACACGCACGCTCCCCCTAAAGCGTTGCCGTTCCCTCACCTGGACCCTAAACCGTCCCCGTCCCCTAACCCTAACCCTAGCCCGAACCCTAACTCTAACCCTTCCCCGAAGTCTGACCCTCACCCGTCCCCTAATCCTAACCCGTACGCTAACACTAACCCGCGCCCTCACTCGTTCGCTCCCCCTAAAGTGTTGCCGTACCCTCACCTGGACCCTAAACCTTCCCCGTCCCCTAACCCTAACCCTAGCCCGAACCCTAACCCTAACCCTTCCCCGAAGCCTGACCCTCACCCGTCCCCTAATCCTAACCCGTACGCTAACACTAACCCGCGCCCTCACACGCACGCTCCCCCTAAAGCGTTGCCGTACCCTCACCTGGATCCTAAACCGTCCCCGTCCCCTAACCCTAACCCTAGACTGAACCCTAACACTAACACTTCCCCGAAGCCTGACCCTCACCCGTCCCCTAATCCTAACCCGTACGCTAACACTAACCCGTGCCCTCACACGCACGCTCCACCTAAAGCGTTGCAGTACCCTCACCTGGACCCTGAACCGTCCCCGTCCCCGTCCCCTAACCCTAGCCCGAACCCTAACCCTAACCCTTCCCCGAAGCCTGACCCTCACCCGTCCACTATTCCTAACCCGTACGCTAACACTAACCCGCGCCCTCACACGCACGCTCCCCCTAAAGCGTTGCCGTACCCTCACCTGGACCCTAAACCGTTCCCGTCCCCTAACCCTAACCCTAGCCCGAACCCTAACCCTAACCCTTCCCCGAAGCCTGACCCTCACCCGTCACCTAATCCTAAACCGTACGCTAACACGAACCCGCGCATTCACACGCACGCTCCCCCTAAAGCGTTGCCGTACCCTCACCTGGACCCTAAACCGTCCCCGTCCCCTAACCCTAACCCTAGCCAGAACCCTAAACCTAACCCTTCCCCGAAGCCTGACCCTCACCCGTCCCCTAATCCTCACCCGTACGCTAACACTAACCCGCGTCCTCACTCGCACGCTCCCACTAAAGCGTTCCCGTACCCTCACCTGGACCTTAAACCGTCCCCGTCCCCTAACCCTAACCCTAGCCCGAACCCTAACCCTAACCCTTCCCCGAAGCCTGACCCTCACCCGTCCCCTAATCCTTACCCGTACGCTAACACTAAACCGCGCCCTCACACGCACGCTCCCCCTAAAGCGTTGCCGTACCCTCACCTGGACCCTAAACCGTCCCCGTCCCCTAACCCTAACCCTAGCCCGAACCCTAACCCTAACCCTTCCCCGAAGCCTGACCCTCACCCATCCCCTAATCCTAACCCGTACGCTAACACTAACCAGCGCCCTCACATGCACGCTGCCCCTAAAGCGTTGCCGTACCCTCACCTGGACCCTAAACCGTCCCCATCCCCTAACCCTAACCCTAGCCCGAACCCTAACCCTAACTCTTCCCCGAAGCCTGACCCTCACCCGTCCACTAATCCTAACCCGTACGCTAACAATAACCCGCGCCCTCACACGCACGCTCCCCCTAAAGCGTTGCCGTACCCTCACCTGGACCCTAAACCGTCCCCGTCCCCTAACCCTAACCCTAGCCCGAACCCTAACCCTAACCCTTCCCTGAAGCCTGACCCTCACCCGTCCCCTAATCCTAACCCGTACGCTAACACTAACCCTTGCCCTCACACGCACGATCCCCCTAAAGCGTTGCCGTACCCTCACCTGGACCCTAAACCTTCCCCGTCCCCTAACCCTAACCCTAGCCTGAACCCTAACACTAACACTTCCCCGAAGCCTGACCCTCACCCGTCCCCTAATCCTAACCCGTACGCTAACACTAACCCGTGCCCTCACACGCACGCTCCCCCTAAAGCGTTGACGTACCCTCACCTGGACCCTAAACCGTCCCCGTCCCCTAACACTTACCCTAGCCCGAACCCTAACCCTAACCCTTCCCCGAAGCCTGACCCTCACCCGTCCCCTAATCCTAACCCGTACGCTAACACTAACCCGCGCCCTCACACGCACGCTCCCTCTAAAGCGTTGCCGTACCCTCACCTGGACCCTAAACCGTCCCCGTCCCCTAACCCTAACCCTAGCCCGAACCCTAACCCTAACCCTTCCCTGAAGCCTGACCCTCACCCGTCCCCTAATCCTAACCCGTACGCTAACACTAACCCGCGCCCTCACACGCACGCTCCCCCTAAAGCGTTGCCGTACCCTCACCTGGATCCTAAACCGTCCCCGTCCCCTAACCCTAACCCTAGCCTGAACCCTAACACTAACACTTCCCCGAAGCCTGACCCTCACCCGTCCCCTAATCCTAACCCGTACGCTAACACTAACCCGTGCCCTCACACGCACGCTCCCCCTAAAGCGTTGCCGTACCCTCACCTGGACCCTGAACCGTCCCCGTCCCCGTCCCCTAACCCTAGCCCGAACCCTAACCCTAACCCTTCCCCGAAGCCTGTCCCTCACCCGTCCCCTAATCCTAACCCGTACGCTAACACTAAACCACGCCCTCACACGCACGCTCCCCCTAAAGCGTTGCCGTACCCTCACCTGGACCCTAAACCGTCCCCGTCCCCTAACCCTAACCCTAGCCAGAACCCTAACACTAACACTTCCCCGAAGCCTGACCCTCACCCGTCCCCTAATCCTAAACCGTACGCTAACACTAACCCGTGCCCTCACACGCACGCTCCCCCTAAAGCGTTGCCGTACCCTCACCTGGACCCTGAACCGTCCCCGTCCCCGTCCCCTAACCCTAGCCCGAACCCTAACCCTAACCCTTCCCCGAACCCTGACCCTCACCCGTCCCCTAATCCTAACCCGTACGCTAACACTAAACCACGCCCTCACACGCACGCTCCCCCTAAAGCGTTGCCGTTCCCTCACCTGGACCCTAAACCGTCCCCGTCCCCTAACCCTAACCCTAGCCCGAACCCTAACTCTAACCCTTCCCCGAAGCCTGACACTCACCCGTCCCCTAATCCTAACCCGTACGCTAACACTAACCCGCGCCCTCACACGCACGCTCCCCCTAAAGCGTTGCCGTACCCTCACCTGGACCCTAAACCGTCCCCGTCCCCTAACCCTAACCCTAGCCCGAACCCTAACCCTAACCCTTCCCCGAAGCCTGACCCTCACCCGTCCCCTAATCCTAACCCGTACGCTAACACTAACCCGCGCCCTCACACGCACGCTGCCCTTACAGCGTTGCCGTACCCTCACCTGGACCCTAAACCGTCCCCGTCCCCTAACCCTAACCCTAGCCCGAACCCTAACCCTAACCCTTCCCCGAACCCTGACCCTCACCCGTCCCCTAATCCTAAACCGTACGCTAACACTAACCCACGCCCTCACACGCACGCTGCCCCTAAAGCGTTGCCGTACCCTCACCTGGACCCTAAACCGTCCCCGTCCCCTAACCCTAACCCTAGCCCGAACCCTAACCCTAACCCTTCCCCGAAACCTGACCCTCACCCGTCCCCTAATCCTCACCCGTACGCTAACATTAACCCGCGCCCTCACACGCACGCTCCCCCTAAAGCGTTGCCGTACCCTCACCTGGAACCTAAACCGTCCCCGTCCCCTAACCCTAACCCTAGCCCGAACCCTAAACCTAACCCTTCCCCGAAGCCTGACCCTCACCCGTCCCCTAATCCTAACCCGTACGCTAACACTAACCGGCGCCCTCACACGCACGCTCCCTCTAAAGCGTTGCCGTACGCTCACCTGGACCCTAAACCGTCCCCGTCCCCTAACCCTAACCCTAGCCCGAACCCTAACTCTAACCCTTCCCCGAAGCCTGACCCTAACCCGTCCCCTAATCCTAACCCGTACGCTAACACTAACCCGCGCCCTCACACGCACGCTCCCCCTAAAGCGCTGCCGTACCCTCACCTGGACCCTAAACCTTCCCCGTCCCCTAACCCTAACCCTAGCCCGAACCCTAACTCTAACACTTCCCCGAAGCCTGACCCTCACCCGTCCCCTAATCCTAACCCGTACGCTAACACTAACCCGTGCCCTCACACGCACGCTCCCCCTAAAGCGTTGCCGTACCCTCACCTGGACCCTGAACCGTCCCCGTCCCCGTCCCCTAACCCTAGCCCGAACCCTAACCCTAACCCTTCCCCGAAGCCTGACCCTCACCCGTCCCCTAATCCTAACCCGTACGCTAACACTAAACCGCGCCCTCACACGCACGCTCCCCCTAAAGCATTGCCGTACCCTCACCTGGACCCTAAACCGTCCCCATCCCCTAACCCTAACCCTAGCCCGAACCCTAACCATAACCCTTCCCCGAAGCCTGACCCTCACCCGTCCCCTAATCCTAAACCGTACGCTAACACTAACCCGCGCCCTCACTCGTTCGCTCCCCCTAAAGCGTTGCCGTACCCTCACCTGGACCCTAAACCGTCCCCGTCCCCTAACCCTAACCCTAGCCCGAACCCTAACCCTAACCCTTCCCCGAAGCCTGACCCTCACCCGTCCCCTAATCCTAACCCGTACGCTAACACTAACCCGCGCCCTCACACGCACGCTCCCCCTAAAGCGTTGCCGTTCCCTCACCTGGACCCTAAACCGTCCCCGTCACCTAACCCTAACCCTAGCCCAAACCCTAACTCTAACACTTCCCCGAAGCCTGACCCTCACCCGTCCCCTAATCCTAACCCGTACGCTAACACTAACCCGCGCCCTCACACGCACGCTCCCCCTAAAGCGTTGCCGTACCCTCACCTGGACCCTAAACCTTCCCCGTCCCCTAACCCTAACCCTAGCCTGAACCCTAACACTAACACTTCCCCGAAGCCTGACCCTCACCCGTCCCCTAATCCTAACCCGTACGCTAACACTAACCCGTGCCCTCACACGCACGCTCCCCCTAAAGCGTTGCCGTACCCTCACCTGGACCCTGAACCGTCCCCGTCCCCGTCCCCTAACCCTAGCCCGAACCCTAAACCTAACCCTTCCCCGAAGCCTGACCCTCACCCGTCCCCTAATCCTAACCCGTACGCTAACACTAAACCGCGCCCTCACACGCACGCTCCCCCTAAAGCGTTGCCGTACCCTCACCTGGACCCTAAACCGTCCCCGTCCCCTAACCCTAACCCTAGCCAGAACCCTAAACCTAACCCTTCCCCGAAGCCTGACCCTCACCCGTCCCCTAATCCTAACCCGTACGCTAACACTAACCCGCGCCCTCACACGCACGCTCCCCCTAAAGCATTGCCGTTCCCTCACCTGGACCCTAAACCGTCCCCGTCCCCTAACCCTAACCTTAGCCCGCACCCTAAACCTAACCCTTCCCCGAAGCCTGACCCTCACCCGTCCCCTAATCCTAACCCGTACGCTAACACTAACCCGCGCCCTCACACGCACGCTGCCCTTAAAGCGTTGCCGTACCCTCACCTGGACCCTAAACCGTCCCCGTCCCCTAACCCTAACCCTAGCCCGAACCCTAAACCTAACCCTTCCCCGAAGCCTGACCCTCACCCGTCCCCTAATCCTAACCCGTACGCTAACACTAACCCGCGCCCTCACACGCACGCTGCCCTTAAAGCGTTGCCGTACCCTCACCTGGACCCTAAACCGTCCCCGTCCCCTAACCCTAACCCTAGCCCGAACCCTAACCCTAACCCTTCCCCGAAGCCTGACCCTCACCCGTCCCCTAATCCTAACCCGTACACTAACACTAACCCGCGCCCTCACACGCACGCTCCCCCTAAAGCGTTGCCGTACCCTCACCTGGACCCTAAACCGTCCCCGTCCCCTAACCCTAACCCTAGCCCGAACCCTAACCCTAACCCTTCCCCGAAGCCTGACCCTCACCCGTCCCCTAATCCTAACCCGTACGCTAACACTAAACCGCGCCCTCACACGCACGCTACCCTTAAAGCGTTGCCGTACCCTCACCTGGACCCTAAACCGTCCCCGTCCCCTAACCCTAACCCTAGCCCGAACCCTAAACCTAACCCTTCCCCGAAGCCTGACCCTCACCCGTCCCCTAATCCTAACCCGTACGCTAACACTAACCCGCGCCCTCACACGCACGCTGCCCTTAAAGCGTTGCCGTACCCTCACCTGGACCCTAAACCGTCCCCGTCCCCTAACCCTATCCCTAGCCCGAACCCTAACCCTAACCCTTCCCCGAAGCCTGACCCTCACCCGTCCCCTAATCCTAACCCGTACGCTAACACTAACCCGCGCCCTCACACGCACGCTCCCCCTAAAGCGTTGCCGTACCCTCACCTGGACCCTAAACCGTCCCCGTCCCCTAACCCTAACCCTAGCCCGAACCCTAACCCTAACCCTTCCCCGAACCCTGACCCTAACCCGTCCCCTAATCCTAAAACGTACGCTAACACTAACCCGCGCCCTCACACGCACGCTGCGCCTAAAGCGTTGCCGTACCCTCACCTGGACCCTAAACCGTCCCCGTCCCCTAACCCTAACCCTAGCCCGAACCCTAACCCTAACCCTTCCCCGAAGCCTGACCCTCACCCGTCCCCTAATCCTCACCCGTACGCTAACACTAACCCGCGCCCTCACACTCACGCTCCCCCTAAAGCGTTGCCGTACCCTCACCTGGAACCTAAACCGTCCCCGTCCCCTAACCCTAACCCTAGCCCGAACCCTAAACCTAACCCTTCCCCGAAGCCTGACCCTCACCCGTCCCCTAATCCTAACCCGTACGCTAACACTAAACCACGCCCTCACACGCACGCTCCCCCTAAAGCGTTGCCGTACCCTCACCTGGACCCTAAACCTTCCCCGTCCCCTAACCCTAACCCTAGCCAGAACCCTAAACCTAACCCTTCCCCGAAGCCTGACCCTCACCCGTCCCCTAATCCTAAACCGTACGCTAACACTAACCCGCGCCCTCACTGGTTCGCTCCCCCTAAAGCGTTGCCGTACCCTCACCTGGACCCTAAACCGTCCCCGTCCCCTAACCCTAACCCTAGCCCGAACCCTAACCCTAACCCTTCCCCGAAGCCTGACCCTCACCCGTCCCCTAATCCTAACCCGTACGCTAACACTAACCCGCGCCCTCACACGCACGCTCCCCCTAAAGCGTTGCCGTTCCCTCACCTGGACCCTAAACCGTCCCCGTCCCCTAACCCTAACCCTAGCCCGAACCCTAACCCTAACCCTTCCCCGAAGCCTGACCCACACCCGTCCCCTAATCCTAACCCGTACGCTAACACTAACCCGCGCCCTCACACGCACGCTGCCCTTAAAGCGTTGCCGTACCCTCACCTGGACCCTAAACCGTCCCCGTCCCCTAACCCTAACCCTAGCCCGAACACTAACCCTAACCCTTCCCCGAAGCCTGACCCTCACCCGTCCCCTAATCCTAACCCGTACGCTAACACTAACCCGCGCCCTCACACGCACGCTCCCCCTAAAGCGTTGCCGTACCCTCACCTGGACCCTAAACCGTCCCCGTCCCCTAACCCTAACCCTAGCCCGAACCCTAAACCTAACCCTTCCCCGAAGCCTGACCCTCACCCGTCCCCTAATCCTAACCCGTACACTAACACGAACCCGCGCCCTCACACGCACGCTCCCCCTAAAGCGTTGCCGTACCCTCACCTGGACCCTAAACCGTCCCCATCCCCTAACCCTAACCCTAGCCCGAACCCTAACCCTAACACTTCCTTGAAGCCTGACCCTCACCCGTCCCCTAATCCTAACCCGTACGCTAACACTAACCCGCGCCCTCACACGCACGCTCCCCCTAAAGCGTTCCCGTACCCTCACCTGGACCATAAACCGTCCCCGTCCCCTAACCCTAACCCTAGCCAGAACCCTAAACCTAACCCTTCCCCGAAGCCTGACCCTCACCCGTCCCCTAATCCTAACCCGTACGCTAACACTAACCCGCGCCCTCACACGCACGCTCGCCCTAAAGCGTTGCCATACCCTCACCTGGACCCTAAACCGTCCCCGTACCCTAACCCTAACCCTAGCCTGAACCCTAATCCTAACCCTTCCTTGAAGCCTGACCCTCACCCGTCCCCTAATCCTAACCCGTACGCTAACACTGACCCGCGCCCTCACACGCACGGTGCCCCTAAAGCGTTGCCGTACCCTCACCTGGACCCTAAACCGTCCCCGTCCCCTAACCCTAACCCTAGCCCGAACCCTAACCCTAACCCTTCCCCGAACCCTGACCCTCACCCGTCCCCTAATCCTCACCCGTACGCTAACACTAACCCGCGCCCTCACACGCACGCTCTCCCTAAAGCGTTGCCGTACCCTCACCTGGAACCTAAACCGTCCCCGTCCCCTAAACCTAACCCTAGCCCGAACCCTAAACCTAACCCTTCCCCGAAGCCTGACCCTCACCCATCCCCTAATCCTAACCCGTACACTAACACGAACCCGCGCCCTCACACGCACGCTCCCCCTAAAGCGTTGCCGTACCCTCACCTGGACCCTAAACCGTCCCCATCCCCTAACCCTAACCCTAGCCCGAACCCTAACCCTAACACTTCCTTGAAGCCTGACCCTCACCCGTCCCCTAATCCTAACCCGTACGCTAACACTAACCCGCGCCCTCACACGCACGCTCCCCCTAAAGCGTTCCCGTACCCTCACCTGGACCATAAACCGTCCCCGTCCCCTAACCCTAACCCTAGCCAGAACCCTAAACCTAACCCTTCCCCGAAGCCTGACCCTCACCCGTCCCCTAATCCTAACCCGTACGCTAACACTAACCCGCGCCCTCACACGCACGCTCGCCCTAAAGCGTTGCCGTACCCTCACCTGGACCCTAAACCGTCCCCGTACCCTAACCCTAACCCTAGCCTGAACCCTAATCCTAACCCTTCCTTGAAGCCTGACCCTCACCCGTCCCCTAATCCTAACCCGTACGCTAACACTAACCCGCGCCCTCACACACACGCTCCCCCTAAAGCGTTCCCGTACCCTCACCTGGACCCTAAACCGTCCCCGTCCCCTAACCCTAACCCTAGCCCGAACCCTAACCCTAACCCTTCCCTGAAGCCTGACCCTCACCCGTCCCCTAATCCTAACCCGTACGCTAACACTAACCCTTGCCCTCACACGCACGCTCCCCCTAAAGCGTTTCCGTACCCTCACCTGGACCCTAAACCTTCCCCGTCCCCTAACCCTAACCCTAGCCTGAACCCTAACACTAACACTTCCGCGAAGCCTGACCCTCACCCGTCCCCTAATCCTAACCCGTACGCTAACACTAACCCGTGCCCTCACACGCACGCTCCCCCTAAAGCGTTGCCGTACCCTCACCTGGACCCTAAACCGTCCCCGTCCCCTAACACTTACACCTGCCCGAACCCTAACCCTAACCCTTCCCCGAAGCCTGACCCTCACCCGTCCCCTAATCCTAACCCGTACGCTAACACTAACCCGCGTCCTCACACGCACGCTCCCTCTAAAGCGTTGCCGTACCCTCACCTGGACACTAAACCGTCCCCGTCCCCTAACCCTAACCCTAGCCCGAACCCTAACCCTAACCCTTCCCTGAAGCCTGACCCTCACCCGTCCCCTAATCCTAACCCGTACGCTAACACTAACCCGCGCCCTCACACGCACCCTCCCCATAAAGCGTTGCCGTACCCTCACCTGGATCCTAAACCGTCCCCGTCCCCTAACCCTAACCCTAGCCTGAACCCTAACACTAACACTTCCCCGAAGCCTGACCCTCACCCGTCCCCTAATCCTAACCCGTACGCTAACACTAACCCGTGCCCTCACACGCACGCTCCCCCTAAAGCGTTGCCGTACCCTCACCTGGACCCTGAACCGTCCCCGTCCCCGTCCCCTAACCCTAGCCCGAACCCTAACCCTAACCCTTCCCCGAAGCCTGACCCTCACCCGTCCCCTATTCCTAACCCGTACGCTAACACTAACCCGCGCCCTCACACGCACGCTCCCCCTAAAGCGTTGCCATACCCTCACCTGGACCCTAAACCGTCCCCGTCCCCTAACCCTAACCCTAGCCCGAACCCTAACCCTAACCCTTCCCCGAACCCTGACCCTCACACGTCCCCTAATCCTAAACCGTACGCTAACACTAACCCGCGCCCTCACACGCACGCTGCCCCTAAAGCGTTGCCGTACCCTCACCTGGACCCTAAACCGTCCCCGTCCCCTTACCCTAACCCTAGCCCGAACCCTAACCCTAACCCTTCCCCGAAGCCTGACCCTCACCCGTCCCCTAATCCTCACCCGTACGCTAACACTAACCCGCGCCCTCACACGCATGCTCCCCCTAAAGCGTTGCCGTACCCTCACCTGGAACCTAAACCGTCCCCGTCCCCTAACCCTAACCCTAGCCCGAACCCTAAACCTAACCCTTCCCCGAAGCCTGACCCTCACCCGTCCCCTAATCCTAACCCGTACACTAACACGAACCCGCGCCCTCACACGCACGCTCCCCCTAAAGCGTTGCCGTACCCTCACCTGGACCCTAAACCGTCCCCATTCCCTAACCCTAACCCTAGCCCGAACCCTAACTCTAACCCTTCCCCGAAGCCTGACCCTCACCCGTCCCCTAATCCTAACCCGTACGCTAACACTAACCCGCGCCCTCACACGCACGCTCCCCCTAAAGCGTTGCCGTACCCTCACCTGGACCCTAAACCGACCCCGTCCCCTAACCCTAACCCTAGCCTGAACCCTAACCCTAACCCTTCCCTGAAGCCTGACCCTCACCCGTCCCCTAATCCTAAACCGTACGCTAACACTAACCCGCGCCCTCACACGCACGGTGCCCCTAAAGCGTTGCCGTACCCTCACCTGGACCCTAAACCGTCCCCGTCCCCTAACCCTAACCCTAGCCCGAACCCTAACCCTAACCCTTCCCCGAACCCTGACCCTCACCCGTCCCCTAATCCTCACCCGTACGCTAACACTAACCCGCGCCCTCACACGCACGCTCTCCCTAAAGCGTTGCCGTACCCTCACCTGGAACCTAAACCATCCCCGTCCCCTAAACCTAACCCTAGCCCGAACCCTAAACCTAACCCTTCCCCGAAGCCTGACCCTCACCCATCCCCTAATCCTAACCCGTACACTAACACGAACCCGCGCCCTCACACGCACGCTCCCCCTAAAGCGTTGCCGTACCCTCACCTGGACCCTAAACCGTCCCCATCCCCTAACCCTAACCCTAGCCCGAACCCTAACCCTAACACTTCCTTGAAGCCTGACCCTCACCCGTCCCCTAATCCTAACCCGTACGCTAACACTAACCCGCGCCCTCACACGCACGCTCCCCCTAAAGCGTTCCCGTACCCTCACCTGGACCATAAACCGTCCCCGTCCCCTAACCCTAACCCTAGCCAGAACCCTAAACCTAACCCTTCCCCGAAGCCTGACCCTCACCCGTCCCCTAATCCTAACCCGTACGCTAACACTAACCCGCGCCCTCACACGCACGCTCGCCCTAAAGCGTTGCCGTACCCTCACCTGGACCCTAAACCGTCCCCGTACCCTAACCCTAACCCTAGCCTGAACCCTAATCCTAACCCTTCCTTGAAGCCTGACCCTCACCCGTCCCCTAATTCTAACCCGTACGCTAACACTAACCCGCGCCCTCACACACACGCTCCCCCTAAAGCGTTCCCGTACCCTCACCTGGACCCTAAACCGTCCCCGTCCCCTAAACCTAACCCTAGCCCGAACCCTAACCCTAACCCTTCCCTGAAGCCTGACCCTCACCCGTCCCCTAATCCTAACCCGTACGCTAACACTAACCCTTGCCCTCACACGCACGCTCCCCCTAAAGCGTTTCCGTACCCTCACCTGGACCCTAAACCTTCCCCGTCCCCTAACCCTAACCCTAGCCTGAACCCTAACACTAACACTTCCGCGAAGCCTGACCCTCACCCGTCCCCTAATCCTAACCCGTACGCTAACACTAACCCGTGCCCTCACACGCACGCTCCCCCTAAAGCGTTGCCGTACCCTCACCTGGACCCTAAACCGTCCCCGTCCCCTAACACTTACACCTGCCCGAACCCTAACCCTAACCCTTCCCCGAAGCCTGACCCTCACCCGTCCCCTAATCCTAACCCGTACGCTAACACTAACCCGCGCCCTCACACGCACGCTCCCCCTAAAGCGTTGCCGTACACTCACCTGGACCCTAAACCGTCCCCGTCCCCTAACCCTAACCCCAGCCAGAACCCTAAACCTAACCCTTCCCCGAAGCCTGACCCTCACCCGTCCCCTAATCCTAAACCGTACGCTAACACTAACCCGCGCCCTCACTCGTTCGCTCCCCCTAAAGCGTTGCCGTACCCTCACCTGGACCCTAAACCGTCCCCGTCCCCTAACCCTAACCCTAGCCCGAACGCTAACCCTAACTCTTCCCCGAAGCCTGACCCTCACCCGTCCCCTAATCCTAACCCGTACGCTAACACTAACCCGCGCCCTCACACGCACGCTCCCCCTAAAGCATTGCCGTTCCCTCACCTGGACCCTAAACCGTCCCCGTCCCCTAACCCTAACCCTAGCCCGAACCCTAACTCTAACCCTTCCCCGAAGCCTGACCCTCACCCGTCCCCTAATCCTAACCCGTACGCTAACACTAACCCGCGCCCTCACACGCACGCTCCCCCTAAAGCGTTGCCGTACCCTCACCTGGACCCTAAACCGTCCCCGTCCCCTAACCCTAACCCTAGCCCGAACCCTAACCCTAACCCTTCCCCGAAGCCTGACCCTCACCCGTCCCCTAATCCTAACCCGTACGCTAACACTAACCCGTGCCCTCACTCACACGCTACCCTTAAAGCGTTGCCGTACCCTCACCTGGACCCTAAACCGTCCCCGTCCCCTAACCCTAACCCTAGCCCGAACCCTAACCCTAACCCTTCCCCGAAGCCTGACCCTCACCCGTCCCCGAATCCTAACCCGTACGCTAACACTAACCCGCGCCCTCACACGCACGCTCCCCCTAAAGCGTTGCCGTACCCTCACCTGGACCCTAAACCTTCCCCGTCCCCTAACCCTAACCCTAGCCCGAACCCTAAACCTAACCCTTCCCCGAAGCCTGACCCTCACCCGTCCCCTATTCCTAACCCGTACGCTAACACTAACCCGCGCCCTCACACGCACGCTCCCCCTAAAGCGTTGCCATACCCTCACCTGGACCCTAAACCGTCCCCGTCCCCTAACCCTAACCCTAGCCCGATCCCTAACCCTAACCCTTCCCCGAACCCTGACCCTCACCCGTCCCCTAATCCTAAACCGTACGCTAACACTAACCCGCGCCCTCACACGCACGCTGCCCCTAAAGCGTTGCCGTACCCTCACCTGGACCCTAAACCGTCCCCGTCCCCTTACCCTAACCCTAGCCCGAACCCTAACCCTAACCCTTCCCCGAAGCCTGACCCTCACCCGTCCCCTAATCCTCACCCGTACGCTAACACTAACCCGCGCCCTCACACGCACGCTCCCCCTAAAGCGTTGCCGTACCCTCACCTGGAACCTAAACCGTCCCCGTCCCCTAAACCTAACCCTAGCCCGAACCCTAAACCTAACCCTTCCCCGAAGCCTGACCCTCACCCGTCCCCTAATCCTAACCCGTACACTAACACGAACCCGCGCCCTCACACGCACGCTCCCCCTAAAGCGTTGCCGTACCCTCACCTGGACCCTAAACCGTCCCCATTCCCTAACCCTAACCCTAGCCCGAACCCTAACCCTAACCCTTCCCCGAAGCCTGACCCTCACCCGTCCCCTAATCCTAACCCGTACGCTAACACTAACCCGCGCCCTCACACGCACGCTCCCCCTAAAGCGTTGCCGTACCCTCACCTGGACCCTAAACCGTCCCCGTCCCCTAACCCTAACCCTAGCCAGAACCCTAAACCTAACCCTTCCCCGAAGCCTGACCCTCACCCGTCCCCTAATCCTAACCCGTACGCTAACACTAACGCGCGTCCTCACTCGCAGGCTCCCACTAAAGCGTTGCCGTACCCTCACCTGGACCCTAAACCGTCCCCGTCCCCTAACCCTAACCCTAGTCCGAACCCTAACCCTAACCCTTCCCCGAAACCTAAACCTCACCCGTCCCCTAATCCTTACCCGTACGCTAACACTAAACCGCGCCCTCACACGCACGCTCCCCCTAAAGCGTTGCCGTACCCTCACCTGGACCCTAAACCGTCCCCGTCCCCTAACCCTAACCCTAGCCCGAACCCTAACCCTAACCCTTCCCCGAAGCCTGACCGTCACCCATCCCCTAATCCTAACCCGTACGCTAACACTAACCAGCGCCCTCACATGCACGCTGCCCCTAAAGCGTTGCCGTACCCTCACCTGGACCCTAAACCGTCCCCGTCCCCTAACCCTAACCCTAGCCCGAACCCTAACCCTAACTCTTCCCCGAAGCCTGACCCTCACCCGTCCACTAATCCTAACCCGTACGCTAACACTAACCCGCGCCCTCACACGCACGCTCCCCCTAAAGCGTTGCCGTACCCTCACCTGGACCCTAAACCGTCCCTGTCCCCTAACCCTAACCCTAGCCCGAACCCTAACCCTAACCCTTCCCCGAAGCCTGACCCTCACCCGTCCCCTAATCCTAACCCGTACGCTAACACTAACCCGCGCCCTCACTCGCACGCTCCCCCTAAAGCGTTACCGTACCCTCACCTGGACCCTAAACCGTCCCCGTCCCCTAACCCTAACCCTAGCCCGAACCCTAAACCTAACCCTTCCCCGAAGCCTGACCTTCACCCGTCCCCTAATCCTAACCCGTACGCTAAAACTAACCCACGCCCTCACACGCATGCTTCCCCTAAAGCGTTGCCGTACCCTCACCTGGACCCTAAACCGTCCCTGTCCCCTAACCCTAACCCTAGCCCGAACCCTAAACCTAACCCTTCCCCGAAGCCTGACCCTCACCCGTCCCCTATTCCTAACCCGTACGCTAACACTAACCCGCGCCCTCACACGCACGCTCCCCCTAAAGCGTTGCCGTACCCTCACCTGGACCCTAAACCGTCCCCGTCCCCTAACCCTAACCCTAGCCCGAACCCTAACCCTAACCCTTCCCCGAAGCCTGACCCTCACCCGTCCCCTAATCCTAACCCGTACGCTAACACTAACCCGCGCCCTCACACGCACGCTCCCCCTAAAGCGTTGCCGTACCCTCACCTGGACCCTAAACCGTCCCCGTCCCCTAAACCTAACCCTAGCCCGAACCCTAACCCTAACCCTTCACTGAAGCCTGACCCTCACCCGTCCCCTAATCCTAACCCGTACGCTAACACTAACCCTTGCCCTCACACGCACGCTCCCCCTAAAGCGTTGCCGTACCCTCACCTGGACCCTAAACCTTCCCCGTCCCCTAACCCTAACCCTAGCCTGAACCCTAACACTAACCCTTCCCCGAAGCCTGACCCTCACCCGTCCCCTAATCCTAACCCGTACGCTAACACTAACCCGCGCCCTCACACGCACGCTCCCCCTAAAGCGTTGCCGTACCCTCACCTGGACCCTAAACCGTCCCCGTCCCCTAACACTTACCCTAGCCCGAACCCTAACCCTAACCCTTCCCCGAAGCCTGACCCTCACGCGTCCCCTAATCCTAACCCGTACGCTAACACTAAGCCGCGCCCTCACACGCACACTCCCTCTAAAGCGTTGCCGTACCCTCACCTGGACCCTAAACCGTCCCCGTCCCCTAACCCTAACCCTGGCCCGTACCCTAACCCTAACCCTTCCCTGAAGCCTGACCCTCACCCGTCCCCTAATCCTAACCCGTACGCTAACACTAACCCGCGCCCTCACACGCACGCTCCCCCTAAAGCGTTGCCGTACCCTCACCTGGATCCTAAACCGTCCCCGTCCCCTAACCCTAACCCTAGCCTGAACCCTAACACTAACACTTCCCCGAAGCCTGACCCTCACCCGTCCCCTAATCCTAACCCGTACGCTAACACTAACCCGTGCCCTCACACGCACGCTCCCCCTAAAGCATTGCCGTACCCTCACCTGGAACCTAAACCGTCCCCGTCCCCTAACCCTAACCCTAGCCCGAACCCTAAACCTAACCCTTCCCCGAAGCCTGACCCTCACCCGTCCCCTATTCCTAACCCGTACACTAACACGAACCCGCGCCCTCACACGCACGCTCCCCCTAAAGCGTTGCCATACCCTCACCTGGACCCTAAACCGTCCCCATCCCCTAACCCTAACCCTAGCCCGAACCCTAACCCTAACCCTTCCCCGAAGCCTGACCCTCACCCGTCCCCTAATCCTAACCCGTACGCTAACACTAACCCGCGTCCTCACTCGCACGCTCCCACTAAAGCGTTGCCGTACCCTCACCTGGACCCTAAACCGTCCCCGTCCCCTAACCCTAACCCTAGCCTGAACCCTAACACTAACACTTCCCCGAAGCCTGACCCTCACCCGTCCCCTAATCCTAACCCGTACGCTAACACTAACCCGCGCCCTCACACGCACGCTCCCCCTAAAGCGTTACCGTACCCTCACCTGGACCCTAAACCGTCCCCGTCCCCTAACCCTAACCCTGGCCCGAACCCTAACCCTAACTCTTCCCGAAGCCTGACCCTCACCCGTCCCCTAATCCTAACCCGTACGCTAACACTAACACGCGCCCTCACACGAACACTCCACATAAAGCGTTGCCGTACCCTCACCTGGACCCTAAACCGTCCCCGTCCCCTAACCCTAACCCTAGCCCGAACCCTAACCCTAACCCTTCCCCGAAGCCTGACCCTCACCCGTCCCCTAATCCTAACCCGTACGCTAACACTAACCCGCGCCCTCACACGCACGCTCCCCCTAAAGCGTTGCCGTACCCTCACCTGGACCCTAAACCGTCCCCGTCCCCTAACCCTAACCCTAGCCCGAACCCTAACCCTAACCCTTCCCCGAAGCCTGACCCTCACACGTCCCCTAATCCTAACCGGTACGCTAACACTAACCCGCGCCCTCACACGCACGCTCGCCCTAAAGCGTTGCCGTACCCTCACCTGGACCCTAAACCGTCCCCGTACCCTAACCCTAACCCTAGCCTGAACCCTAATCCTAACCCTTCCTTGAAGCCTGACCCTCACCCGTCCCCTAATCCTAACCCGTACGCTAACACTAACCCGCGCCCTCACACGCACGCTCCCCCTAAAGCGTTCCCGTACCCTCACCTGGACCCTAAACCGTCCCCGTCCCCTAACCCTAACCCTAGCCCGAACCCTAACCCTAACCCTTCCCTGAAGCCTGACCCTCACCCGTCCCCTAATCCTAACCCGTACGCTAACACTAACCCTTGCCCTCACACGCACGCTCCCCATAAAACGTTGCCGTACCCTCACCTGGACCCTAAACCTTCCCCGTCCCCTAACCCTAACCCTAGCCTGAACCCTAACACTAACACTTCCCCGAAGCCTGACCCTCACCCGTCCCCTAATCCTAACCCGTACGCTAACACTAACCCGTGCCCTCACACGCACGCTCCCCCTAAAGCGTTGCCGTACCCTCACCTGGACCCTAAACCGTCCCCGTCCCCTAACACTTACCCTAGCCCGAACCCTAACCCTAACCCTTCCCCGAAGCCTGACCCTCACCCGTCCCCTAATCCTAACCCGTACGCTAACACTAACCCGCGCCCTCACACGCACGCTCCCTCTAAAGCGTTGCCGTACCCTCACCTGGACCCTAAACCGTCCCCGTCCCCTAACCCTAACCCTAGCCCGAACCCTAACCCTAACCCTTCCCTGAAGCCTGACCCTCACCCGTCCCCTAATCCTAACCCGTACGCTAACACTAACCCGCGCCCTCACATGCACGCTCCCCCTAAAGCGTTGCCGTACCCTCACCTGGATCCTAAACCGTCCCCGTCCCCTAACCCTAACCCTAGCCCGAACCCTAACTCTAACCCTTCCCCGAAGCCTGACCCTCACCCGTCCCCTAATCCTAACCCGTACGCTAACACTAACCCGCGCCCTCACACGCACGCTCCCCCTAAAGCGTTGCCGTACCCTCACCTGGACCCTAAACCTTCCCCGTCCCCTAACCCTAACCCTAGCCTGAACCCTAACCCTAACCCTTCCCCGAAGCCTGACCCTCACCCGTCCCCTAATCCTAACCCGTACGCTAACACTAAACCGCGCCCTCACACGCACGCTCCCCCTAAAGCGTTGCCGTACCCTCACCTGGACCCTAAACCGTCCCCGTCCCCTAACCCTAACCCTAGCCAGAACCCTAAACCTAACCCTTCCCCGAAGCCTGACCCTCACCCGTCCCCTAATCCTAAACCGTACGCTAACACTAACCCGCGCCCTCACTCGTTCGCTCCCCCTAAAGCGTTGCCGTACCCTCACCTGGACCCTAAACCGTCCCCGTCCCCTAACCCTAACCCTAGCCCGAACCCTAACCCTAACCCTTCCCCGAAGCCTGACCCTCACCCGTCACCTAATCCTAACCCGTACGCTAACACTAACCCGCGCCCTCACACGCACGCTCCCCCTAAAGCGTTGCCGTACCCTCACCTGGACCCTAAACCGTCCCCGTCCCCTAACCCTAACCCTAGCCCGAACCCTAACCCTAACCCTTCCCCGAAGCCTGACCCTCACCCGTCCCCTAATCCTAACCCGTACGCTAACACTAACCCGCGCCCTCACACGCACGCTGCCCTTAAAGCGTTGCCGTACCCTCACCTGGACCCTAAACCGTCCCCGTCCCCTAACCCTAACCCTAGCCCGAACCCTAACCCTAACCCTTCCCCGAAGCCTGACCCTCACCCGTCCCCTAATCCTAACCCATATGCTAACACTAACACGCGCCCTCACACGCACGCTCCCCCTAAAGCGTTGCCGTACCCTCACCTGGACCCTAAACCGTCCCCGTCCCCTAACCCTAACCCTAGCCCGAACCCTAAACCTAACCCTTCCCCGAAGCCTGACCCTCACCCGTCCCCTATTCCTAACCCGTACGCTAACACTAACCCGCGCCCTCACACGCACGCTCCCCCTAAAGCGTTGCCGTACCCTCACCTGGACCCTAAACCGTCCCCGTCCCCAACCCTAACCCTAGCCCGAACCCTAACCCTAACCCTTCCCCGAAACCTGACCCTCACCCGTCCCCTAATCCTAAACCGTACGCTAACACTAACCCGCGCCCTCACACGCACGCTGCTCCTAAAGCGTTGCCGTACCCTCACCTGGACCCTAAACCGTCCCCGTCCCCTAACCCTAACCCTAGCCCGAACCCTAATCCTAACCCTTCCTTGAAGCCTGACCCTCACCCGTCCCCTAATCCTAACCCGTACGCTAACACTAACCCACGCCCTCACACGCACGCTCCCCCTAAAGCGTTACCGTACCCTCACCTGGACCATAAACCGTCCCCGTCCCCTAACCCTAACCCTAGCCCGAACCCTAACCCTAACCCTTCCCCGAAGCCTGACCCTCACCCGTCCCCTAATCCTAACCCGTACGCTAAAACTAACCCGCGCCCTCACAAGCATTCTCCCCCTAAAGCGTTGCCGTACCCTCACCTGGACCCTAAACCGTCCCCGTCCCCTAACACTAACCCTAGCCCGAACCCTAAACCAAACCCTTCCCCGAAGCCTGACCCTCACCCGTCCCCTATTCCTAACCCGTACGATAACACTAACCCGTGCCGTCACACGCACGCTCCCCCTAAAGCGTTGCCGTACCCTCACCTGGACCCTAAAGCGTCCCCGTCCCCTAACCCTAACCCTAGCCCGAACCCTAACCCTAACCCTTCCCCGAAGCCTGACCCTCACCCGTCCCCTAATCCTAACCCGTACGCTAACACTAACCCGCGCCCTCACACGCACGCTCCCCCTAAAGCGTTGCCGTACCCTCACCTGGACCCTAAACCGTCCCCGTCCCCTAACCCTAACCCTAGCCCGAACCCTAACCCTAACCCTTCCCCGAAGCCTGACCCTCACACGTCCCCTAATCCTAACCCGTACGCTAACACTAACCCGCGCCCTCACACGCACGCTCGCCCTAAAGCGTTGCCGTACCCTCACCTGGACCGTAAACCGTCCCCGTCCCCTAACCCTAACCCTAGCCCGAACCCTAACCCTAACCCTTCCCTGAAGCCTGACCCTCACCCGTCCCCTAATCCTAACCCGTACGCTAACACTAACCCGCGCCCTCACACGCACGCTCGCCCTAAAGCGTTGCCGTACCCTCACCTGGATCCTAAACCGTCCCCGTCCCCTAACCCTAACCCTAGCCTGAACCCTAACACTAACACTTCCCCGAAGCCTGACCCTCACCCGTCCCCTAATCCTAACCCGTACGCTAACACTAACCCGCGCCCTCACACGCACGCTCCCCCTAAAGCGTTCCCGTACCCTCACCTGGACCATAAACCGTCCCCGTCCCCTAACCCTAACCCTAGCCAGAACCCTAAACCTAACCCTTCCCCGAAGCCTGACCCTCACCCGTCCCCTAATCCTAACCCGTACGCTAACACTAACCCGCGCCCTCACACGCACGCTCGCCCTAAAGCGTTGCCGTACCCTTACCTGGACCCTAAACCGTCCCCGTACCCTAACCCTAACCCTAGCCTGAACCCTAATCCTAACCCTTCCTTGAAGCCTGACCCTCACCCGTCCCCTAATCCTAACCCGTACGCTAACACTAACCCGCGCCCTCACACACACGCTCCCCCTAAAGCGTTCCCGTACCCTCACCTGGACCCTAAACCGTCCCCGTCCCCTAACCCTAACCCTAGCCCGAACCCTAACCCTAACCCTTCCCTGAAGCCTGACCCTCACCCGTCCCCTAATCCTAACCCGTACGCTAACACTAACCCTTGCCCTCACACGCACGCTCCCCCTAAAGCGTTTCCGTACCCTCACCTGGACCCTAAACCTTCCCCGTCCCCTAACCCTAACCCTAGCCTGAACCCTAACACTAACACTTCCGCGAAGCCTGACCCTCACCCGTCCCCTAATCCTAACCCGTACGCTAACACTAACCCGTGCCCTCACACGCACGCTCCCCCTAAAGCGTTGCCGTACCCTCACCTGGACCCTAAACCGTCCCCGTCCCCTAACACTTACACCTGCCCGAACCCTAACCCTAACCCTTCCGCGAAGCCTGACCCTCACCCGTCCCCTAATCCTAACCCGTACGCTAACACTAACCCGCGTCCTCACACGCACGCTCCCTCTAAAGCGTTGCCGTACCCTCACCTGGACACTAAACCGTCCCCGTCCCCTAACCCTAACCCTAGCCCGAACCCTAACCCTAACCCTTCCCTGAAGCCTGACCCTCACCCGTCCCCTAATCCTAAACCGTACGCTAACACTAACCCGCGCCCTCACACGCACGGTGCCCCTAAAGCGTTGCCGTACCCTCACCTGGAACCTAAACCGTCCCCGTCCCCTAACCCTAACCCTAGCCCGAACCCTAACCCTAACCCTTCCCCGAACCCTGACCCTCACCCGTCCCCTAATCCTCACCCGTACGCTAACACTAACCCGCGCCCTCACACGCACGCTCTCCCTAAAGCGTTGCCGTACCCTCACCTGGAACCTAAAGCGTCCCCGTCCCCTAAACCTAACCCTAGCCCGAACCCTAAACCTAACCCTTCCCCGAAGCCTGACCCTCACCCATCCCCTAATCCTAACCCGTACACTAACACGAACCCGCGCCCTCACACGCACGCTCCCCCTAAAGCGTTGCCGTACCCTCACCTGGACCCTAAACCGTCCCCATCCCCTAACCCTAACCCTAGCCCGAACCCTAACCCTAACACTTCCTTGAAGCCTGACCCTCACCCGTCCCCTAATCCTAACCCGTACGCTAACACTAACCCGCGCCCTCACACGCACGCTCCCCCTAAAGCGTTCCCGTACCCTCACCTGGACCATAAACCGTCCCCGTCCCCTAACCCTAACCCTAGCCAGAACCCTAAACCTAACCCTTCCCCGAAGCCTGACCCTCACCCGTCCCCTAATCCTAACCCGTACGCTAACACTAACCCGCGCCCTCACACGCACGCTCGCCCTAAAGCGTTGCCGTACCCTCACCTGGACCCTAAACCGTCCCCGTACCCTAACCCTAACCCTAGCCTGAACCCTAATCCTAACCCTTCCTTGAAGCCTGACCCTCACCCGTCCCCTAATCCTAACCCGTACGCTAACACTAACCCGCGCCCTCACACACACGCTCCCCCTAAGGCGTTCCCGTACCCTCACCTGGACCCTAAACCGTCCCCGTCCCCTAACCCTAACCCTTGCCCGAACCCTAACCCTAACCCTTCCCTGAAGCCTGACCCTCACCCGTCCCCTAATCCTAACCCGTACGCTAACACTAACCCTTGCCCTCACACGCACGCTCCCCCTAAAGCGTTTCCGTACCCTCACCTGGACCCTAAACCTTCCCCGTCCCCTAACCCTAACCCTAGCCTGAACCCTAACACTAACACTTCCGCGAAGCCTGACCCTCACCCGTCCCCTAATCCTAACCCGTACGCTAACACTAACCCGTGCCCTCACACGCACGCTCCCCCTAAAGCGTTGCCGTACCCTCACCTGGACCCTAAACCGTCCCCGTCCCCTAACACTTACACCTGCCCGAACCCTAACCCTAACCCTTCCCCGAAGCCTGACCCTCACCCGTCCCCTAATCCTAACCCGTACGCTAACACTAACCCGCGTCCTCACACGCACGCTCCCTCTAAAGCGTTGCCGTACCCTCACCTGGACACTAAACCGTCCCCGTCCCCTAACCCTAACCCTAGCCCGAACCCTAACCCTAACCCTTCCCTGAAGCCTGACCCTTACCCGACCCCTAATCCTAACCCGTACGCTAACACTAACCCGCGCCCTCACACGCACCCTCCCCATAAAGCGTTGCCGTACCCTCACCTGGATCCTAAACCGTCCCCGTCCCCTAACCCTAACCCTAGCCCGAACCCTAACCCTAACCCTTCCCCGACCCTGACCCTCACCCGTCCCCTAATCCTAACCCGTACGCTAACACTAACCCGCGCCCTCACACGCACGCTCCCCCTAAAGCGTTGCCGTACCCTCACCTGGACCCTAAACTTTCCCCGTCCCCTAACCCTAACCCTAGCCTGAACCCTAACACTAACACTTCCCCGAAGCCTGACCCTCACCCGTCCCCTAATCCTAACCCGTACGCTAAAACTAACCAGTGCCCTCACACGCACGCTCCCCCTAAAGCGTTGCCGTACCCTCACCTGGACCCTGAACCGTCCCCGTCCCCGTCCCCTAACCCTAGCCCGAACCCTAACCCTAACCCTTCCCCGAAGCCTGACCCTCACCCGTCCCCTATTCCTAACCCGTACGCTAACACTAACCCGCGCCCTCACACGCACGCTCCCCCTAAAGCGTTGCCATACCCTCACCTGGACCCTAAACCATCCCCGTCCCCTAACCCTAACCCTAGCCCGAACCCTAACCCTAACCCTTCCCCGAACCCTGACCCTCACACGTCCCCTAATCCTAAACCGTACGCTAACACTAACCCGCGCCCTCACACGCACGCTGCCCCTAAAGCGTTGCCGTACCCTCACCTGGACGCTAAACCGTCCCCGTCCCCTTACCCTAACCCTAGCCCGAACCCTAACCCTAACCCTTCCCCGAAGCCTGACCCTCACCCGTCCCCTAATCCTCACCCGTACGCTAACACTAACCCGCGCCCTCACACGCACGCTCCCCCTAAAGCGTTGCCGTACCCTCACCTGGAACCTAAACCGTCCCCGTCCCCTAACCCTAACCCTAGCCCGAACCCTAAACCTAACCCTTCCCCGAAGCCTGACCCTCACCCGTCCCCTAATCCTAACCCGTACACTAACACGAACCCGCGCCCTCACACGCACGCTCCCCCTAAAGCGTTGCCGTACCCTCACCTGGACCCCAAACCGTCCCCATTCCCTAACCCTAACCCTAGCCCGAACCCTAACCCTAACCCTTCCCCGAAGCCTGACCCTCACCCGTCCCCTAATCCTAACCCGTACGCTAACACTAACCCGCGCCCTCACACGCACGCTCCCCCTAAAGCGTTGCCGTACCCTCACCTGGACCCTAAACCGTCCCCGTCCCCTAACCCTAACCCTAGCCTGAACCCTAACCCTAACCCTTCCCTGAAGCCTGACCCTCACCCGTCCCCTAATCCTAAACCGTACGCTAACACTAACCCGCGCCCTCACACGCACGGTGCCCCTAAAGCGTTGCTGTACCCTCACCTGGACCCTAAACCGTCCCCGTCCCCTAACCCTAACCCTAGCCCGAACCCTAACCCTAACCCTTCCCCGAACCCTGACCCTCACCCGTCCCCTAATCCTCACCCGTACGCTAACACTAACCCGCGCCCTCACACGCACGCTCTCCCTAAAGCGTTGCCGTACCCTCACCTGGAACCTAAACCGTCCCCGTCCCCTAAACCTAACCCTAGCCCGAACCCTAAACCTAACCCTTCCCCGAAGCCTGACCCTCACCCATCCCCTAATCCTAACCCGTACACTAACACGAACCCGCGCCCTCACACGCACGCTCCCCCTAAAGCGTTGCCGTACCCTCACCTGGACCCTAAACCTTCCCCGTCCCCTAACCCTAACCCTAGCCCGAACCCTAACCCTAACACTTCCTTGAAGCCTGACCCTCACCCGTCCCCTAATCCTAACCCGTACGCTAACACTAACCCGCGCCCTCACACGCACGCTCCCCCTAAAGCGTTCCCGTACCCTCACCTGGACCATAAACCGTCCCCGTCCCCTAACCCTAACCCTAGCCAGAACCCTAAACCTAACCCTTCCCCGAAGCCTGACCCTCACCCGTCCCCTAATCCTAACCCGTACGCTAACACTAACCCGCGCCCTCACACGCACGCTCGCCCTAAAGCGTTGCCGTACCCTCACCTGGACCCTAAACCGTCCCCGTATCCTAACCCTAACCCTAGCCTGAACCCTAATCCTAACCCTTCCTTGAAGCCTGACCCTCACCCGTCCCCTAATCCTAACCCGTACGCTAACACTAACCCGCGCCCTCACACACACGCTCCCCCTAAAGCGTTCCCGTACCCTCACCTGGACCCTAAACCGTCCCCGTCCCCTAACCCTAACCCTAGCCCGAACCCTAACCCTAACCCTTCCCTGAAGCCTGACCCTCACCCGTCCCCTAATCCTAACCCGTACGCTAACACTAACCCTTGCCCTCACACGCACGCTCCCCCTAAAGCGTTGCCGTACCCTCACCTGGACCCTAAACCTTCCCCGTCCCCTAACCCTAACCCTAGCCTGAACCCTAACACTAACACTTCCGCGAAGCCTGACCCTCACCCGTCCCCTAATCCTAACCCGTACGCTAACACTAACCCGTGCCCTCACACGCACGCTGCCCCTAAAGCGTTGCCGTACCCTCACCTGGACCCTAAACCGTCCCCGTCCCCTAACACTTACACTAGCCCGAACCCTAACCCTAACCCTTCCCCGAAGCCTGACCCTCACCCGTCCCCTAATCCTAACCCGTACGCTAACACTAACCCGCGTCCTCACACGCACGCTCCCTCTAAAGCGTTGCCGTACCCTCACCTGGACACTAAACCGTCCCCGTCCCCTAACCCTAACCCTAGCCCGAACCCTAACCCTAACCCTTCCCTGAAGCCTGACCCTCACCCGTCCCCTAATCCTAACCCGTACGCTAACACTAACCCGCGCCCTCACACGCACCCTCCCCATAAAGCGTTGCCGTACCCTCACCTGGATCCTAAACCGTCCCCGTCCCCTAACCCTAACCCTAGCCTGAACCCTAACACTAACACTTCCCCGAAGCCTGACCCTCACCCGTCCCCTAATCCTAACCCGTACGCTAACACTAACCCGTGCCCTCACACGCACGCTCCCCCTAAAGCGTTGCCGTACCCTCACCTGGACCCTGAACCGTCCCCGTCCCCGTCCCCTAACCCTAGCCCGAACCCTAACCCTAACCCTTCCCCGAAGCCTGACCCTCACCCGTCCCCTAATCCTAACCCGTACGCTAACACTAAACCGCGCCCTCACACGCACGCTCCCCCTAAGGCGTTGCCGTACCCTCACCTGGACCCTAAACCGTCCCCGTCCCCTAACCCTAACCCTAGCCAGAACCCTAAACCTAAACCTTTCCCGAAGCCTGACCCTCACCCGTCCCCTAATCCTAAACCGTACGCTAACACTAACCCGCGCCCTCACTCGTTCGCTCCCCCTAAAGGATTGCCGTACCCTCACCTGGACCCTAAACCGTCCCCGTCCCCTAACCCTAACCCTAGCCCGAACCCTAACCCTAACCCTTCCCCGACCCTGACCCTCACCCGTCCCCTAATCCTAACCCGTACGCTAACACTAACCCGCGCCCTCACACGCACGCTCCCCCTAAAGCGTTGCCGTACCCTCACCTGGACCCTAAACTTTCCCCGTCCCCTAACCCTAACCCTAGCCTGAACCCTAAAACTAACACTTCCCCGAAGCCTGACCCTCACCCGTCCCCTAATCCTAACCCGTACGCTAAAACTAACCAGTGCCCTCACACGCACGCTCCCCCTAAAGCGTTGCCGTACCCTCACCTGGACCCTGAACCGTCCCCGTCCCCGTCCCCTAACCCTAGCCCGAACCCTAACCCTAACCCTTCCCCGAAGCCTGACCCTCACCCGTCCCCTATTCCTAACCCGTACGCTAACACTAACCCGCGCCCTCACACGCACGCTCCCCCTAAAGCGTTGCCATACCCTCACCTGGACCCTAAACCATCCCCGTCCCCTAACCCTAACCCTAGCCCGAACCCTAACCCTAACCCTTCCCCGAACCCTGACCCTCACACGTCCCCTAATCCTAAACCGTACGCTAACACTAACCCGCGCCCTCACACGCATGCTGCCCCTAAAGCGTTGCCGTACCCTCACCTGGACCCTAAACCGTCCCCGTCCCCTAACCCTAACCCTAGCCCGAACCCTAACCCTAACCCTTCCCCGAAGCCTGACCCTCACCCGTCCCCTAATCCTCACCCGTACGCTAACACTAACCCGCGCCCTCACACGCACGCTCCCCCTAAAGCGTTGCCGTACCCTCACCTGGAACCTAAACCGTCCCCGTCCCCTAACCCTAACCCTAGCCCGAACCCTAAACCTAACCCTTCCCCGAAGCCTGACCCTCACCCGTCCCCTAATCCTAACCCGTACACTAACACGAACCCGCGCCCTCACACGCACGCTCCCCCTAAAGCGTTGCCGTACCCTCACCTGGACCCCAAACCGTCCCCATTCCCTAACCCTAACCCTAGCCCGAACCCTAACCCTAACCCTTCCCCGAAGCCTGACCCTCACCCGTCCCCTAATCCTAACCCGTACGCTAACACTAACCCGCGCCCTCACACGCACGCTCCCCCTAAAGCGTTGCCGTACCCTCACCTGGACCCTAAACCGTCCCCGTCCCCTAACCCTAACCCTAGCCTGAACCCTAACCCTAACCCTTCCCTGAAGCCTGACCCTCACCCGTCCCCTAATCCTAAACCGTACGCTAACACTAACCCGCGCCCTCACACGCACGGTGCCCCTAAAGCGTTGCCGTACCCTCACCTGGACCCTAAACCGTCCCCGTCCCCTAACCCTAACCCTAGCCCGAACCCTAACCCTAACCCTTCCCCGAACCCTGACCCTCACCCGTCCCCTAATCCTCACCCGTACGCTAACACTAACCCGCGCCCTCACACGCACGCTCTCCCTAAAGCGTTGCCGTACCCTCACCTGGAACCTAAACCGTCCCCGTCCCCTAAACCTAACCCTAGCCCGAACCCTAAACCTAACCCTTCCCCGAAGCCTGACCCTCACCCATCCCCTAATCCTAACCCGTACACTAACACGAACCCGCGCCCTCACACGCACGCTCCCCCTAAAGCGTTGCCGTACCCTCACCTGGACCCTAAACCGTCCCCATCCCCTAACCCTAACCCTAGCCCGAACCCTAACCCTAACACTTCCTTGAAGCCTGACCCTCACCCGTCCCCTAATCCTAACCCGTACGCTAACACTAACCCGCGCCCTCACACGCACGCTCCCCCTAAAGCGTTCCCGTACCCTCACCTGGACCATAAACCGTCCCCGTCCCCTAACCCTAACCCTAGCCAGAACCCTAAACCTAACCCTTCCCCGAAGCCTGACCCTCACCCGTCCCCTAATCCTAACCCGTACGCTAACACTAACCCGCGCCCTCACACGCACGCTCGCCCTAAAGCGTTGCCGTACCCTCACCTGGACCCTAAACCGTCCCCGTACCCTAACCCTAACCCTAGCCTGAACCCTAATCCTAACCCTTCCTTGAAGCCTGACCCTCACCCGTCCCCTAATCCTAACCCGTACGCTAACACTAACCCGCGCCCTCACACACACGCTCCCCCTAAAGCGTTCCCGTACCCTCACCTGGACCCTAAACCGTCCCCGTCCCCTAACCCTAACCCTAGCCCGAACCCTAACCCTAACCCTTCCCTGAAGCCTGACCCTCACCCGTCCCCTAATCCTAACCCGTACGCTAACACTAACCCTTGCCCTCACACGCACGCTCCCCCTAAAGCGTTGCCGTACCCTCACCTGGACCCTAAACCTTCCCCGTCCCCTAACCCTAACCCTAGCCTGAACCCTAACACTAACACTTCCGCGAAGCCTGACCCTCACCCGTCCCCTAATCCTAACCTGTACGCTAACACTAACCCGTGCCCTCACACGCACGCTGCCCCTAAAGCGTTGCCGTACCCTCACCTGGACCCTAAACCGTCCCCGTCCCCTAACACTTACACTAGCCCGAACCCTAACCCTAACCCTTCCCCGAAGCCTGACCCTCACCCGTCCCCTAATCCTAACCCGTACGCTAACACTAACCCGCGTCCTCACACGCACGCTCCCTCTAAAGCGTTGCCGTACCCTCACCTGGACACTAAACCGTCCCCGTCCCCTAACCCTAACCCTAGCCCGAACCCTAACCCTAACCCTTCCCTGAAGCCTGACCCTCACCCGTCCCCTAATCCTAACCCGTACACTAACACTAACCCGCGCCCTCACACGCACCCTCCCCATAAAGCGTTGCCGTACCCTCACCTGGATCCTAAACCGTCCCCGTCCCCTAACCCTAACCCTAGCCTGAACCCTAACACTAACACTTCCCCGAAGCCTGACCCTCACCCGTCCCCTAATCCTAACCCGTACGCTAACACTAACCCGTGCCCTCACACGCACGCTCCCCCTAAAGCGTTGCCGTACCCTCACCTGGACCCTGAACCGTCCCCGTCCCCGTCCCCTAACCCTAGCCCGAACCCTAACCCTAACCCTTCCCCGAAGCCTGACCCTCACCCGTCCCCTAATCCTAACCCGTACGCTAACACTAAACCGCGCCCTCACACGCACGCTCCCCCTAAAGCGTTGCCGTACCCTCACCTGGACCCTAAACCGTCCCCGTCCCCTAACCCTAACCCTAGCCAGAACCCTAAACCTAACCCTTTCCCGAAGCCTGACCCTCACCCGTCCCCTAATCCTAAACCGTACGCTAACACTAACCCGCGCCCTCACTCGTTCGCTCCCCCTAAAGGGTTGCCATACCCTCACCTGGACCCTAAACCGTCCCCGTCCCCTAACCCTAACCCTAGCCCGAACCCTAACCCTAACCCTTCCCCGACCCTGACCCTCACCCGTCCCCTAATCCTAACCCGTACGCTAACACTAACCCGCGCCCTCACACGCACGCTCCCCCTAAAGCGTTGCCGTTCCCTCACCTGGACCCTAAACCGTCCCCGTCCCCTAACCCTAACCCTAGCCCGAACCCTAACTCTAACCCTTCCCCGAAGCCTGACCCTCACCCGTCCCCTAATCCTAACCCGTACGCTAACACTAACCCGCGCCCTCACACGCACGCTCCCCCTAAAGCGTTGCCGTACCCTCACCTGGACCCTAAACTTTCCCCGTCCCCTAACCCTAACCCTAGCCTGAACCCTAACACTAACACTTCCCCGAAGCCTGACCCTCACCCGTCCCCTAATCCTAACCCGTACGCTAAAACTAACCAGTGCCCTCACACGCACGCTCCCCCTAAAGCGTTGCCGTACCCTCACCTGGACCCTGAACCGTCCCCGTCCCCGTCCCCTAACCCTAGCCCGAACCCTAACCCTAACCCTTCCCCGAAGCCTGACCCTCACCCGTCCCCTAATCCTAACCCGTACGCTAACACTAACCCGCGCCCTCACACGCACGCTCCCCCTAAAGCGTTGCCGTACACTCACCTGGACCCTAAACCGTCCCCGTCCCCTAACCCTAACCCTAGCCAGAACCCTAAACCTAACCCTTCCCCGAAGCCTGACCCTCACCCGTCCTCTAATCCTAAACCGTACGCTAACACTAACCCGCGCCCTCACTCGTTCGCTCCCCCTAAAGCGTTGCCGTACCCTCACCTGGAACCTAAACCGTCCCCGTCCCCTAACCCTAACCCTAGCCCGAACGCTAACCCTAACTCTTCCCCGAAGCCTGACCCTCACCCGTCCCCTAATCCTAACCCGTACGCTAACACTAACCCGCGCCCTCACACGCAAGCTCCCCCTAAAGCATTGCCGTTCCCTCACCTGGACCCTAAACCGTCCCCGTCCCCTAACCCTAACCCTAGCCCGAACCCTAACTCTAACCCTTCCCCGAAGCCTGACCCTCACCCGTCCCCTAATCCTAACCCGTATGCTAACACTAACCCGCGCCCTCACACGCACGCTCCCCCTAAAGCGTTGCCGTACCCTCACCTGGACCCTAAACCGTCCCCGTCCCCTAACCCTAACCCTAGCCCGAACCCTAACCCTAACCCTTCCCCGAAGCCTGACCCTCACCCGTCCCCTAATCCTAACCCGTACGCTAACACTAACCCGTGCCCTCACTCACACGCTACCCTTAAAGCGTTGCCGTACCCTCACCTGGACCCTAAACCGTCCCCGTCCCCTAACCCTAACCCTAGCCCGAACCCTAACCCTAACCCTTCCCCGAAGCCTGACCCTCACCCGTCCCCGAATCCTAACCCGTACGCTAACACTAACCCGCGCCCTCACACGCACGCTCCCCCTAAAGCGTTGCCGTACCCTCACCTGGACCCTAAACCGTCCCCGTCCCCTAACCCTAACCCTAGCCCGAACCCTAAACCTAACCCTTCCCCGAAGCCTGACCCTCACCCGTCCCCTATTCCTAACCCGTACGCTAACACTAACCCGCGCCCTCACACGCACGCTCCCCCTAAAGCGTTGCCATACCCTCACCTGGACCCTAAACCGTCCCCGTCCCCTAACCCTAACCCTAGCCCGAACCCTAACCCTAACCCTTCCCCGAACCCTGACCCTCACCCGTCCCCTAATCCTAAACCGTACGCTAACACTAACCCGCGCCCTCACACGCACGCTGCCCCTAAAGCGTTGCCGTACCCTCACCTGGACCCTAAACCGTCCCCGTCCCCTTACCCTAACCCTAGCCCGAACCCTAACCCTAACCCTTCCCCGAAGCCTGACCCTCACCCGTCCCCTAATCCTCACCCGTACGCTAACACTAACCCGCGCCCTCACACGCACGCTCCCCCTAAAGCGTTGCCGTACCCTCACCTGGAACCTAAACCGTCCCCGTCCCCTAACCCTAACCCTAGCTCGAACCCTAAACCTAACCCTTCCCCGAAGCCTGACCCTCACCCGTCCCCTAATCCTAACCCGTACACTAACACTAACCCGCGCCCTCACACGCACGCTCCCCCTAAAGCGTTGCCGTACCCTCACCTGGACCCTAAACCGTCCCCATTCCCTAACCCTAACCCTAGCCCGAACCCTAACCCTAACCCTTCCCCGAAGCCTGACCCTCACCCGTCCCCTAATCCTAACCCGTACGCTAACACTAACCCGCGCCCTCACACGCACGCTCCCCCTAAAGCGTTGCCGTACCCTCACCTGGACCCTAAACCGTCCCCGTCCCCTAACCCTAACCCTAGCCCGAACCCTAACCCTAACCCTTCCCCGAAGCCTGACCGTCACCCATCCCCTAATCCTAACCCGTACGCTAACACTAACCAGCGCCCTCACATGCACGCTGCCCCTAAAGCGTTGCCGTACCCTCACCTGGACCCTAAACCGTCCCCGTCCCCTAACCCTAACCCTAGCCCGAACCCTAACCCTAACTCTTCCCCGAAGCCTGACCCTCACCCGTCCACTAATCCTAACCCGTACGCTAACACTAACCCGCGCCCTCACACGCACGCTCCCCCTAAAGCGTTGCCGTACCCTCACCTGGACCCTAAACCGTCCCTGTCCCCTAACCCTAACCCTAGCCCGAACCCTAACCCTAACCCTTCCCCGAAGCCTGACCCTCACCCGTCCCCTAATCCTAACCCGTACGCTAACACTAACCCGCGCCCTCACTCGCACGCTCCCCCTAAAGCGTTACCGTACCCTCACCTGGACCCTAAACCGTCCCCGTCCCCTAACCCTAACCCTAGCCCGAACCCTAAACCTAACCCTTCCCCGAAGCCTGACCTTCACCCGTCCCCTAATCCTAACCCGTACGCTAAAACTAACCCACGCCCTCACACGCATGCTTCCCCTAAAGCGTTGCCGTACCCTCACCTGGACCCTAAACCGTCCCTGTCCCCTAACCCTAACCCTAGCCCGAACCCTAAACCTAACCCTTCCCCGAAGCCTGACCCTCACCCGTCCCCTATTCCTAACCCGTACGCTAACACTAACCCGCGCCCTCACACGCACGCTCCCCCTAAAGCGTTGCCGTACCCTCACCTGGACCCTAAACCGTCCCCGTCCCCTAACCCTAACCCTAGCCCGAACCCTAACCCTAACCCTTCCCCGAAGCCTGACCCTCACCCGTCCCCTAATCCTAACCCGTACGCTAACACTAACCCGCGCCCTCACACGCACGCTCCCCCTAAAGCGTTGCCGTACCCTCACCTGGACCCTAAACCGTCCCCGTCCCCTAAACCTAACCCTAGCCCGAACCCTAACCCTAACCCTTCACTGAAGCCTGACCCTCACCCGTCCCCTAATCCTAACCCGTACGCTAACACTAACCCGCGCCCTCACACACACGCTCCCCCTAAAGCGTTCCCGTACCCTCACCTGGACCCTAAACCGTCCCCGTCCCCTAACCCTAACCCTAGCCCGAACCCTAACCCTAACCCTTCCCTGAAGCCTGACCCTCACCCGTCCCCTAATCCTAACCCGTACGCTAACACTAACCCTTGCCCTCACACGCACGCTCCCCCTAAAGCGTTGCCGTACCCTCACCTGGACCCTAAACCTTCCCCGTCCCCTAACCCTAACCCTAGCCTGAACCCTAACACTAACACTTCCGCGAAGCCTGACCCTCACCCGTCCCCTAATCCTAACCCGTACGCTAACACTAACCCGTGCCCTCACACGCACGCTGCCCCTAAAGCGTTGCCGTACCCTCACCTGGACCCTAAACCGTCCCCGTCCCCTAACACTTACACTAGCCCGAACCCTAACCCTAACCCTTCCCCGAAGCCTGACCCTCACCCGTCCCCTAATCCTAACCCGTACGCTAACACTAACCCGCGTCCTCACACGCACGCTCCCTCTAAAGCGTTGCCGTACCCTCACCTGGACACTAAACCGTCCCCGTCCCCTAACCCTAACCCTAGCCCGAACCCTAACCCTAACCCTTCCCTGAAGCCTGACCCTCACCCGTCCCCTAATCCTAACCCGTACACTAACACTAACCCGCGCCCTCACACGCACCCTCCCCATAAAGCGTTGCCGTACCCTCACCTGGATCCTAAACCGTCCCCGTCCCCTAACCCTAACCCTAGCCTGAACCCTAACACTAACACTTCCCCGAAGCCTGACCCTCACCCGTCCCCTAATCCTAACCCGTACGCTAACACTAACCCGTGCCCTCACACGCACGCTCCCCCTAAAGCGTTGCCGTACCCTCACCTGGACCCTGAACCGTCCCCGTCCCCGTCCCCTAACCCTAGCCCGAACCCTAACCCTAACCCTTCCCCGAAGCCTGACCCTCACCCGTCCCCTAATCCTAACCCGTACGCTAACACTAAACCGCGCCCTCACACGCACGCTCCCCCTAAAGCGTTGCCGTACCCTCACCTGGACCCTAAACCGTCCCCGTCCCCTAACCCTAACCCTAGCCAGAACCCTAAACCTAACCCTTTCCCGAAGCCTGACCCTCACCCGTCCCCTAATCCTAAACCGTACGCTAACACTAACCCGCGCCCTCACTCGTTCGCTCCCCCTAAAGGGTTGCCATACCCTCACCTGGACCCTAAACCGTCCCCGTCCCCTAACCCTAACCCTAGCCCGAACCCTAACCCTAACCCTTCCCCGACCCTGACCCTCACCCGTCCCCTAATCCTAACCCGTACGCTAACACTAACCCGCGCCCTCACACGCACGCTCCCCCTAAAGCGTTGCCGTTCCCTCACCTGGACCCTAAACCGTCCCCGTCCCCTAACCCTAACCCTAGCCCGAACCCTAACTCTAACCCTTCCCCGAAGCCTGACCCTCACCCGTCCCCTAATCCTAACCCGTACGCTAACACTAACCCGCGCCCTCACACGCACGCTCCCCCTAAAGCGTTGCCGTACCCTCACCTGGATCCTAAACTTTCCCCGTCCCCTAACCCTAACCCTAGCCTGAACCCTAACACTAACACTTCCCCGAAGCCTGACCCTCACCCGTCCCCTAATCCTAACCCGTACGCTAAAACTAACCAGTGCCCTCACACGCACGCTCCCCCTAAAGCGTTGCCGTACCCTCACCTGGACCCTGAACCGTCCCCGTCCCCGTCCCCTAACCCTAGCCCGAACCCTAACCCTAACCCTTCCCCGAAGCCTGACCCTCACCCGTCCCCTAATCCTAACCCGTACGCTAACACTAACCCGCGCCCTCACACGCACGCTCCCCCTAAAGCGTTGCCGTACACTCACCTGGACCCTAAACCGTCCCCGTCCCCTAACCCTAACCCTAGCCAGAACCCTAAACCTAACCCTTCCCCGAAGCCTGACCCTCACCCGTCCTCTAATCCTAAACCGTACGCTAACACTAACCCGCGCCCTCACTCGTTCGCTCCCCCTAAAGCGTTGCCGTACCCTCACCTGGAACCTAAACCGTCCCCGTCCCCTAACCCTAACCCTAGCCCGAACGCTAACCCTAACTCTTCCCCGAAGCCTGACCCTCACCCGTCCCCTAATCCTAACCCGTACGCTAACACTAACCCGCGCCCTCACACGCAAGCTCCCCCTAAAGCATTGCCGTTCCCTCACCTGGACCCTAAACCGTCCCCGTCCCCTAACCCTAACCCTAGCCCGAACCCTAACTCTAACCCTTCCCCGAAGCCTGACCCTCACCCGTCCCCTAATCCTAACCCGTACGCTAACACTAACCCGCGCCCTCACACGCACGCTCCCCCTAAAGCGTTGCCGTACCCTCACCTGGACCCTAAACCGTCCCCGTCCCCTAACCCTAACCCTAGCCCGAACCCTAACCCTAACCCTTCCCCGAAGCCTGACCCTCACCCGTCCCCTAATCCTAACCCGTACGCTAACACTAACCCGTGCCCTCACTCACACGCTACCCTTAAAGCGTTGCCGTACCCTCACCTGGACCCTAAACCGTCCCCGTCCCCTAACCCTAACCCTAGCCCGAACCCTAACCCTAACCCTTCCCCGAAGCCTGACCCTCACCCGTCCCCGAATCCTAACCCGTACGCTAACACTAACCCGCGCCCTCACACGCACGCTCCCCCTAAAGCGTTGCCGTACCCTCACCTGGACCCTAAACCGTCCCCGTCCCCTAACCCTAACCCTAGCCCGAACCCTAAACCTAACCCTTCCCCGAAGCCTGACCCTCACCCGTCCCCTATTCCTAACCCGTACGCTAACACTAACCCGCGCCCTCACACGCACGCTCCCCCTAAAGCGTTGCCATACCCTCACCTGGACCCTAAACCGTCCCCGTCCCCTAACCCTAACCCTAGCCCGAACCCTAACCCTAACCCTTCCCCGAACCCTGACCCTCACCCGTCCCCTAATCCTAAACCGTACGCTAACACTAACCCGCGCCCTCACACGCACGCTGCCCCTAAAGCGTTGCCGTACCCTCACCTGGACCCTAAACCGTCCCCGTCCCCTTACCCTAACCCTAGCCCGAACCCTAACCCTAACCCTTCCCCGAAGCCTGACCCTCACCCGTCCCCTAATCCTCACCCGTACGCTAACACTAACCCGCGCCCTCACACGCACGCTCCCCCTAAAGCGTTGCCGTACCCTCACCTGGAACCTAAACCGTCCCCGTCCCCTAACCCTAACCCTAGCTCGAACCCTAAACCTAACCCTTCCCCGAAGCCTGACCCTCACCCGTCCCCTAATCCTAACCCGTACGCTAACACTAACCAGCGCCCTCACATGCACGCTGCCCCTAAAGCGTTGCCGTACCCTCACCTGGACCCTAAACCGTCCCCGTCCCCTAACCCTAACCCTAGCCCGAACCCTAACCCTAACTCTTCCCCGAAGCCTGACCCTCACCCGTCCACTAATCCTAACCCGTACGCTAACACTAACCCGCGCCCTCACACGCACGCTCCCCCTAAAGCGTTGCCGTACCCTCACCTGGACCCTAAACCGTCCCTGTCCCCTAACCCTAACCCTAGCCCGAACCCTAACCCTAACCCTTCCCCGAAGCCTGACCCTCACCCGTCCCCTAATCCTAACCCGTACGCTAACACTAACCCGCGCCCTCACTCGCACGCTCCCCCTAAAGCGTTACCGTACCCTCACCTGGACCCTAAACCGTCCCCGTCCCCTAACCCTAACCCTAGCCCGAACCCTAAACCTAACCCTTCCCCGAAGCCTGACCTTCACCCGTCCCCTAATCCTAACCCGTACGCTAAAACTAACCCACGCCCTCACACGCATGCTTCCCCTAAAGCGTTGCCGTACCCTCACCTGGACCCTAAACCGTCCCTGTCCCCTAACCCTAACCCTAGCCCGAACCCTAAACCTAACCCTTCCCCGAAGCCTGACCCTCACCCGTCCCCTATTCCTAACCCGTACGCTAACACTAACCCGCGCCCTCACACGCACGCTCCCCCTAAAGCGTTGCCGTACCCTCACCTGGACCCTAAACCGTCCCCGTCCCCTAACCCTAACCCTAGCCCGAACCCTAACCCTAACCCTTCCCCGAAGCCTGACCCTCACCCGTCCCCTAATCCTAACCCGTACGCTAACACTAACCCGCGCCCTCACACGCACGCTCCCCCTAAAGCGTTGCCGTACCCTCACCTGGACCCTAAACCGTCCCCGTCCCCTAAACCTAACCCTAGCCCGAACCCTAACCCTAACCCTTCACTGAAGCCTGACCCTCACCCGTCCCCTAATCCTAACCCGTACGCTAACACTAACCCTTGCCCTCACACGCACGCTCCCCCTAAAGCGTTGCCGTACCCTCACCTGGACCCTAAACCTTCCCCGTCCCCTAACCCTAACCCTAGCCTGAACCCTAACACTAACCCTTCCCCGAAGCCTGACCCTCACCCGTCCCCTAATCCTAACCCGTACGCTAACACTAACCCGCGCCCTCACACGCACGCTCCCCCTAAAGCGTTGCCGTACCCTCACCTGGACCCTAAACCGTCCCCGTCCCCTAACACTTACCCTAGCCCGAACCCTAACCCTAACCCTTCCCCGAAGCCTGACCCTCACGCGTCCCCTAATCCTAACCCGTACGCTAACACTAAGCCGCGCCCTCACACGCACACTCCCTCTAAAGCGTTGCCGTACCCTCACCTGGACCCTAAACCGTCCCCGTCCCCTAACCCTAACCCTGGCCCGTACCCTAACCCTAACCCTTCCCTGAAGCCTGACCCTCACCCGTCCCCTAATCCTAACCCGTACGCTAACACTAACCCGCGCCCTCACACGCACGCTCCCCCTAAAGCGTTGCCGTACCCTCACCTGGATCCTAAACCGTCCCCGTCCCCTAACCCTAACCCTAGCCTGAACCCTAACACTAACACTTCCCCGAAGCCTGACCCTCACCCGTCCCCTAATCCTAACCCGTACGCTAACACTAACCCGTGCCCTCACACGCACGCTCCCCCTAAAGCATTGCCGTACCCTCACCTGGAACCTAAACCGTCCCCGTCCCCTAACCCTAACCCTAGCCCGAACCCTAAACCTAACCCTTCCCCGAAGCCTGACCCTCACCCGTCCCCTAATCCTAACCCGTACACTAACACGAACCCGCGCCCTCACACGCACGCTCCCCCTAAAGCGTTGCCATACCCTCACCTGGACCCTAAACCGTCCCCATCCCCTAACCCTAACCCTAGCCCGAACCCTAACCCTAACCCTTCCCCGAAGCCTGACCCTCACCCGTCCCCTAATCCTAACCCGTACGCTAACACTAACCCGCGTCCTCACTCGCACGCTCCCACTAAAGCGTTGCCGTACCCTCACCTGGACCCTAAACCGTCCCCGTCCCCTAACCCTAGCCCTAGCCTGAACCCTAACACTAACACTTCCCCGAAGCCTGACCCTCACCCGTCCCCTAATCCTAACCCGTACGCTAACACTAACCCGCGCCCTCACACGCACGCTCCCCCTAAAGCGTTACCGTACCCTCACCTGGACCCTAAACCGTCCCCGTCCCCTAACCCTAACCCTGGCCCGAACCCTAACCCTAACCCTTCCCGAAGCCTGACCCTCACCCGTCCCCTAATCCTAACCCGTACGCTAACACTAACACGCGCCCTCACACGAACGCTCCACATAAAGCGTTGCCGTACCCTCACCTGGACCCTAAACCGTCCCCGTCCCCTAACCCTAACCCTAGCCCGAACCCTAACCCTAACCCTTCCCCGAAGCCTGACCCTCACCCGTCCCCTAATCCTAACCCGTACGCTAACACTAACCCGCGCCCTCACACGCACGCTCCCCCTAAAGCGTTGCCGTACCCTCACCTGGACCCTAAACCGTCCCCGTCCCCTAACCCTAACCCTAGCCCGAACCCTAACCCTAACACTTCCCCGAAGCCTGACCCTCACACGTCCCCTAATCCTAACCGGTACGCTAACACTAACCCGCGCCCTCACACGCACGCTCGCCCTAAAGCGTTGCCGTACCCTCACCTGGACCCTAAACCGTCCCCGTACCCTAACCCTAACCCTAGCCTGAACCCTAATCCTAACCCTTCCTTGAAGCCTGACCCTCACCCGTCCCCTAATCCTAACCCGTACGCTAACACTAACCCGCGCCCTCACACGCACGCTCCCCCTAAAGCGTTCCCGTACCCTCACCTGGACCCTAAACCGTCCCCGTCCCCTAACCCTAACCCTAGCCCGAACCCTAACCCTAACCCTTCCCTGAAGCCTGACCCTCACCCGTCCCCTAATCCTAACCCGTACGCTAACACTAACCCTTGCCCTCACACGCACGCTCCCCATAAAGCGTTGCCGTACCCTCACCTGGACCCTAAACCTTCCCCGTCCCCTAACCCTAACCCTAGCCTGAACCCTAACACTAACACTTCCCCGAAGCCTGACCCTCACCCGTCCCCTAATCCTAACCCGTACGCTAACACTAACCCGTGCCCTCACACGCACGCTCCCCCTAAAGCGTTGCCGTACCCTCACCTGGACCCTAAACCGTCCCCGTCCCCTAACACTTACCCTAGCCCGAACCCTAACCCTAACCCTTCCCCGAAGCCTGACCCTCACCCGTCCCCTAATCCTAACCCGTACGCTAACACTAACCCGCGCCCTCACACGCACGCTTCCTCTAAAGCGTTGCCGTACCCTCACCTGGACCCTAAACCGTCCCCGTCCCCTAACCCTAACCCTAGCCCGAACCCTAACCCTAACCCTTCCCTGAAGCCTGACCCTCACCCGTCCCCTAATCCTAACCCGTACGCTAACACTAACCCGCGCCCTCACATGCACGCTCCCCCTAAAGCGTTGCCGTACCCTCACCTGGATCCTAAACCGTCCCCGTCCCCTAACCCTAACCCTAGCCCGAACCCTAACTCTAACCCTTCCCCGAAGCCTGACCCTCACCCGTCCCCTAATCCTAACCCGTACGCTAACACTAACCCGCGCCCTCACACGCACGCTCCCCCTAAAGCGTTGCCGTACCCTCACCTGGACCCTAAACCTTCCCCGTCCCCTAACCCTAACCCTAGCCTGAACCCTAACCCTAACCCTTCCCCGAAGCCTGACCCTCACCCGTCCCCTAATCCTAACCCGTACGCTAACACTAAACCGCGCCCTCACACGCACGCTCCCCCTAAAGCGTTGCCGTACCCTCACCTGGAACCTAAACCGTCCCCGTCACCTAACCCTAACCCTAGCCCGAACCCTAACCCTAACCCTTCCCCGAAGCCTGACCCTCACCCGTCCCCTAATCCTAACCCGTACGCTAACACTAACCCGCGCCCTCACACGCACGCTGCCCTTAAAGCGTTGCTGTACCCTCACCTGGACCCTAAACCGTCCCCGTCCCCTAACCCTAACCCTAGCCCGAACCCTAACCCTAACCCTTCCCCGAAGCCTGACCCTCACCCGTCCCCTAATCCTAACCCATATGCTAACACTAACACGCGCCCTCACACGCACGCTCCCCCTAAAGCGTTGCCGTACCCTCACCTGGACCCTAAACCGTCCCCGTCCCCTAACCCTAACCCTAGCCCGAACCCTAAACCTAACCCTTCCCCGAAGCCTGACCCTCACCCGTCCCCTATTCCTAACCCGTACGCTAACACTAACCCGCGCCCTCACACGCACGCTCCCCCTAAAGCGTTGCCGTACCCTCACCTGGACCCTAAACCGTCCCCGTCCCCTAACCCTAACCCTAGCCCGAACCCTAACCCTAACCCTTCCCCGAACCCTGACCCTCACCCGTCCCCTAATCCTAAACCGTACGCTAACACTAACCCGCGCCCTCACACGCACGCTGCCCCTAAAGCGTTGCCGTACCCTCACCTGGACCCTAAACCGTCCCCGTCCCCTAACCCTAACCCTAGCCCGAACCCAATCCTAACCCTTCCTTGAAGCCTGACCCTCACCCGTCCCCTAATCCTAACCCGTACGCTAACACTAACCCACGCCCTCACACGCACGCTCCCCCTAAAGCGTTACCGTACCCTCACCTGGACCATAAACCGTCCCCGTCCCCTAACCCTAACCCTAGCCCGAACCCTAACCCTAACCCTTCCCCGAAGCCTGACCCTCACCCGTCCCCTAATCCTAACCCGTACGCTAAAACTAACCCGCGCCCTCACACGCATGCTCCCCCTAAAGCGTTGCCGTACCCTCACCTGGACCCTAAACCGTCCCCGTCCCCTAACCCTAACCCTAGCCCGAACCCTAAACCAAACCCTTCCCCGAAGCCTGACCCTCACCCGTCCCCTATTCCTAACCCGTACGATAACACTAACCCGTGCCCTCACACGCACGCACCCCCTAAAGCGTTGCCGTACCCTCACCTGGACCCTAAAGCGTCCCCGTCCCCTAACCCTAACCCTAGCCCGAACCCTAACCCTAACCCTTCCCCGAAGCCTGACCCTCACCCGTCCCCTAATCCTAACCCGTACGCTAACACTAACCCGCGCCCTCACACGCACGCTCCCCCTAGAGCGTTGCCGTACCCTCACCTGGACCCTAAACCGTCCCCGTCCCCTAACCCTAACCCTAGCCCGAACCCTAACCCTAACCCTTCCCCGAAGCCTGACCCTCACCCGTCCCCTAATCCTAACCCGTACGCTAAAACTAACCCGCGCCCTCACACGCATGCTCCCCCTAAAGCGTTGCCGTACCCTCACCTGGACCCTAAACCGTCCCCGTCCCCTAACCCTAACCCTAGCCCGAACCCTAAACCAAACCCTTCCCCGAAGCCTGACCCTCACCCGTCCCCTATTCCTAACCCGTACGATAACACTAACCCGTGCCCTCACACGCACGCTCCCCCTAAAGCGTTGCCGTACCCTCACCTGGACCCTAAAGCGTCCCCGTCCCCTAACCCTAACCCTAGCCCGAACCCTAACCCTAACCCTTCCCCGAAGCCTGACCCTCACCCGTCCCCTAATCCTAACCCGTACGCTAACACTAACCCGCGCCCTCACACGCACGCTCCCCCTAGAGCGTTGCCGTACCCTCACCTGGACCCTAAACCGTCCCCGTCCCCTAACCCTAACCCTAGCCCGAACCCTAACCCTAACCCTTCCCCGAAGCCTGACCCTCACACGTCCCCTAATCCTAACCCGTACGCTAACACTAACCCGCGCCCTCACACGCACGCTCGACCTAAAGCGTTGCCGTACCCTCACCTGGACCGTAAACCGTCCCCGTCCCCTAACCCTAACCCTAGCCCGAACCCTAACCCTAACCCTTCCCTGAAGCCTGACCCTCACCCGTCCCCTAATCCTAACCCGTACGCTAACACTAACCCGCGCCCTCACACGCACGCTCGCCCTAAAGCGTTGCCGTACCCTCACCTGGATACTAAACCGTCCCCGTCCCCTAACCCTAACCCTAGCCTGAACCCTAACACTAACACTTCCCCGAAGCCTGACCCTCACCCGTCCCCTAATCCTAACCCGTACGCTAACACTAACCCGTGCCCTCACACGCACGCTCCCCCTAAAGCGTTGCCGTACCCTCACCTGGACCCTGAACCGTCCCCGTCCCCGTCCCCTAACCCTAGCCCGAACCCTAACCCTAACCCTTCCCCGAAGCCTGACCCTCACCTGTCCCCTAATCCTAACCCGTACGCTAACACTAAACCGCGCCCTCACACGCACGCTCCCCCTAAAGCGTTGCCGTACCCTCACCTGGACCCTAAACCGTCCCCGTCCCCTAACCCTAACCCTAGCCAGAACCCTAAACCTAACCCTTCCCCGAAGCCTGACCCTCACCCGTCCCCTAATCCTAAACCGTACGCTAACACTAACCCGCGCCCTCACTCGTTCGCTCCCCCTAAAGCGTTGTCGTACCCTCACCTGGACCCTAAACCGTCCCCGTCCCCTAACCCTAACCCTAGCCAGAACCCTAACCCTAACCCTTCCCCGAAGCCTGACCCTTACCCGTCCCCTAATCCTAACCCGTACGCTAATACTAACCCGCGCCCTCACACGCACGCTCCCCCTAAAGCGTTGCCGTTCCCTCACCTGGACCCTAAACCGTCCCCGTCCCCTAACCCTAACCCTAGGCCGAACCCTAACTCTAACCCTTCCCCGAAGCCTGACCCTCACCCGTCCCCTAATCCTAACCCGTACGCTAACGCAAACCCGCGACCTCACACGCACGCGCCCCCTAAAGCGTTGCCGTACCCTCACCTGGACCCTAAACCGTCCCCGTCCCCTAACCCTATCTCTAGCCCGAACCCTAACCCTAACCCTTCCCCGAAGCCTGACCCTCACCCGTCCCCTAATCCTAACCCGTACACTAACACGAACCCGCACCCTCACACGCACGCTCCCCCTAAAGCGTTGCCGTACCCTCACCTGGACCCTAAACCGTCCCCATCCCCTAACCCTAACCCTAGCCCGAACCCTAACCCTAACCCTTCCCCGAAGCCTGACCCTCACCCGTCCCCTAATCCTAACCCGTACGCTAACACTAACCCGCGCCCTCACACGCACGCTCCCCCTAAAGCGTTGCCGTACCCTCACCTGGACCCTAAACCGTCCCCGTCCCCTAACCCTAACCCTAGCCAGAACCCTAAACCTAACCCTTCCCCGAAGCCTGACCCTCACCCGTCCCCTAATCCTAACCCGTACGCTAACACTAACCCGCGTCCTCACTCGCACGCTCCCACTAAATCGTTGCCGTACCCTCACCTGGACCCTAAACCGTCCCCGTCCCCTAACCCTAACCCTAGCCTGAACCCTAACACTAACACTTCCCCGAAGCCTGACCCTCACCCGTCCCCTAATCCTAACCCGTACGCTAACACTAACCCGCGCCCTCACACGCACGCTCCCCCTAAAGCGTTACCGTACCCTCACCTGGACCCTAAACCGTCCCCGTCCCCTAACCCTAACCCTGGCCCGAACCCTAACCCTAACCCTTCCCGAAGCCTGACCCTCACCCGTCCCCTAATCCTAACCCGTACGCTAACACTAACACGCGCCCTCACACGAACGCTCCCCATAAAGCGTTGCCGTACCCTCACCTGGACCCTAAACCGTCCCCGTCCCCTAACCCTAACCCTAGCCCGAACCCTAACCCTAACCCTTCCCCGAAGCCTGACCCTCACACGTCCCCTAATCCTAACCGGTACGCTAACACTAACCCGCGCCCTCACACGCACGCTCGCCCTAAAGCGTTGCCGTACCCTCACCTGGACCCTAAACCGTCCCCGTACCCTAACCCTAACCCTAGCCTGAACCCTAATCCTAACCCTTCCTTGAAGCCTGACCCTCACCCGTCCCCTAATCCTAACCCGTACGCTAACACTAACCCGCGCCCTCACACGCACGCTCCCCCTAAAGCGTTCCCGTACCCTCACCTGGACCCTAAACCGTCCCCGTCCCCTAACCCTAACCCTAGCCCGAACCCTAACCCTAACCCTTCCCTGAAGCCTGACCCTCACCCGTCCCCTAATCCTAACCCGTACGCTAACACTAACCCTTGCCCTCACACGCACGCTCCCCCTAAAGCGTTGCCGTACCCTCACCTGGACCCTAAACCTTCCCCGTCCCCTAACCCTAACCCTAGCCTGAACCCTAACACTAACACTTCCCCGAAGCCTGACCCTCACCCGTCCCCTAATCCTAACCCGTACGCTAACACTAACCCGTGCCCTCACACGCACGCTCCCCCTAAAGCGTTGCCGTACCCTCACCTGGACCCTAAACCGTCCCCGTCCCCTAACACTTACCCTAGCCCGAACCCTAACCCTAACCCTTCCCCGAAGCCTGACCCTCACCCGTCCCCTAATCCTAACCCGTACGCTAACACTAACCCGCGCCCTCACACGCACGCTCCCTCTAAAGCGTTGCCGTACCCTCACCTGGACCCTAAACCGTCCCCGTCCCCTAACCCTAACCCTAGCCCGAACCCTAACCCTAACCCTTCCCTGAAGCCTGACCCTCACCCGTCACCTAATCCTAACCCGTACGCTAACACTAACCCGCGCCCTCACACGCACGCTCCCCCTAAAGCGTTACCGTACCCTCACCTGGACCCTAAACCGTCCCCGTCCCCTAACCCTAACCCTGGCCCGAACCCTAACCCTAACCCTTCCCGAAGCCTGACCCTCACCCGTCCCCTAATCCTAACCCGTTCGCTAACACTAACACGCGCCCTCACACGAACGCTCCCCATAAAGCGTTGCCGTACCCTCACCTGGACCCTAAACCGTCCCCGTCCCCTAACCCTAACCCTAGCCCGAACCCTAACCCTAACCCTTCCCCGAAGCCTGACCCTCACACGTCCCCTAATCCTAACCGGTACGCTAACACTAACCCGCGCCCTCACACGCACGCTCGCCCTAAAGCGTTGCCGTACCCTCACCTGGACCCTAAACCGTCCCCGTACCCTAACCCTAACCCTAGCCTGAACCCTAATCCTAACCCTTCCTTGAAGCCTGACCCTCACCCGTCCCCTAATCCTAACCCGTACCCTAACACTAACCCGCGCCCTCACACGCACGCTCCCCCTAAAGCGTTCCCGTACCCTCACCTGGACCCTAAACCGTCCCCGTCCCCTAACCCTAACCCTAGCCCGAACACTAACCCTAACCCTTCCCTGAAGCCTGACCCTCACCCGTCCCCTAATCCTAACCCGTACGCTAACACTAGCCCTTGCCCTCACACGCACGCTCCCCCTAAAGCGTTGCCGTACCCTCACCTGGACCCTAAACCTTCCCCGTCCCCTAACCCTAACCCTAGCCTGAACCCTAACACTAACACTTCCCCGAAGCCTGACCCTCACCCGTCCCCTAATCCTAACCCGTACGCTAACACTAACCCGTGCCCTCACACGCACGCTCCCCCTAAAGCGTTGCCGTACCCTCACCTGGACCCTAAACCGTCCCCGTCCCCTAACACTTACCCTAGCCCGAACCCTAACCCTAACCCTTCCCCGAAGCCTGACCCTCACCCGTCCCCTAATCCTAACCCGTACGCTAACACTAACCCGCGCCCTCACACGCACGCTCCCTCTAAAGCGTTGCCGTACCCTCATCTGGACCCTAAACCGTCCCCGTCCCCTAACCCTAACCCTAGCCCGAACCCTAACCCTAACCCTTCCCTGAAGCCTGACCCTCACCCGTCCCCTAATCCTAACCCGTACGCTAACACTAACCCGCGCCCTCACATGCACGCTCCCCCTAAAGCGTTGCCGTACCCTCACCTGGATCCTAAACCGTCCCCGTCCCCTAACCCTAACCCTAGCCCGAACCCTAACTCTAACCCTTCCCCGAAGCCTGACCCTCACCCGTCCCCTAATCCTAACCCGTACGCTAACACTAACCCGCGCCCTCACACGCACGCTCCCCCTAAAGCGTTGCCGTACCCTCACCTGGACCCTAAACCTTCCCCGTCCCCTAACCCTAACCCTAGCCTGAACCCTAACCCTAACACTTCCCCAAAGCCTGACCCTCACCCGTCCCCTAATCCTAACCCGTACGCTAACACTAAACCGCGCCCTCACACGCACGCTCCCCCTAAAGCGTTGCCGTACCCTCACCTGGACCGTAAACCGTCCCCGTCCCCTAACCCTAACCCTAGCCAGAACCCTAAACCTAACCCTTCCCCGAAGCCTGACCCTCACCCGTCCCCTAATCCTAAACCGTACGCTAACACTAACCCGCGCCCTCACTCGTTCGCTCCCCCTAAAGCGTTGCCGTACCCTCACCTGGACCCTAAACCGTCCCCGTCCCCTAACACTAACCCTAGCCCGAACCCTAACCCTAACCCTTCCCCGAAGCCTGACCCTCACCCGTCCCCTAATCCTAACCCGTACGCTAACACTAACCCGCTCCCTCACACGCACGCTGCCCTTAAAGCGTTGCCGTACCCTCACCTGGACCCTAAACCGTCCCCGTCCCCTAACCCTAACCCTAGCCCGAACCCTAACCCTAACCCTTCCCCGAAGCCTGACCCTCACCCGTCCCCTAATCCTAACCCATATGCTAACACTAACCCGCGCCCTCACACGCACGCTCCCCCTAAAGCGTTGCCGTACCCTCACCTGGACCCTAAACCGTCCCCGTCCCCTAACCCTAACCCTAGCCCGAACCCTAAACCTAACCCTTCCCCGAAGCCTGACCCTCACCCGTCCCCTATTCCTAACCCGTACGCTAACACTAACCCGCGCCCTCACACGCACGCTCCCCCTAAAGCGTTGCCGTACCCTCACCTGGACCCTAAACCGTCCCCGTCCCCTAACCCTAACCCTAGCCCGAACCCTAACCCTAACCCTTCCCCGAACCCTGACCCTCACCCGTCCCCTAATCCTAAACCGTACGCTGACACTAACCCGCGCCCTCACACGCACGCTGCCCCTAAAGCGTTGCCGTATCCTCACCTGGACCCTAAACCGTCCCCGTCCCCTAACCCTAACCCTAGCCCGAACCCTAACCCTAACCCTTCCCCGAAGCCTGACCCTCACCCCTCCCCTAATCCTCACCCGTACGCTAACACTAACCCGCGCCCTCACACGCACGCTCCCCCTAAAGCGTTGCCGTACCCTCACCTGGAACCTAAACCGTCCCCGTCCCCTAACCCTAACCCTAGCCAGAACCCGAAACCTAACCCTTCCCCGAAGCCTGACCCTCACCCGTCCCCTAATCCTAACCCGTACGCTAACACTAACCCGCGTCCTCACTCGCACGCTCCCACTAAAGCGTTGCCGTACCCTCACCTGCACCCTAAACCGTCCCCGTCCCCTAACCCTAACCCTAGCCCGAACCCTAACCCTAACCCTTCCCCGAAGCCTGACCCTCACCCGTCCCCTACTCCTTACCCGTACGCTAACACTAAACCGCGCCCTCACACGCACGCTCCCCCTAAAGCGTTGCCGTACCCTCACCTGGACCCTAAACCGTCCCCGTCCCCTAACCCTAACCCTAGCCGGAACCCTAACCCTAAACCTTCCCCGAAGCCTGACCCTCACCCATCCCCTAATCCTAACCCGTACGCTAACACTAACCAGCGCCCTCACATGCACGCTGCCCCTAAAGCGTTGCCGTACCCTCACCTGGACCCTAAACCGTCCCCGTCCCCTACCCTAACCCTAGCCCGAACCCTAACCCTAACCCTTCCCTGAAGCCTGACCCTCACACGTCCCCTAATCCTAACCCGTACGCTAACACTAACCCGCGCCCTCACACGCACGCTCCCTCTAAAGCGTTGCCGTACCCTCACCTGGACCCTAAACCGTCCCCGTCCCCTAACCCTAACCCTAGCCCGAACCCTAACCCTAACCCTTCCCTGAAGCCTGACCCTCACCCGTCCCCTAATCCTAACCCGTACGCTAACACTAACCCGCGCCCTCACACGCACGCTCCCCCTAAAGCGTTGCCGTACCCTCACCTGGATCCTAAACCGTGCCCGTCCCCTAACCCTAACCCTAGCCTGAACCTTAACACTAACACTTCCCCGAAGCCTGACCCTCACCCGTCCCCTAACCCTAACCCGTACGCTAACACTAACCCGTGCCCTCACACGCACGCTCCCCCTAAAGCGTTGCCGTACCCTCACCTGGACCCTGAACCGTCCCCGTCCCCGTCCCCTAACCCTAGCCCGAACCCTAACCCTAACCCTTCCCTGAAGCCTGACCCTCACCCGTCCCCTAATCCTAAACCGTACGCTAACACTAAACCGCGCCCTCACACGCACGCTCCCCCTAAAGCGTTGCCGTACCCTCACCTGGACCCTAAACCTTCCCCGTCCCCTAACCCTAACCCTAGCCTGAACCCTAACCCTAACACTTCCCCAAAGCCTGACCCTCACCCGTCCCCTAATCCTAACCCGTACGCTAACACTAAACCGCGCCCTCACACGCACGCTCCCCCTAAAGCGTTGCCGTACCCTCACCTGGACCGTAAACCGTCCCCGTCCCCTAACCCTAACCCTAGCCAGAACCCTAAACCTAACCCTTCCCCGAAGCCTGACCCTCACCCGTCCCCTAATCCTAAACCGTACGCTAACACTAACCCGCGCCCTCACTCGTTCGCTCCCCCTAAAGCGTTGCCGTACCCTCACCTGGACCCTAAACCGTCCCCGTCCCCTAACACTAACCCTAGCCCGAACCCTAACCCTAACCCTTCCCCGAAGCCTGACCCTCACCCGTCCCCTAATCCTAACCCGTACGCTAACACTAACCCGCGCCCTCACACGCACGCTGCCCTTAAAGCGTTGCCGTACCCTCACCTGGACCCTAAACCGTCCCCGTCCCCTAACCCTAACCCTAGCCCGAACCCTAACCCTAACCCTTCCCCGAAGCCTGACCCTCACCCGTCCCCTAATCCTAACCCATATGCTAACACTAACCCGCGCCCTCACACGCACGCTCCCCCTAAAGCGTTGCCGTACCCTCACCTGGACCCTAAACCGTCCCCGTCCCCTAACCCTAACCCTAGCCCGAACCCTAAACCTAACCCTTCCCCGAAGCCTGACCCTCACCCGTCCCCTATTCCTAACCCGTACGCTAACACTAACCCGCGCCCTCACACGCACGCTCCCCCTAAAGCGTTGCCGTACCCTCACCTGGACCCTAAACCGTCCCCGTCCCCTAACCCTAACCCTAGCCCGAACCCTAACCCTAACCCTTCCCCGAACCCTGACCCTCACCCGTCCCCTAATCCTAAACCGTACGCTGACACTAACCCGCGCCCTCACACGCACGCTGCCCCTAAAGCGTTGCCGTATCCTCACCTGGACCCTAAACCGTCCCCGTCCCCTAACCCTAACCCTAGCCCGAACCCTAACCCTAACCCTTCCCCGAAGCCTGACCCTCACCCCTCCCCTAATCCTCACCCGTACGCTAACACTAACCCGCGCCCTCACACGCACGCTCCCCCTAAAGCGTTGCCGTACCCTCACCTGGAACCTAAACCGTCCCCGTCCCCTAACCCTAACCCTAGCCAGAACCCGAAACCTAACCCTTCCCCGAAGCCTGACCCTCACCCGTCCCCTAATCCTAACCCGTACGCTAACACTAACCCGCGTCCTCACTCGCACGCTCCCACTAAAGCGTTGCCGTACCCTCACCTGCACCCTAAACCGTCCCCGTCCCCTAACCCTAACCCTAGCCCGAACCCTAACCCTAACCCTTCCCCGAAGCCTGACCCTCACCCGTCCCCTACTCCTTACCCGTACGCTAACACTAAACCGCGCCCTCACACGCACGCTCCCCCTAAAGCGTTGCCGTACCCTCACCTGGACCCTAAACCGTCCCCGTCCCCTAACCCTAACCCTAGCCGGAACCCTAACCCTAAACCTTCCCCGAAGCCTGACCCTCACCCATCCCCTAATCCTAACCCGTACGCTAACACTAACCAGCGCCCTCACATGCACGCTGCCCCTAAAGCGTTGCCGTACCCTCACCTGGACCCTAAACCGTCCCCGTCCCCTACCCTAACCCTAGCCCGAACCCTAACCCTAACCCTTCCCTGAAGCCTGACCCTCACACGTCCCCTAATCCTAACCCGTACGCTAACACTAACCCGCGCCCTCACACGCACGCTCCCTCTAAAGCGTTGCCGTACCCTCACCTGGACCCTAAACCGTCCCCGTCCCCTAACCCTAACCCTAGCCCGAACCCTAACCCTAACCCTTCCCTGAAGCCTGACCCTCACCCGTCCCCTAATCCTAACCCGTACGCTAACACTAACCCGCGCCCTCACACGCACGCTCCCCCTAAAGCGTTGCCGTACCCTCACCTGGATCCTAAACCGTGCCCGTCCCCTAACCCTAACCCTAGCCTGAACCCTAACACTAACACTTCCCCGAAGCCTGACCCTCACCCGTCCCCTAACCCTAACCCGTACGCTAACACTAACCCGTGCCCTCACACGCACGCTCCCCCTAAAGCGTTGCCGTACCCTCACCTGGACCCTGAACCGTCCCCGTCCCCGTCCCCTAACCCTAGCCCGAACCCTAACCCTAACCCTTCCCTGAAGCCTGACCCTCACCCGTCCCCTAATCCTAAACCGTACGCTAACACTAAACCGCGCCCTCACACGCACGCTCCCCCTAAAGCGTTGCCGTACCCTCACCTGGAACCTAAACCGTCCCCGTCCCCTAACCACAACCCTAGCCCGAACCCTAAACCTAACCCTTCCCCGAAGCTGACCCTCACCCGTCCCCTAATCCTAATCCGTACACTAACACGAACCCGCGCCCTCACACTCACGCTCCCCCTAAAGCGTTGCCGTACCCTCACCTGGACCCTAAACCGTCCCCATCCCCTAACCCTAACCCTAGCCCGAACCCTAACCCTAACCCTTCCCTGAAGCCTGACCCTCACCCGTCCCCTAATCCTAACCCGTACGCTAACACTAACCCGCGTCCTCACTCGCACGCTCCCACTAAAGCGTTGCCGTACCCTCACCTGGACCCTAAACCGTCCCCGTCCCCTAACCCTAACCCTAGCCCGAACCCTAAACCTAACCCTTCCCCGAAGCCTGACCCTCACCCGTCCCCTATTCCTAACCCGTACGCTAACACTAACCCGCGCCCTCACACGCACGCTCCCCCTAAAGCTTTGCCATACCCTCACCTGGACCCTAAACCGTCCCCGTCCCCTAACCCTAACCCTAGCCCGAACCCTAAACCTAACCCTTCCCCGAAGCCTGACCCTCACCCGTCCCCTATTCCTAACCCGTACCCTAACACTAACCCGCGCCCTCACACGCACGCTCCCCCTAAAGCGTTGCCGTACCCTCACCTGGACCCTAAACCGTCCCCATCCCCTAACCCTAACCCTAGCCCGAACCCTAACCCTAACCCTTCCCCGAAGCCTGACACTCACACGTCCCCTAATCCTAACCCGTACGCTAACACTAACCCGCGCCCTCACACGCACGCTCCCCCTAAAGCGTTGCCGTACCCTCACCTGGACCCTAAACCGTCCCCGTCCCCGTCCCCTAACCCTAGCCCGAACCCTAACCCTAACCCTTCCCTGAAGCCTGACCCTCACCCGTCATCTAATCCTAACCCGTACGCTAACACTAAACCGCGCCCTCACACGCACGCTCCCCCTAAAGCGTTGCCGTACCCTCACCTGGACCCTAAACCGTCCCCGTCCCCTAACCCTAACCCTAGCCAAAACCCTAACCCTAACCCTTCCCCGAAGCCTGACCCTCACCCGTCCCCTAATCCTCACCCGTACGCTAACACTAACCCGCGCCCTCACACGCACGCTCCCCCTAAAGCGTTGCCGTACCCTCACCTGGAACCTATACCGTCCCCGTCCCCTAACCACAACCCTAGCCCGAACCCTAAACCTAACCCTTCCCCGAAGCCTGACCCTCACCCGACCCCTAATCCTAATCCGTACGCTAACACGAACCCGCGCCCTCACACGCACGCTCCCCCTAAAGCGTTGCCGTACCCTCACCTGGACCCTAAACCGTCCCCATCCCCTAACCCTAACCCTAGCACGAACCCTAACCCTAACCCTTCCCCGACGCCTGACCCTCATCCGTCCCCTAATCCTAATCCGTACGCTAACACTAACCCGCGCCCTCACACGCACGCTCCCCCTAAAGCGTTGCCGTACCCTCACCTGGACCCTAAACCGTCCCCGTCCCCTAACCCTAACCCTAGCCAGAACCCTAAACCTAACCCTTCCCCGAAGCCTGACCCTCACCCGTCCCCTAATCCTAACCCGTACGCTAACACTAACCCGCGTCCACACTCGCACGCTCCCACTAAAGCGTTGCCGTACCCTCACCTGGACCCTAAACCGTCCCCGTCCCCTAACCCTAACCCTAGCCCGAACCCTAACCCTAACCCTTCCCCGAAGCCTGACCCTCACCCGTCCCCTAATCCTTACCCGTACGCTAACACTAAACCGCGCCCTCACACGCACGCTCCCCCTAAAGCGTTGCCGTACCCTCACCTGGACCCTAAACCGTCCCCGTCCCCTAACCCTAACCCTAGCCGGAACCCTAACCCTAACCCTTCCCCGAAGCCTGACCCTCAACCGTCCCCTAATCCTAACCCGTACGCTAACACTAACCAGCGCCCTCACATGCACGCTGCCCCTAAAGCGTTGCCGTACCCTCACCTGGACCCTAAACCGTCCCCATCCCCTAACCCTAACCCTAGCCCGAACCCTAACCCTAAACCTTCCCCGAAGCCTGACCCTCACCCGTCCCCTAATCCTAACCCGTACGCTAACACTAACCGGCGCCCTCACACGCACGCTCCCTCTAAAGCGTTGCCGTACCCTCACCTGGACCCTAAACAGTCCCCGTCCCCTAACCCTAACCCTAGCCCGAACCCTAACCCTAACACTTCCCTGAAGCCTGACCCTCACCCGTCCCCTAATCCTAAACCGTACGCTAACACTAACCCGCGCCCTCACACGCACGCTCCCCCTAAAGCGTTGCCGTACCCTCACCTGGACCCTAAACCGTCCCCGTCCCCTAACCCTAACCCTAGCCCGAACCCTAACCCTAACCCTTCCCCGAAGCCTGACCCTCACCCGTCCCCTAATCCTAATCCGTACGCTAACACTAACCCCCGCCCTCACACGCACGCTGCCCTTAAAGCGTTGCCGTACCCTCACCTTGACCCTAAACCGTCCCCGTCCCCTAACCCTAACCCTAGCCCGAACCCTAACCCTAACTCTTCCCCGAAGCCTGACCCTCACCCGTCCCCTAATCCTAACCCGTACGCTAACACTAACCCGCGCCCTCACACGCACGCTCCCCCTAAAGCGTTGCCGTACCCTCACCTGGACCCTAAACCGTCCCCGTCCCCTAACCCTAACTCTAGCCCGAACCCTAAACCTAACCCTTCCCCGAAGCCTGACCCTCACCCGTCCCCTAATCCTAACCCGTACGCTAACACTAACCCACGCCCTCACACGCACGCTCCCCCTAAAGCGTTGCCATACCCTCACCTGGACCCTAAACCGTCCCCGTCCCCTAACCCTAACCCTAGCCAGAACCCTAAACCTAACCCTTCCCCGAAGCCTGACCCTCACCCGTCCCCTAATCCTAACCCGTACGCTAACACTAACCCGCGTCCTCACTCGCATGCTCCCACTAAAGCGTTGCCGTACCCTCACCTGGACCCTAAACCGTCCCCGTACCCTAACCCTAACCCTAGCCTGAACCCTAACACTAACACTTCCCCGAAGCCTGACCCTCACCCGTCCCCTAATCCTAACCCGTACGCTAACACTAACCCGCGCCCTCACACGCACGCTCCTTCTAAAGCGTTACCGTACCCTCACCTGGACCCTAAACCGTCCCCGTCCCCTAACCCTAACCCTAGCCCGAACCCTAACCCTAACCCTTCCCGAAGCCTGACCCTCACCCGTCCCCTAATCCTAACCCGTACGCTAACACTAACCCGCGCCCTCACACGCACGCTCCCCATAAAGCGTTGCCGTACCCTCACCTGGACCCTAAACCGTCCCCGTCCCCTAACGCTAACCCTAGCCCGAACCCTAACCCTAACCCTTCCCCGAAGCCTGACCCTCACCCGTCCCCTAATCCTAACCCGTACGCTAACACTAACCCGCGCCCTCACACGCACGCTCGCCCTAAAGCGTTGCCGTACCCTCACCTGGACCCTAAACCTTCCCCGTCCCCTAACCCTAACCCTAGCCCGAACCCTAACACTAACACTTCCCCGAAGCCTGACCCTCACCCGTCCCCTAATCCTAACCCGTACGCTAACACTAACCCGCGCCCTCACACGCACGCTCCCCCTAAAGCGTTGCCGTACCCTCACCTGGACCCTAAACCGTCCCTGTCCCCTAACACTTACCCTAGCCCGAACCCTAACCCTAACCCTTCCCCGAAGCCTGACCCTCACCCGTCCCCTAATCCTAACCCGTACGCTAACACTAACCCGCGCCCTCACACGCACGCTCCCTCTAAAGCGTTGCCGTACCCTCACCTGGACCCTAAACCGTCCCCGTACCCTAACCCTAACCCTAGTCCGAACCCTAACCCTAACCCTTCCCCGAAGCCTGACCCTCACCCGTCACCTAATCCTCACCCGTACGCTAACACTAACCCGCGCCCTCACACGCACGCTCCCCCTAAAGCGTTGCCGTACCCTCACCTGGAACCTAAACCGTCCCCGACCCCTAACCCTAACCCTAGCCCGAACCCTAAACCTAACCCTTCCCCGAAGCCTGACCCTCACCCATGCCCTAATCCTAACCCGTACACTAACACGAACCCGCGCCCTCACACGCACGCTCCCCCTAAAGCGTTGCCGTACCCTCACCTGGACCCTAAACCGTCCCCATCCCCTAACCCTAACCCTAGCCCGAACCCTAACCCTAACCCTTCCCCGAAGCCTGACCCTCACCCGTCCCCTAATCCTAACCCGTACGCTAACACTAACCCACGTCCTCACTCGCACGCTCCCACTAAAGCGTTGCCGTACCCTCACCTGGACCCTAAACCGTCCCCGTCCCCTAACCCTAACCCTAGCCCGAACCCTAACCCTAACCCTTCCCCGAAGCCTGACCCTCACCCGTCCCCTAATCCTTACCCGTACGCTAACACTAAACCGCGCCCTCACACGCACGCTCCCCCTAAAGCGTTGCCGTACCCTCACCTGGACCCTAAACCGTCCCCGTCCCCTAACCCTAACCCTAGCCCGAACCCTAACCCTAACCCTTCCCCGAAGCCTGACCCTCACCCATCCCCTAATCCTAACCCATACGCTAACACTAACCAGCGCCCTCACATGCACGCTGCCCCTAAAGCGTTGCCATACCCTCACCTGGACCCTAAACCGTCCCCGTCCCCTAACCCTAACCCTAGCCCGAACCCTAACCCTAACTCTTCCCCGAAGCCTGACCCTCACCCGTCCACTAATCCTAACCCGTACGCTAACAATAAACCGCGCCCTCACACGCACGCTCCCCCTAAAGCGTTGCCGTACCCTCACCTGGACCCTAAACCGTCCCCGTCCCCTAACCCTAACCCTAGCCCGAACCCTAACCCTAACCCTTCCCCGAAGCCTGACCCTCACCCGTCCCCTAATCCTAACCCGTACGCTAACACTAACCCGTGCCCTCACACGCACGCTCGCCCTAAAGCGTTGCCGTACCCTCACCTGGACCCTAAACCGTCCCCGTACCCTAACCCTAACCCTAGCCTGAACCCTAATCTTAACGCTTCCTTGAAGCCTGACCCTCACCCGTCCCCTAATCCTTACCCGTACGCTAACACTAACCCGCGCCCTCACACGCACGCTCCCCCTAAAGTGTTCCGGTACCCTCACCTGGACCCTAAACCGTCCCCGTCCCCTAACCCTAACCCTAGCCCGAACCCTAACCCTAACCCTTCCCTGAAGCCTGACCCTCACCCGTCCCCTAATCCTAACCCGTACACTAACACTAACCCTTGCCCTCATACGCACGCTCCCCCTAAAGCGTTGCCGTACCCTCACCTGGACCCTAAACCTTCCCCGTCCCTAACCCTAACCCTAGCCTGAACCCTAACACTAACACTTCCCCGAAGCCTGACCCTCACCCGTCCCTTAATCCTAACCCGTACGCTAACACTAACCCGCGCCCTCACACGCACGCTCCCTCTAAAGCGTTGCCGTACCCTCACCTGGAACCTAAACCGTCCCCGTCCCCTAACCCTAACCCTAGCCCGAACCCTAACCCTAACCCTTCCCTGAACCCTGACCCTCACCCGTCACCTAATCCTAACCCGTACGCTAACACTAACCCGCGCCCTCACTCGCATGCTCCCCCTAAAGCGTTGCCGTACCCTCACCTGGACCCAGAACCGTCCCCATCCCCGTCCCCTAACCCTAGCCAGAACCCTAACCCTAACACTTCCCCGAAGCCTGACCCTCACCCGTCCCCTAATCCTAACCCGTACGCTAACAATAACCCGTGCCCTCACACGCACGCTCCCCCTAAAGCGTTGCCGTACCCTCACCTGGACCCTAAACCGTCCCCGTCCCCTAACCCTAACCCTAGCCCGAACCCTAACCCTAACCCTTCCCCGAAGCCTGACCCTCACCCGTCCCCTAATCCTAACCCGTACGCTAACACTAACCCGCGCCCTCACACGCACGCTGCCCTTAAAGCGTTGCCGTACCCTCAACTGGACCCTAAACCGTCCCCGTCCCCTAACCCTAACCCTAGCCCGAACCCTAACCCTAACACTTCCCCGAAGCCTGACCCTCACCCGTCCCCTAATCCTAACCCGTACGCTAACACTAACCCGCGCCCTCACACACACGCTCCCCCTAAAGCGTTGCCGTACCATCACCTGGACCCTAAACCGTCCCCGTCCCCTAACCCTAACCCTAGCCCGAACCCTAAACCTAACCCTTCCCCGAAGCCTGACCCTCACCTGTCCCCTATTCCTAACCCGTACGCTAGCACTAACCAACGCCCTCACACGCACGCTCCCCCTAAAGCGTTGCCGTACCCTCACCTGGACCCTAAACCGTCCCCGTCCCCTAACCCTAACCCTAGCCCGAACCCTAACCCTAACCCTTCCCCGAACCCTGACCCTCACCCGTCCCCTAATCCTAAACCGTACGCTAACACTAACCCGCGCCCTCACACGCACGCTGCCCCTAAAGCGTTGCCGTACCCTCACCTGGACCCTAAACCGTCCCCGTCCCCTAACCCTAACCCTAGCCCGAACCCTAACCCTAACCCTTCCCTGAAGCCTGACCCTCACCCGTCCCCTAATCCTCACCCGTACGCTAACACTAACCCGTGCCCTCACACGCACGCTCCCCCTAAAGCGTTGCCGTACCCTCACCTGGAACCTAAACCGTCCCCGTCCCCTAACCCTAACCCTAGCCCGAACCCTAAACCTAACCCTTCCCCGAAGCCTGACCCTCACCCGTCCCCTAATCCTAACCCGTACACTGACACGAACCCGCGCCCTCACACGCACGCTCCCCCTAAAGCGTTGCCGTACCCTCACCTGGGCCCTAAACCGTCCCCATCCCCTAACCCTAACCCTAGCCCGAACCCTAACCCTAACCCTTCCCCGAAGCCTGACCCTCACCCGTCCCCTAATCCTAACCCGTACGCTAACACTAACCCGCGCCCTCACACGCACGCTCCCTCTAAAGCGTTGCCGTACCCTCACCTGGACCCTAAACCGTCCCCGTCCCCTAACCCTAACCCTAGCCCGAACCCTAACCCTAACCCTTCCCTGAAGCCTGACCCTCACCCGTCCCCTAATCCTAACCCGTACGCTAACACTAACCCACGCCCTCACACGCACGCTCCCCCTAAAGCGTTGCCGTACCCTCACCTGGATCCTAAACCATCCCCGTCCCCTAACCCTAACCCTAGCCTGAACCCTAACACTAACACTTCCCCGAAGCCTGACCCTCAACCGTCCCCTAATCCTAACCCGTACGCTAACACTAACCCGTGCCCTCACACGCACGCTCCCCCTAAAGCGTTGCCGTACCCTCACCTGGACCCTGAACCGTCCCCGTCCCCGTCCCCTAACCCTAGCCCGAACCCTAACCCTAACCCTTCCCCGAAGCCTGACCCTCACCCGTCCCCTAATCCTAACCCGTACGCTAACACTAAACCGCGCCCTCACATGCACGCTCCCCCTAAAGTGTTGCCGTACCCTCACCTGGACCCTAAACCGTCCCCGTCCCCTAACCCTAACCCTAGCCCGAACCCTAACCCTAACCCTTCCCCGAAGCCTGACCCTCACACGTCCCCTAATCCTAACCCGTACGATAACACTAACCCGCGCCCTCACACGCACGCTCGCCCTAAAGCGTTGCCGTACCCTCACCTGGACCCTAAACCGTCCCCGTACCCTAACCCTAACCCTAGCCTGAACCCTAATCCTAACCCTTCCTTGAAGCCTGACCCTCACCCGTCCCCTAATCCTAACCCGTACGCTAACACTAACCCGCGCCCTCACACGCACGCTCCCCCTAAAGCGTTCCCGTACCCTCACCTGGACCCTAAACCGTCCCCGTCCCCTAACCCTAACCCTAGCCCGAACCCTAACCCTAACCCTTCCCTGAAGCCTGACCCTCACCCGTCCCCTAATCCTCACCCGTACGCTAACACTAACCCGCGCCCTCACACGCACGCTCCCCCTAAAGCGTTGCCGTACCCTCACCTGGACCCTAAACCGTCCCCGTCCCCTAACCCTAACCCTAGCCTGAACCCTAACACTAACACTTCCCCGAAGCCTGACCCTCACCCGTCCCCTAATCCTAACCCGTACGCTAACACTAACCCGTACCCTCACACGCACGCTCCCCCTAAATCGTTGCCGTACCCTCACCTGGACCCTAAACCGTCCCCGTCCCCTAACACTTACCCTAGCCCGAACCCTAACCCTAACCCTTCCCCGAAGCCTGACCCTCACCCGTCCCCTAATCCTAACCCGTACGCTAACACTAACCCACGCCCTCACACGCACGCTCCCCCTAAAGCGTTGCCGTACCCTCACCTGGATCCTAAACCGTCCCCGTCCCCTAACCCTAACCCTAGCCTGAACCCTAACACTAACACTTCCCCGAAGCCTGACCCTCACCCGTCCCCTAATCCTAACCCGTACGCTAACACTAACCCGTGCCCTCACACGCACGCTCCCACTAAAGCGTTGCCGTACACTCACCTGGACCCTGAACCGTCCCCATCCCCGTCCCCTAACCCTAGCCCGAACCCTAACCCTAACCCTTCCCCGAAGCCTGACCCTCACCCGTCCCCTAATCCTAACCCGTACGCTAACACTAACCCTTGCCCTCATACGCACGCTCCCCCTAAAGCGTTGCCGTACCCTCACCTGGACCCTAAACCTTCCCCGTCCCTAACCCTAACCCTAGCCTGAACCCTAACACTAACACTTCCCCGAAGCCTGACCCTCACCCGTCCCTTAATCCTAACCCGTACGCTAACACTAACCCGCGCCCTCACACGCACGCTCCCTCTAAAGCGTTGCCGTACCCTCACCTGGAACCTAAACCGTCCCCGTCCCCTAACCCTAACCCTAGCCCGAACCCTAACCCTAACCCTTCCCTGAACCCTGACCCTCACCCGTCCCCTAATCCTAACCCGTACGCTAACACTAACCCGCGCCCTCACTCGCATGCTCCCCCTAAAGCGTTGCCGTACCCTCACCTGGACCCTGAACCGTCCCCATTCCCGTCCCCTAACCCTAGCCAGAACCCTAACCCTAACCCTTCCCCGAAGCCTGACCCTAACCCGTCCCCTAATCCTAACCCGTACGCTAACACTAACCCGTGCCCTCACACGCACGCTCCCCCTAAAGCGTTGCCGTACCCTCACCTGGACCCTAAACCGTCCCCGTCCCCTAACCCTAACCCTAGCCCGAACCCTAACCCTAACCCTTCCCCGAAGCCTGACCCTCACCCGTCCCCTAATCCTAACCCGTACGCTAACACTAACCCGCGCCCTCACACGCACGCTGCCCTTAAATCGTTGCCGTACCCTCAACTGGACCCTAAACCGTCCCCGTCCCCTAACCCTAACCCTAGCCCGAACCCTAACCCTACCCCTTCCCCGAAGCCTGACCCTCACCCGTCCCCTAATCCTAACCCGTACGCTAACACTAACCCGCGCCCTCACACGCACGCTCCCCCTAAAGCGTTGCCGTACCCTCACCTGGACCCTAAACCGTCCCCGTCCCCTAACCCTAACCCTAGCCCGAACCCTAAACCTAACCCTTCCCCGAAGCCTGACCCTCACCTGTCCCCTATTCCTAACCCGTACGCTAACACTAACCAACGCCCTCACACGCACGCTCCCCCTAAAGCGTTGCCGTACCCTCACCTGGACCCTAAACCGTCCCCGTCCCCTAACCCTAACCCTAGCCCGAACCCTAACCCTAACCCTTCCCCGAACCCTGACCCTCACCCGTCCCCTAATCCTAACCCGTACGCTAACACTAACCCGCGCCCTCACACGCACGCTCCCCCTAAAGCGTTGCCGTACACTCACCTGGACCCTAAACCGTCCCCGTCCCCTAACCCTAACCCTAGCCCTAACCCTAAACCTAACCCTTCCCCGAAGCCTGACCCTCACCCGTCCCCTATTCCTAACCCGTACGCTAACACTAACCCGCGCCCTCACACGCACGCTCCCCCTAAAGCGTTGCCGTACCCTCACCTGGACCCTAATCCGTCCCCGTCCCCTAACCCTAACCCTAGCCCGAACCCTAACCCTAACCCTTCCCCGAACCCTGACCCTCACCCGTCCCCTAATCCTAAACCGTACGCTAACACTAACCCGCGCCCTCACACGCACGCTGCCCCTAAAGCGTTGCTGTACCCTCACCTGGACCCTAAACCGTCCCCGTCCCCTAACCCTAACCCTAGCCCGAACCCTAAACCTAACACTTCCCCGAAGCCTGACCCTCACCCGTCCCCTAATCCTAACCCGTACACTAACACGAACCCGCGCCCTCACACGCACGCTCCCCCTAAAGCGTTGCCGTACCCTCACCTGGACCCTAAACCGTCCCCATCCCCTAACCCTAACCCTAGCCCGAACCCTAACCCTAACCCTTCCCCGAAGCCTGACCCTCACCCGTCCCCTAATCCTAACCCGTACGCTAACACTAACCCACGCCCTCACACGCACGCTCCCCCTAAAGCGTTGCCATACCCTCACCTGGACCCTAAACCGTCCCCGTCCCCTAACCCTAACCCTAGCCAGAACCCTAAACCTAACCCTTCCCCGAAGCCTGACCCTCACCCGTCCCCTAATCCTAACCCGTACGCTAACACTAACCCGCGTCCTCACTCGCACGCTCCCACTAAAGCGTTGCCGTACCCTCACCTGGACCCTAAACCTTCCCCGTCCCCTAACCCTAACCCTAGCCCGAAGCCTAACACTAACACTTCCCCGAAGCCTGACCCTCACCCGTCCCCTAATCCTAACCCGTACGCTAACACTAACCCGCGCCCTCACACGCACGCTCCCCCTAAAGCGTTGCCGTACCCTCACCTGGACCCTAAACCGTCCCTGTCCCCTAACACTTACCCTAGCCCGGACCCTAACCCTAACCCTTCCCCGAAGCCTGACCCTCACCCGTCCCCTAATCCTAACCCGTACGCTAACACTAACCCGCGCCCTCACACGCACGCTCCCTCTAAAGCGTTGCCGTACCCTCACCTGGACCCTAAACCGTCCCCGTCCCCTAACCCTAACCCTAGACCGAACCCTAACCCTAACCCTTCCCTGAAGCCTGATACTCACCCGTCCCCTAATCCTAACCCGTACGCTAACACTAACCCGCGCCCTCACACGCACGCTCCCCCTAAAGCGTTGCCGTACCCTCACCTGGATCCGAAACCGTCCCCGTCCCCTAACCCTAACCCTAGCCTGAACCCTAACACTAACACTTCCCCGAAGCCTGACCCTCACCCGTCCCCTAATCCTAACCCGTACGCTAACACTAACCCGTGCCCTCACACGCACGCTCCCCCTAAAGCGTAGTCGTACCCTCACCTGGACCCTGAACCGTCCCCGTCCCCGTCCCCTAACCCTAGCCCGAACCCTAACCCTAACCCTTCCCAGAAGCCTGACCCTCACCCGTCCCCTAATCCTAACCCGTACGCTAACACTAAACCGCGCCCTCACACGCACGCTCCCCCTAAAGCGTTGCCGTACCCTCACCTGGACCCTAAACCGTCCCCGTCCCCTAACCCTAACCCTAGCCAGAACCCTAAACCTAACCCTTCCCCGAAGCCTGACCCTCACCCGTCCCCAAATCCTAAACCGTACGCTAACACTAACCCGCGCCCTCACTCGTTCGCTCCCCCTAAAGCGTTGCCGTACCCTCACCTGGACCCTAAACCGTCCCCGTCCCCTAACCCTAACCCTAGCCCGAACCCTAACCCTAACCCTTCCCCGAAGCCTGACCCTCACCCGTCCCCTAATCCTAACCCGTACGCTAACACTAACCCACGCCCTCACACGCCCGCTCCCCCTAAAGCGTTGCCGTTCCCTCACCTGGACCCTAAACCGTCCCCGTCCCCTAACCCTAACCCTAGCCCAAACCCTAACTCTAACACTTCCCCGAAGCCTGACACTCACCCGTCCCCTAATCCTAACCCGTACGCTAACACTAACCCGCGCCCTCACACGCACGCTCCCCCTAAAGCGTTGCCGTACCCTCACCTGGACCCTAAACCGTCCCTGTCCCCTAACCCTAACCCTACCCCGAACCCTAACCCTAACCCTTCCCCGAAGCCTGACCCTCACCCGTCCCCTAATCCTAACTCGTACGCTAACACTAACCCGCGCCCTCACACGCACGCTGCCCCTAAAGCGTTGCCGTACCCTCACCTGGACCCTAAACCGTCCCCGTCCCCTAACCCTAACCCTAGCCCGAACCCTAACCCTAACCCTTCCCCGAAGCCTGACCCTCACCCGTCCCCTAATCCTAACCCGTACGCTAACACTAACCCGCGCCCTCACACGCACGCTCCCCCTAAAGCGTTGCCGTACCCTCACCTGGACCCTAAACCGTCCCCGTCCCCTAACCCTAACCCTAGCCCGAACCATAAACCTAACCCTTCCCTGAAGCCTGACCCTCACCCGTCCCCTATTCCTAACCCGTACGCTAACACTAACCCGCGCCCTCACACGCACGCTCCCCCTAAAGCGTTGCCGTACCCTCACCTGGACCCTAAACCGTCCCCGTCCCCTAACCCTAACCCTAGCCCGAACCCTAACCCTAACCCTTCCCCGAAGCCTGACCCTCACCCGTCCCCTAATCCTAAACCGTACGCTAACACTAACCCGCGCCCTCACACGCACGCTGCCCCTAAAGCGTTGCCGTACCCTCACCTGGACCCTAAACCGTCCCCGTCCCCTAACCCTAACCCTAGCCCGAACCCTAACCCTAACCCTTCCCCGAAGCCTGACCCTCACCCGTCCCCTAATCCTCACCCGTACGCTAACACTAACCCGCGCCCTCACACGCACGCTCCCCCTAAAGCGTTGCCGTACCCTCACCTGGAACCTAAACCGTCCCCGACCCCTAACGCTAACCCTAGCCCGAACCCTAAACCTAACCCTTCCCTGAAGCCTGACCCTCACCCGTCCCCTAATCCTAACCCGTACACTAACACGAACCCGCGCCCTCACACGCACGCTCCCCCTAAAGCGTTGCCGTACCCTCACCTGGACCCTAAACCGTCCCCATCCCCTAACCCTAACCCTAGCCCGAACCCTAACCCTAACCCTTCCCCGAAGCCTGACCCTCACCCGTCCCCTAATCCTAACCCGTACGCTAACACTAACCCGCGTCCTCACTCGCACGCTGCCACTAAAGCGTTGCCGTACCCTCACCTGGACCCTAAACCGTCCCCGTCCCCTAACCCTAACCCTAGCCCGAACCCTAACTCTAACCCTTCCCCGAAGCCTGACCCTCACCCGTCCCCTAATCCTTACCCGTACGCTAACACTAAACCGCGCCCTCACACGCACGCTCCCCCTAAAGCGTTGTCGTACCCTCACCTGGACCCTAAACCGTCCCCGTCCCCTAACCCTAACCCTAGCCAGAACCCTAAACCTAACCCTTCCCCGAAGCCTGACCCTCACCCGTCCCCTAATCCTAAACCGTACGCTAACACTAACCCCCGCCCTCACTCGTTCGCTCCCCCTAAAGCGTTGCCGTACCCTCACCTGGACCCTAAACCGTCCCCGTCCCCTAACCCTAACCCTAGCCCGAACCCTAACCCTAACCCTTCCCCGAAGTCTGACCCTCACCCGTCCCCTAATCCTAACCCGTACGCTAACACTAACCCGCGCCCTCACACGCAAGCTCCCCCTAAAGCGTTGCCGTTCCCTCACCTGGACCCTAAACCGTCCCCATCCCCTAACCCTAACCCTAGCCCGAACCCTAACCCTAACCCTTCCCCGAAGCCTGACCCTCACCCTTCCCCTAATCCTAACCCGTACGCTAACACTAACCCGCGCCCTCACTCGCACGCTCTCCCTAAAGCGTTGCCGTACCCTCACCTGGACCCTGAACCGTCCCCATCCCCGTCCCCTAACCCTAGCCCGAACCCTGACCCTAACCCTTCCCCGAAGCCTGACCCTCACCCGTCCCCTAATCCTAACCCGTACGCTAACACTAAACCGCGCCATCACACGCACGCTCCCCCTAAAGCGTTGCCGTACCCTCAACTGGACCCTAAACCGTCCCCGTCCCCTAACCCTAACCCTAGCCAGAACCCTAACCCTAACCCTTCCCCGAAGCCTGACCCTCACCCGTCCCCTAATCCTAAACCGTACGCTAACACTAACCCGCGCCCTCACTCGTTCGCTACCCCTAAAGCGTTGCCGTACCCTCACCTGGACCCTAAACCGTCCCCGTCCCCTAACCCTAACCCTAGCCCGAACCCTAACCCTAACCCTTCCCCGAAGCCTGACCCTCACCCGTCCCCTAATCCTAACCCGTACGCTAACACTAACCCGCGCCCTCACACGCACGCTCCCCCTAAAGCGTTGCCGTTCCCTCACCTGGACCCTAAACCGTCCCCGTCCCCTAACCCTAACCCTAGCCCGAACCCTAACTCTAACCCTTCCCCGAAGTCTGACCCTCACCCGTCCCCTAATCCTAACCCGTACGCTAACACTAACCCGCGCCCTCACTCGTTCGCTCCCCCTAAAGTGTTGCCGTACCCTCACCTGGACCCTAAACCTTCCCCGTCCCCTAACCCTAACCCTAGCCCGAACCCTAACCCTAACCCTTCCCCGAAGCCTGACCCTCACCCGTCCCCTAATCCTAACCCGTACGCTAACACTAACCCGCGCCCTCACACGCACGCTCCCCCTAAAGCGTTGCCGTACCCTCACCTGGATCCTAAACCGTCCCCGTCCCCTAACCCTAACCCTAGACTGAACCCTAACACTAACACTTCCCCGAAGCCTGACCCTCACCCGTCCCCTAATCCTAACCCGTACGCTAACACTAACCCGTGCCCTCACACGCACGCTCCACCTAAAGCGTTGCAGTACCCTCACCTGGACCCTGAACCGTCCCCGTCCCCGTCCCCTAATCCTAGCCCGAACCCTAACCCTAACCCTTCCCCGAAGCCTGACCCTCACCCATCCCCTAATCCTAACCCGTACGCTAACACTAAACCGCGCCCTCACACGCACGCTCCCCCTAAAGCGTTGCCGTACCCTCACCTGGACCCTAAACCTTCCCCGTCCCCTAACCCTAACCCTAGCCCGAAGCCAAACCTAACCCTTCCCCGAAGCCTGACCCTCACCCGTCCCCTATTCCTAACCCGTACGCTAACACTAACCCGCGCCCTCACACGCACGCTGCCCCTAAAGCGTTGCCGTACCCTCACCTGGACCCTAAACCGTCCCCGTCCCCTAACCCTAACCCTAGCCCGTACCCTAACCCTAACCCTTCCCCGAAGCCTGACCCTCACCCGTCCCCTAATCCTAACCCGTACGCTAACACTAACCCGCGCCCTCACACGCACGCTCCCCCTAAAGCGTTGCCGTTCCCTCACCTGGACCCTAAACCGTCCCCGTCCCCTAACCCTAACCCTAGCCCGAACCCTAACTCTAACCCTTCCCCGAAGCCTGACCCTCACCCGTCCCCTAATCCTAACCCGTACGCTAACACTAACCCGCGCCCTCAAGGCACGCTCCCCCTAAAGCGTTGCCGTACCCTCACCTGGACCCTAAACCGTCCCCGTCCCCTAACCCTAACCCTAGCCCGAACCCTAACCCTAACCCTTCCCCGAAGCCTGACCCTCACCCGTCCCCTAATCCTAACCCGTACACTAACACGAACCCGCGCCCTCACACGCACGCTCCCCCTAAAGCGTTGCCGTACCCTCACCTGGACCCTAAACCGTCCCCATCCCCTAACCCTAACCCTAGCCCGAACCCTAAACCTAACCCTTCCCCGAAGCCTGACCCTCACCCGTCCCCTAATCCTAACCCGTACGCTAACACGAACCCGCGCCCTCACACGCACGCTCCCCCTAAAGCGTTGCCGTACCCTCACCTGGACCCTAAACCGTCCCCGTCCCCTAACCCTAACCCTAGCCAGAACCCTAAACCTAACCCTTCCCCGAAGCCTGACCCTCACCCGTCCCCTAATCCTAACCCGTACGCTAACACTAACCCGCGTCCTCACTCGCACGCTCCCACTAAAGCGTTGCCGTACCCTCACCTGGACCCTAAACCGTCCCCGTCCCCTAACCCTAACCCTAGCCCGAACCCTAACCCTAACCCTTCCCCGAAGCCTGACCCTCACCCGTCCCCTAATCCTTACCCGTACGCTAACACTAAACCGCGCCCTCACACGCACGCTCCCCCTAAAGCGTTGCCGTACCCTCACCTGGACCCTAAACCGTCCCCGTCCCCTAACCCTAACCCTAGCCAGAACCCTAAACCTAACCCTTCCCCGAAGTCTGACCCTCACCCGTCCCCTAATCCTAACCCGTACGCTAACACTAACCCGCGCCCTCACACGCAAGCTCCCCCTAAAGCGTTGCCGTTCCCTCACCTGGACCCTAAACCGTCCCCATCCCCTAACCCTAACCCTAGCCCGAACCCTAACCCTAACCCTTCCCCGAAGCCTGACCCTCACCCTTCCCCTAATCCTAACCCGTACGCTAACACTAACCCGCGCCCTCACTCGCACGCTCTCCCTAAAGCGTTGCCGTACCCTCACCTGGACCCTGAACCGTCCCCATCCCCGTCCCCTAACCCTAGCCCGAACCCTGACCCTAACCCTTCCCCGAAGCCTGACCCTCACCCGTCCCCTAATCCTAACCCGTACGCTAACACTAAACCGCGCCATCACACGCACGCTCCCCCTAAAGCGTTGCCGTACCCTCACCTGGACCCTAAACCGTCCCCGTCCCCTAACCCTAACCCTAGCCAGAACCCTAAACCTAACCCTTCCCCGAAGCCTGACCCTCACCCGTCCCCTAATCCTAAACCGTACGCTAACACTAACCCGCGCCCTCACTCGTTCGCTCCCCCTAAAGCGTTGCCGTACCCTCACCTGGACCCTAAACCGTCCCCGTCCCCTAACCCTAACCCTAGCCCGAACCCTAACCCTAACCCTTCCCCGAAGCCTGACCCTCACCCGTCCCCTAATCCTAACCCGTACGCTAACACTAACCCGCGCCCTCACACGCACGCTCCCCCTAAAGCGTTGCCGTTCCCTCACCTGGACCCTAAACCGTCCCCGTCCCCTAACCCTAACCCTAGCCCGAACCCTAACTCTAACCCTTCCCCGAAGCCTGACCCTCACCCGTCCCCTAATCCTAACCCGTACGCTAACACTAACCCGCGCCCTCAAGGCACGCTCCCCCTAAAGCGTTGCCGTACCCTCACCTGGACCCTAAACCGTCCCCGTCCCCTAACCCTAACCCTAGCCCGAACCCTAACCCTAACCCTTCCCCGAAGCCTGACCCTCACCCGTCCCCTAATCCTAACCCGTACGCTAACACTAACCCGCGCCCTCACATGCACGCTGCCCTTAAAGCGTTGCCGTACCCTCACCTGGACCCTAAACCGTCCCCGTCCCCTAACCCTAACCCTAGCCCGAACCCTAACCCTAACCCTTCCCCGAAGCCTGACCCTCACCCGTCCCCTAATCCTAACCCGTACGCTAACACTAACCCGCGCCCTCACACGCACGCTCCCCCTAAAGCGTTGCCGTACCCTCACCTGGACCATAAACCGTCCCCGTCCCCTACCCCTAACCCTAGCCCGAACCCTAACCCTAACCCTTCCCCGAAGCCTGACCCTCACCCATCCCCTAATCCTAACCCGTACGCTAACACTAACCCGCGCCCTCACACGCACGCTCCCCCTAAAGCGTTGCCGTACCCTCACCTGGACCCTAAACCGTCCCCGTCCCCTAACCCTAACCCTAGCCCGAACCCTAACCCTAACCCTTCCCCGAAGCCTGACCCTCACCCGTCCCCTAATCCTAACCCGTACGCTAACACTAACCATTGCCCTCACACGCACGCTCCCCCTAAAGCGTTGCCGTACCCTCACCTGGACCCTAAACCGTCCCGTCCCCTAACCCTAACCCTAGCCCGAACCCTAAACCTAACCCTTCCCCGAAGCCTGACCCTCACCCGTCCCCTATTCCTAACCCGTACGCTAACACTAACCCGCGCCCTCACACGCACGCTCCCCCTAAAGCATTGCCGTACCCTCACCTGGACCCTAAACCGTCCCCGTCCCCTAACCCTAACCCTAGCCCGAACCCTAACCCTAACCCTTCCCCAAACCCTGACCCTCACCCGACCCCTAATCCTAAACCGTACGCTAACACTAACCCGCGCCCTCACACGCACGCTGCCCCTAAAGCGTTGCCGTACCCTCACCTGGACACTAAACCGTCCCCGTCCCCTAACCCTAACCCTAGCCTGAACCCTAACACTAACACTTCCCCGAAGCCTGACCCTCACCCGTCCCCTAATCCTAACCCGAACGCTAACACTAACCCGCGCCCTCACACGCACGCTCCCCCTAAAGCGTTGCCGTACCCTCACCTGGACCCTGAACCGTCCCCGTCCCCGTCCCCTAACCCTAGCCCGAACCCTAACCCTAACCCTTCCCCGAAGCCTGACCCTCACCCGTCCCCTAATCCTAACCCGTACGCTAACACTAAACCGCGCCCTCACACGCACGCTCCCCCTAAAGCGTTGCCGTACCCTCACCTGGACCCTAAACCGTCCCCGTCCCCTAACCCTAACCCTAGCCAGAACCCTAAACCTAACCCTTCCCCGAAGCCTGACCCTCACCCGTCCCCTAATCCTAAACCGTACGCTAACACTAACCCGCGCCCTCACTCGTTCGCTCCCCCTAAAGCGTTGCCGTTCCCTCACCTGGACGCTAAACCGTCCCCGTCCCCTAACCCTAAACCTAGCCCGAACCCTAACCCTAACCCTTCCCCGAAGCCTGACCCTCACCCGTCCCCTAATCCTAACCCGTACGCTAACACTAACCCGCGCCCTCACACGCACGCTCCCCCTAAAGCGTTGCCGTTCCCTCACCTGGACCCTAAACCGTCCCCGTCCCCTAACCCTAACCCTAGCCCGAACCCTAACTCTAATCCTTCCCCGAAGCCTGACCCTCACCCGTCCCCTAATCCTAAACCGTACGCTAACACTAACCCGCGCCCTCACACGCACGCTCCCCCTAAAGCGTTGCCGTACCCTCACCTGGACCCTAAACCTTCCCCGTCCCCTAACCCTAACCCTAGCCTGAACCCTAACACTAACACTTCCCCGAAGCCTGACCCTCACCCGTCCCCTAATCCTAACCCGTACGCTAACACTAAACCATGCCCTCACACGCACGCTCCCCCTAAAGCGTTGCCGTACCCTCACCTGGACCCTGAACCGTCCCCGTCCCCGTCCCCTAACCCTAGCCCGAACCCTAACCCTAACCCTTCCCCGAAGCCTGACCCTCACCCGTCCCCTAATCCTAACCCGTACGCTAACACTAACCCGCGCCCTCACACGCACGCTCGCCCTAAAGCGTTGCCGTACCCTCACCTGGACCCTAAACCGTCCCCGTACCCTAACCCTAACCCTAGCCTGAACCCTAATCCTAACCCTTCCTTGAAGCCTGACCCTCACCCGTCCCCTAATCCTAACCCGTACGCTAACACTAACCCGCGCCCTCACACGCACGCTCCCCCTAAAGCATTGCCATACCCTCACCTGGACCCTAAACCGTCCCCGTCCCCTAACCCTAACCCTAGCCCGAACCCTAACCCTAACCCTTCCCCGAAGCCTGACCCACACCCGTCCCCTAATCCTAACCCGTACGCTAACACTAACCCGCGCCCTCACACGCACGCTCCCCCTAAAGCGTTGCCGTACCCTCACCTGGACCCTAAACCGTCCCCGTCCCCTAACCCTAACCCTAGCCCGAACCCTAACCCTAACCCTTCCCCGAAGCCTGACCCTCACCCGTCCCCTAATCCTAACCCGTACGCTAACACTAACCCGCGCCCTCACACGCACGCTCCCTCTAAAGCATTGCCGTACCCTCACTTGGACCCTAAACCGTCCCCGTCCCCTAACCCTAACCCTAGCCCGAACCCTAAACCTAACCCTTCCCCGAAGCCTGACCCTCACCCGTCCCCTATTCCTAACCCGTACGCTAACACTAACCCGCGCCCTCACACGCACGCTCCCCCTAAAGCGTTGCCGTACCCTCACCTGGAACCTAAACCGTCCCCGTCCCCTAACCCTAACCCTAGCCCGAACCCTAAACCGAACCCTTCCCCGAAGCCTGACCCTCACCCGTCCCCTAATCCTAAACCGTACACTAACACGAACCCGCGCCCTAACACGCACGCTCCCCCTAAAGCGTTGCCGTACCCTCACCTGGACCCTAAACCGTCCCCATCCCCTAACCCTAACCCTAGCCCGAACCCTAACCCTAACCCTTCCCCTAAGCCTGACCCTCACCCGTCCCCTAATCCTAACCCGTACGCTAACACTAACCCGCGCCCTCACACGCACGCTCCCCCTAAAGCGTTGCCGTACCCTCACCTGGACCCTAAACCGTCCCCGTCCCCTAACCCTAACCCTAGCCAGAACCCTAAACCTAACCCTTCCCCGAAGCCTGACCCTCACCCGTCCCCTAATCCTAACCCGTACGCTAACACTAACCCGCGTCCTCACTCGCACGCTCCCACTAAAGCGTTGCCGTACCCTCACCTGGACCCTAAACCGTCCCCGTCGCCTAACCCTAACCCTAGCCTGAACCCTAACACTAACACTTCCCCGAAGCCTGACCCTCACCCGTCCCCTAATCCTAACCCGTACGCTAACACTAACCCGCGCCCTCACATGCACGCTCCCCCTAAAGCGTTACCGTACCCTCACCTGGACCCTAAACCGTCCCCGTCCCCTAACCCTAACCCTAGCCCGAACCCTAACCCTAACCCTTCCTGAAGCCTGACCCTCACCCGTCCCCTAATCCTAACCCGTAAGCTAACACTAACCCGCGCCCTCACACGCACGCTCCCCATAAAGCGTTGCCGTACCCTCACCTGGACCCTAAACCGTCCCCGTCCCCTAACCCTAACCCTAGCCCGAACCCTAACCCTAACCCTTCCCCGAAGCCTGACCCTCACCCGTCCCCTAATCCTAACCCGTACGCTAACACTAAACCGCGCCCTCACACGCACACTCCCCCTAAAGCGTTGCCGTACCCTCACCTGGACCCTAAACCGTCCCCGTCCCCTAACCCTAACCCTAGCCCGAACCCTAACCCTAACCCTTCCCCGAAGCCTGACCCTCACCCGTCCCCTACTCCTTACCCGTACGCTAACACTAAACCGCGCCCTCACACGCACGCTCCCCCTAAAGCGTTGCCGTACCCTCACCTGGACCCTAAACCGTCCCCGTCCCCTAACCCTAACCCTAGCCGGAACCCTAACCCTAAACCTTCCCCGAAGCCTGACCCTCACCCATCCCCTAATCCTAACCCGTACGCTAACACTAACCAGCGCCCTCACATGCACGCTGCCCCTAAAGCGTTGCCGTACCCTCACCTGGACCCTAAACCGTCCCCGTCCCCTACCCTAACCCTAGCCCGAACCCTAACCCTAACCCTTCCCTGAAGCCTGACCCTCACACGTCCCCTAATCCTAACCCGTACGCTAACACTAACCCGCGCCCTCACACGCACGCTCCCTCTAAAGCGTTGCCGTACCCTCACCTGGACCCTAAACCGTCCCCGTCCCCTAACCCTAACCCTAGCCCGAACCCTAACCCTAACCCTTCCCTGAAGCCTGACCCTCACCCGTCCCCTAATCCTAACCCGTACGCTAACACTAACCCGCGCCCTCACACGCACGCTCCCCCTAAAGCGTTGCCGTACCCTCACCTGGATCCTAAACCGTGCCCGTCCCCTAACCCTAACCCTAGCCTGAACCCTAACACTAACACTTCCCCGAAGCCTGACCCTCACCCGTCCCCTAACCCTAACCCGTACGCTAACACTAACCCGTGCCCTCACACGCACGCTCCCCCTAAAGCGTTGCCGTACCCTCACCTGGACCCTGAACCGTCCCCGTCCCCGTCCCCTAACCCTAGCCCGAACCCTAACCCTAACCCTTCCCTGAAGCCTGACCCTCACCCGTCCCCTAATCCTAAACCGTACGCTAACACTAAACCGCGCCCTCACACGCACGCTCCCCCTAAAGCGTTGCCGTACCCTCACCTGGAACCTAAACCGTCCCCGTCCCCTAACCACAACCCTAGCCCGAACCCTAAACCTAACCCTTCCCCGAAGCTGACCCTCACCCGTCCCCTAATCCTAATCCGTACACTAACACGAACCCGCGCCCTCACACTCACGCTCCCCCTAAAGCGTTGCCGTACCCTCACCTGGACCCTAAACCGTCCCCATCCCCTAACCCTAACCCTAGCCCGAACCCTAACCCTAACCCTTCCCTGAAGCCTGACCCTCACCCGTCCCCTAATCCTAACCCGTACGCTAACACTAACCCGCGTCCTCACTCGCACGCTCCCACTAAAGCGTTGCCGTACCCTCACCTGGACCCTAAACCGTCCCCGTCCCCTAACCCTAACCCTAGCCCGAACCCTAAACCTAACCCTTCCCCGAAGCCTGACCCTCACCCGTCCCCTATTCCTAACCCGTACGCTAACACTAACCCGCGCCCTCACACGCACGCTCCCCCTAAAGCTTTGCCATACCCTCACCTGGACCCTAAACCGTCCCCGTCCCCTAACCCTAACCCTAGCCCGAACCCTAAACCTAACCCTTCCCCGAAGCCTGACCCTCACCCGTCCCCTATTCCTAACCCGTACCCTAACACTAACCCGCGCCCTCACACGCACGCTCCCCCTAAAGCGTTGCCGTACCCTCACCTGGACCCTAAACCGTCCCCATCCCCTAACCCTAACCCTAGCCCGAACCCTAACCCTAACCCTTCCCCGAAGCCTGACACTCACACGTCCCCTAATCCTAACCCGTACGCTAACACTAACCCGCGCCCTCACACGCACGCTCCCCCTAAAGCGTTGCCGTACCCTCACCTGGACCCTAAACCGTCCCCGTCCCCGTCCCCTAACCCTAGCCCGAACCCTAACCCTAACCCTTCCCTGAAGCCTGACCCTCACCCGTCATCTAATCCTAACCCGTACGCTAACACTAAACCGCGCCCTCACACGCACGCTCCCCCTAAAGCGTTGCCGTACCCTCACCTGGACCCTAAACCGTCCCCGTCCCCTAACCCTAACCCTAGCCAAAACCCTAACCCTAACCCTTCCCCGAAGCCTGACCCTCACCCGTCCCCTAATCCTCACCCGTACGCTAACACTAACCCGCGCCCTCACACGCACGCTCCCCCTAAAGCGTTGCCGTACCCTCACCTGGAACCTATACCGTCCCCGTCCCCTAACCACAACCCTAGCCCGAACCCTAAACCTAACCCTTCCCCGAAGCCTGACCCTCACCCGACCCCTAATCCTAATCCGTACGCTAACACGAACCCGCGCCCTCACACGCACGCTCCCCCTAAAGCGTTGCCGTACCCTCACCTGGACCCTAAACCGTCCCCATCCCCTAACCCTAACCCTAGCACGAACCCTAACCCTAACCCTTCCCCGAAGCCTGACCCTCATCCGTCCCCTAATCCTAATCCGTACGCTAACACTAACCCGCGCCCTCACACGCACGCTCCCCCTAAAGCGTTGCCGTACCCTCACCTGGACCCTAAACCGTCCCCGTCCCCTAACCCTAACCCTAGCCAGAACCCTAAACCTAACCCTTCCCCGAAGCCTGACCCTCACCCGTCCCCTAATCCTAACCCGTACGCTAACACTAACCCGCGTCCACACTCGCACGCTCCCACTAAAGCGTTGCCGTACCCTCACCTGGACCCTAAACCGTCCCCGTCCCCTAACCCTAACCCTAGCCCGAACCCTAACCCTAACCCTTCCCCGAAGCCTGACCCTCACCCGTCCCCTAATCCTTACCCGTACGCTAACACTAAACCGCGCCCTCACACGCACGCTCCCCCTAAAGCGTTGCCGTACCCTCACCTGGACCCTAAACCGTCCCCGTCCCCTAACCCTAACCCTAGCCGGAACCCTAACCCTAACCCTTCCCCGAAGCCTGACCCTCAACCGTCCCCTAATCCTAACCCGTACGCTAACACTAACCAGCGCCCTCACATGCACGCTGCCCCTAAAGCGTTGCCGTACCCTCACCTGGACCCTAAACCGTCCCCATCCCCTAACCCTAACCCTAGCCCGAACCCTAACCCTAAACCTTCCCCGAAGCCTGACCCTCACCCGTCCCCTAATCCTAACCCGTACGCTAACACTAACCGGCGCCCTCACACGCACGCTCCCTCTAAAGCGTTGCCGTACCCTCACCTGGACCCTAAACAGTCCCCGTCCCCTAACCCTAACCCTAGCCCGAACCCTAACCCTAACACTTCCCTGAAGCCTGACCCTCACCCGTCCCCTAATCCTAAACCGTACGCTAACACTAACCCGCGCCCTCACACGCACGCTCCCCCTAAAGCGTTGCCGTACCCTCACCTGGACCCTAAACCGTCCCCGTCCCCTAACCCTAACCCTAGCCCGAACCCTAACCCTAACCCTTCCCCGAAGCCTGACCCTCACCCGTCCCCTAATCCTAATCCGTACGCTAACACTAACCCCCGCCCTCACACGCACGCTGCCCTTAAAGCGTTGCCGTACCCTCACCTTGACCCTAAACCGTCCCCGTCCCCTAACCCTAACCCTAGCCCGAACCCTAACCCTAACTCTTCCCCGAAGCCTGACCCTCACCCGTCCCCTAATCCTAACCCGTACGCTAACACTAACCCGCGCCCTCACACGCACGCTCCCCCTAAAGCGTTGCCGTACCCTCACCTGGACCCTAAACCGTCCCCGTCCCCTAACCCTAACTCTAGCCCGAACCCTAAACCTAACCCTTCCCCGAAGCCTGACCCTCACCCGTCCCCTAATCCTAACCCGTACGCTAACACTAACCCACGCCCTCACACGCACGCTCCCCCTAAAGCGTTGCCATACCCTCACCTGGACCCTAAACCGTCCCCGTCCCCTAACCCTAACCCTAGCCAGAACCCTAAACCTAACCCTTCCCCGAAGCCTGACCCTCACCCGTCCCCTAATCCTAACCCGTACGCTAACACTAACCCGCGTCCTCACTCGCATGCTCCCACTAAAGCGTTGCCGTACCCTCACCTGGACCCTAAACCGTCCCCGTACCCTAACCCTAACCCTAGCCTGAACCCTAACACTAACACTTCCCCGAAGCCTGACCCTCACCCGTCCCCTAATCCTAACCCGTACGCTAACACTAACCCGCGCCCTCACACGCACGCTCCTTCTAAAGCGTTACCGTACCCTCACCTGGACCCTAAACCGTCCCCGTCCCCTAACCCTAACCCTAGCCCGAACCCTAACCCTAACCCTTCCCGAAGCCTGACCCTCACCCGTCCCCTAATCCTAACCCGTACGCTAACACTAACCCGCGCCCTCACACGCACGCTCCCCATAAAGCGTTGCCGTACCCTCACCTGGACCCTAAACCGTCCCCGTCCCCTAACGCTAACCCTAGCCCGAACCCTAAACCTAACCCTTCCCCGAAGCCTGACCCTCACCCGTCCCCTAATCCTAACCCGTACGCTAACACTAACCCGCGCCCTCACACGCACGCTCGCCCTAAAGCGTTGCCGTACCCTCACCTGGACCCTAAACCTTCCCCGTCCCCTAACCCTAACCCTAGCCCGAACCCTAACACTAACACTTCCCCGAAGCCTGACCCTCACCCGTCCCCTAATCCTAACCCGTACGCTAACACTAACCCGCGCCCTCACACGCACGCTCCCCCTAAAGCGTTGCCGTACCCTCACCTGGACCCTAAACCGTCCCTGTCCCCTAACACTTACCCTAGCCCGAACCCTAACCCTAACCCTTCCCCGAAGCCTGACCCTCACCCGTCCCCTAATCCTAACCCGTACGCTAACACTAACCCGCGCCCTCACACGCACGCTCCCTCTAAAGCGTTGCCGTACCCTCACCTGGACCCTAAACCGTCCCCGTACCCTAACCCTAACCCTAGTCCGAACCCTAACCCTAACCCTTCCCCGAAGCCTGACCCTCACCCGTCACCTAATCCTCACCCGTACGCTAACACTAACCCGCGCCCTCACACGCACGCTCCCCCTAAAGCGTTGCCGTACCCTCACCTGGAACCTAAACCGTCCCCGACCCCTAACCCTAACCCTAGCCCGAACCCTAAACCTAACCCTTCCCCGAAGCCTGACCCTCACCCATGCCCTAATCCTAACCCGTACACTAACACGAACCCGCGCCCTCACACGCACGCTCCCCCTAAAGCGTTGCCGTACCCTCACCTGGACCCTAAACCGTCCCCATCCCCTAACCCTAACCCTAGCCCGAACCCTAACCCTAACCCTTCCCCGAAGCCTGACCCTCACCCGTCCCCTAATCCTAACCCGTACGCTAACACTAACCCACGTCCTCACTCGCACGCTCCCACTAAAGCGTTGCCGTACCCTCACCTGGACCCTAAACCGTCCCCGTCCCCTAACCCTAACCCTAGCCCGAACCCTAACCCTAACCCTTCCCCGAAGCCTGACCCTCACCCGTCCCCTAATCCTTACCCGTACGCTAACACTAAACCGCGCCCTCACACGCACGCTCCCCCTAAAGCGTTGCCGTACCCTCACCTGGACCCTAAACCGTCCCCGTCCCCTAACCCTAACCCTAGCCCGAACCCTAACCCTAACCCTTCCCCGAAGCCTGACCCTCACCCATCCCCTAATCCTAACCCATACGCTAACACTAACCAGCGCCCTCACATGCACGCTGCCCCTAAAGCGTTGCCATACCCTCACCTGGACCCTAAACCGTCCCCGTCCCCTAACCCTAACCCTAGCCCGAACCCTAACCCTAACTCTTCCCCGAAGCCTGACCCTCACCCGTCCACTAATCCTAACCCGTACGCTAACAATAAACCGCGCCCTCACACGCACGCTCCCCCTAAAGCGTTGCCGTACCCTCACCTGGACCCTAAACCGTCCCCGTCCCCTAACCCTAACCCTAGCCCGAACCCTAACCCTAACCCTTCCCCGAAGCCTGACCCTCACCCGTCCCCTAATCCTAACCCGTACGCTAACACTAACCCGTGCCCTCACACGCACGCTCGCCCTAAAGCGTTGCCGTACCCTCACCTGGACCCTAAACCGTCCCCGTACCCTAACCCTAACCCTAGCCTGAACCCTAATCTTAACGCTTCCTTGAAGCCTGACCCTCACCCGTCCCCTAATCCTTACCCGTACGCTAACACTAACCCGCGCCCTCACACGCACGCTCCCCCTAAAGTGTTCCGGTACCCTCACCTGGACCCTAAACCGTCCCCGTCCCCTAACCCTAACCCTAGCCCGAACCCTAACCCTAACCCTTCCCTGAAGCCTGACCCTCACCCGTCCCCTAATCCTAACCCGTACACTAACACTAACCCTTGCCCTCATACGCACGCTCCCCCTAAAGCGTTGCCGTACCCTCACCTGGACCCTAAACCTTCCCCGTCCCTAACCCTAACCCTAGCCTGAACCCTAACACTAACACTTCCCCGAAGCCTGACCCTCACCCGTCCCTTAATCCTAACCCGTACGCTAACACTAACCCGCGCCCTCACACGCACGCTCCCTCTAAAGCGTTGCCGTACCCTCACCTGGAACCTAAACCGTCCCCGTCCCCTAACCCTAACCCTAGCCCGAACCCTAACCCTAACCCTTCCCTGAACCCTGACCCTCACCCGTCACCTAATCCTAACCCGTACGCTAACACTAACCCGCGCCCTCACTCGCATGCTCCCCCTAAAGCGTTGCCGTACCCTCACCTGGACCCAGAACCGTCCCCATCCCCGTCCCCTAACCCTAGCCAGAACCCTAACCCTAACACTTCCCCGAAGCCTGACCCTCACCCGTCCCCTAATCCTAACCCGTACGCTAACAATAACCCGTGCCCTCACACGCACGCTCCCCCTAAAGCGTTGCCGTACCCTCACCTGGACCCTAAACCGTCCCCGTCCCCTAACCCTAACCCTAGCCCGAACCCTAACCCTAACCCTTCCCCGAAGCCTGACCCTCACCCGTCCCCTAATCCTAACCCGTACGCTAACACTAACCCGCGCCCTCACACGCACGCTGCCCTTAAAGCGTTGCCGTACCCTCAACTGGACCCTAAACCGTCCCCGTCCCCTAACCCTAACCCTAGCCCGAACCCTAACCCTAACACTTCCCCGAAGCCTGACCCTCACCCGTCCCCTAATCCTAACCCGTACGCTAACACTAACCCGCGCCCTCACACACACGCTCCCCCTAAAGCGTTGCCGTACCATCACCTGGACCCTAAACCGTCCCCGTCCCCTAACCCTAACCCTAGCCCGAACCCTAAACCTAACCCTTCCCCGAAGCCTGACCCTCACCTGTCCCCTATTCCTAACCCGTACGCTAGCACTAACCAACGCCCTCACACGCACGCTCCCCCTAAAGCGTTGCCGTACCCTCACCTGGACCCTAAACCGTCCCCGTCCCCTAACCCTAACCCTAGCCCGAACCCTAACCCTAACCCTTCCCCGAACCCTGACCCTCACCCGTCCCCTAATCCTAAACCGTACGCTAACACTAACCCGCGCCCTCACACGCACGCTGCCCCTAAAGCGTTGCCGTACCCTCACCTGGACCCTAAACCGTCCCCGTCCCCTAACCCTAACCCTAGCCCGAACCCTAACCCTAACCCTTCCCTGAAGCCTGACCCTCACCCGTCCCCTAATCCTCACCCGTACGCTAACACTAACCCGTGCCCTCACACGCACGCTCCCCCTAAAGCGTTGCCGTACCCTCACCTGGAACCTAAACCGTCCCCGTCCCCTAACCCTAACCCTAGCCCGAACCCTAAACCTAACCCTTCCCCGAAGCCTGACCCTCACCCGTCCCCTAATCCTAACCCGTACACTGACACGAACCCGCGCCCTCACACGCACGCTCCCCCTAAAGCGTTGCCGTACCCTCACCTGGGCCCTAAACCGTCCCCATCCCCTAACCCTAAACCTAGCCCGAACCCTAACCCTAACCCTTCCCCGAAGCCTGACCCTCACCCGTCCCCTAATCCTAACCCGTACGCTAACACTAACCCGCGCCCTCACACGCACGCTCCCTCTAAAGCGTTGCCGTACCCTCACCTGGACCCTAAACCGTCCCCGTCCCCTAACCCTAACCCTAGCCCGAACCCTAACCCTAACCCTTCCCTGAAGCCTGACCCTCACCCGTCCCCTAATCCTAACCCGTACGCTAACACTAACCCACGCCCTCACACGCACGCTCCCCCTAAAGCGTTGCCGTACCCTCACCTGGATCCTAAACCATCCCCGTCCCCTAACCCTAACCCTAGCCTGAACCCTAACACTAACACTTCCCCGAAGCCTGACCCTCAACCGTCCCCTAATCCTAACCCGTACGCTAACACTAACCCGTGCCCTCACACGCACGCTCCCCCTAAAGCGTTGCCGTACCCTCACCTGGACCCTGAACCGTCCCCGTCCCCGTCCCCTAACCCTAGCCCGAACCCTAACCCTAACCCTTCCCCGAAGCCTGACCCTCACCCGTCCCCTAATCCTAACCCGTACGCTAACACTAAACCGCGCCCTCACATGCACGCTCCCCCTAAAGTGTTGCCGTACCCTCACCTGGACCCTAAACCGTCCCCGTCCCCTAACCCTAACCCTAGCCCGAACCCTAACCCTAACCCTTCCCCGAAGCCTGACCCTCACACGTCCCCTAATCCTAACCCGTACGATAACACTAACCCGCGCCCTCACACGCACGCTCGCCCTAAAGCGTTGCCGTACCCTCACCTGGACCCTAAACCGTCCCCGTACCCTAACCCTAACCCTAGCCTGAACCCTAATCCTAACCCTTCCTTGAAGCCTGACCCTCACCCGTCCCCTAATCCTAACCCGTACGCTAACACTAACCCGCGCCCTCACACGCACGCTCCCCCTAAAGCGTTCCCGTACCCTCACCTGGACCCTAAACCGTCCCCGTCCCCTAACCCTAACCCTAGCCCGAACCCTAACCCTAACCCTTCCCTGAAGCCTGACCCTCACCCGTCCCCTAATCCTCACCCGTACGCTAACACTAACCCGCGCCCTCACACGCACGCTCCCCCTAAAGCGTTGCCGTACCCTCACCTGGACCCTAAACCGTCCCCGTCCCCTAACCCTAACCCTAGCCTGAACCCTAACACTAACACTTCCCCGAAGCCTGACCCTCACCCGTCCCCTAATCCTAACCCGTACGCTAACACTAACCCGTACCCTCACACGCACGCTCCCCCTAAATCGTTGCCGTACCCTCACCTGGACCCTAAACCGTCCCCGTCCCCTAACACTTACCCTAGCCCGAACCCTAACCCTAACCCTTCCCCGAAGCCTGACCCTCACCCGTCCCCTAATCCTAACCCGTACGCTAACACTAACCCACGCCCTCACACGCACGCTCCCCCTAAAGCGTTGCCGTACCCTCACCTGGATCCTAAACCGTCCCCGTCCCCTAACCCTAACCCTAGCCTGAACCCTAACACTAACACTTCCCCGAAGCCTGACCCTCACCCGTCCCCTAATCCTAACCCGTACGCTAACACTAACCCGTGCCCTCACACGCACGCTCCCACTAAAGCGTTGCCGTACACTCACCTGGACCCTGAACCGTCCCCATCCCCGTCCCCTAACCCTAGCCCGAACCCTAACCCTAACCCTTCCCCGAAGCCTGACCCTCACCCGTCCCCTAATCCTAACCCGTACGCTAACACTAAACCGCGCCCTCACACGCACGCTCCCCCTAAAGCGTTGCCGTACCCTCACCTGGACCCTAAACCGTCCCCGTCCCCTAACCCTAACCCTAGCCCGAACCCTAACCCTAACCCTTCCCCGAAGCCTGACCCTCACCCGTCCCCTAATCCTAACCCGTACGCTAACACTAACCCGTGCCCTCACACGCACGCTCGCCCTAAAGCGTTGCCGTACCCTCACCTGGACCCTAAACCGTCCCCGTACCCTAACCCTAACCCTAGCCTGAACCCTAATCTTAACCCTTCCTTGAAGCCTGACCCTCACCCGTCCCCTAATCCTTACCCGTACGCTAACACTAACCCGCGCCCTCACACGCACGCTCCCCCTAAAGCGTTCCGGTACCCTCACCTGGACCCTAAACCGTCCCCGTCCCCTAACCCTAACCCTAGCCCGAACCCTAACCCTAACCCTTCCCTGAAGCCTGACCCTCACCCGTCCCCTAATCCTAACCCGTACACTAACACTAACCCTTGCCCTCATACGCACGCTCCCCCTAAAGCGTTGCGGTACCCTCACCTGGACCCTAAACCTTCCCCGTCCCTAACCCTAACCCTAGCCTGAACCCTAACACTAACACTTCCCCGAAGCCTGACCCTCACCCGTCCCTTAATCCTAACCCGTACGCTAACACTAACCCGCGCCCTCACACGCACGCTCCCTCTAAAGCGTTGCCGTACCCTCACCTGGAACCTAAACCGTCCCCGTCCCCTAACCCTAACCCTAGCCCGAACCCTAACCCTAACCCTTCCCTGAACCCTGACCCTCACCCGTCCCCTAATCCTAACCCGTACGCTAACACTAACCCGCGCCCTCACTCGCATGCTCCCCCTAAAGCGTTGCCGTACCCTCACCTGGACCCTGAACCGTCCCCATTCCCGTCCCCTAACCCTAGCCAGAACCCTAACCCTAACCCTTCCCCGAAGCCTGACCCTAACCCGTCCCCTAATCCTAACCCGTACGCTAACACTAACCCGTGCCCTCACACGCACGCTCCCCCTAAAGCGTTGCCGTACCCTCACCTGGACCCTAAACCGTCCCCGTCCCCTAACCCTAACCCTAGCCCGAACCCTAACCCTAACCCTTCCCCGAAGCCTGACCCTCACCCGTCCCCTAATCCTAACCCGTACGCTAACACTAACCCGCGCCCTCACACGCACGCTGCCCTTAAAGCGTTGCCGTACCCTCAACTGGACCCTAAACCGTCCCCGTCCCCTAACCCTAACCCTAGCCCGAACCCTAACCCTACCCCTTCCCCGAAGCCTGACCCTCACCCGTCCCCTAATCCTAACCCGTACGCTAACACTAACCCGCGCCCTCACACGCACGCTCCCCCTAAAGCGTTGCCGTACCCTCACCTGGACCCTAAACCGTCCCCGTCCCCTAACCCTAACCCTAGCCCGAACCCTAAACCTAACCCTTCCCCGAAGCCTGACCCTCACCTGTCCCCTATTCCTAACCCGTACGCTAACACTAACCAACGCCCTCACACGCACGCTCCCCCTAAAGCGTTGCCGTACCCTCACCTGGACCCTAAACCGTCCCCGTCCCCTAACCCTAACCCTAGCCCGAACCCTAACCCTAACCCTTCCCCGAACCCTGACCCTCACCCGTCCCCTAATCCTAAACCGTACGCTAACACTAACCCGCGCCCTCACACACACGCTGCCCCTAAAGCGTTGCCGTACCCTCACCTGGACCCTAAACCGTCCCCGTCCCCTAACCCTAACCCTAGCCCGAACCCTAACCCTAACCCTTCCCCGAAGCCTGACCCTCACCCGTCCCCTAATCCTCACCCGTACGCTAACACTAACCCGTGCCCTCACACGCACGCTCCCCCTAAAGCGTTGCCGTACCCTCACCTGGAACCTAAACCGTCCCCGTCCCCTAACCCTAACCCTAGCCCGAACCCTAAACCTAACCCTTCCCCGAAGCCTGACCCTCACCCGTCCCCTAATCCGAACCCGTACACTGACACGAACCCGCGCCCTCACACGCACGCTCCCCCTAAAGCGTTGCCGTACCCTCACCTGGGCCCTAAACCGTCCCCATCCCCTAACCCTAACCCTAGCCCGAACCCTAACCCTAACCCTTCCCCGAAGCCTGACCCTCACCCGTCCCCTAATCCTAACCCGTACGCTAACACTAACCCGCGCCCTCACACGCACGCTCCCTCTAAAGCGTTGCCGTACCCTCACCTGGACCCTAAACCGTCCCCGTCCCCTAACCCTAACCCTAGCCAGAACCCTAAACCTAACCCTTCCCCGAAGCCTGACCCTCACCCGTCCCCTAATCCTAACCCGTACGCTAACACTAACCCGCGTCCTCACTCGCACGCTCCCACTAAAGCGTTGCCGTACCCTCACCTGGACCCTAAACCGTCCCCGTCGCCTAACCCTAACCCTAGCCTGAACCCTAACACTAACACTTCCCCGAAGCCTGACCCTCACCCGTCCCCTAATCCTAACCCGTACGCTAACACTAACCCGCGCCCTCACATGCACGCTCCCCCTAAAGCGTTACCGTACCCTCACCTGGACCCTAAACCGTCCCCGTCCCCTAACCCTAACCCTAGCCCGAACCCTAACCCTAACCCTTCCTGAAGCCTGACCCTCACCCGTCCCCTAATCCTAACCCGTAAGCTAACACTAACCCGCGCCCTCACACGCACGCTCCCCATAAAGCGTTGCCGTACCCTCACCTGGACCCTAAACCGTCCCCGTCCCCTAACCCTAACCCTAGCCCGAACCCTAACCCTAACCCTTCCCCGAAGCCTGACCCTCACCCGTCCCCTAATCCTAACCCGTACGCTAACACTAAACCGCGCCCTCACACGCACACTCCCCCTAAAGCGTTGCCGTACCCTCACCTGGACCCTAAACCGTCCCCGTCCCCTAACCCTAACCCTAGCCCGAACCCTAACCCTAACCCTTCCCCGAAGCCTGACCCTCACCCGTCCCCTACTCCTTACCCGTACGCTAACACTAAACCGCGCCCTCACACGCACGCTCCCCCTAAAGCGTTGCCGTACCCTCACCTGGACCCTAAACCGTCCCCGTCCCCTAACCCTAACCCTAGCCGGAACCCTAACCCTAAACCTTCCCCGAAGCCTGACCCTCACCCATCCCCTAATCCTAACCCGTACGCTAACACTAACCAGCGCCCTCACATGCACGCTGCCCCTAAAGCGTTGCCGTACCCTCACCTGGACCCTAAACCGTCCCCGTCCCCTACCCTAACCCTAGCCCGAACCCTAACCCTAACCCTTCCCTGAAGCCTGACCCTCACACGTCCCCTAATCCTAACCCGTACGCTAACACTAACCCGCGCCCTCACACGCACGCTCCCTCTAAAGCGTTGCCGTACCCTCACCTGGACCCTAAACCGTCCCCGTCCCCTAACCCTAACCCTAGCCCGAACCCTAACCCTAACCCTTCCCTGAAGCCTGACCCTCACCCGTCCCCTAATCCTAACCCGTACGCTAACACTAACCCGCGCCCTCACACGCACGCTCCCCCTAAAGCGTTGCCGTACCCTCACCTGGATCCTAAACCGTGCCCGTCCCCTAACCCTAACCCTAGCCTGAACCCTAACACTAACACTTCCCCGAAGCCTGACCCTCACCCGTCCCCTAACCCTAACCCGTACGCTAACACTAACCCGTGCCCTCACACGCACGCTCCCCCTAAAGCGTTGCCGTACCCTCACCTGGACCCTGAACCGTCCCCGTCCCCGTCCCCTAACCCTAGCCCGAACCCTAACCCTAACCCTTCCCTGAAGCCTGACCCTCACCCGTCCCCTAATCCTAAACCGTACGCTAACACTAAACCGCGCCCTCACACGCACGCTCCCCCTAAAGCGTTGCCGTACCCTCACCTGGAACCTAAACCGTCCCCGTCCCCTAACCACAACCCTAGCCCGAACCCTAAACCTAACCCTTCCCCGAAGCTGACCCTCACCCGTCCCCTAATCCTAATCCGTACACTAACACGAACCCGCGCCCTCACACTCACGCTCCCCCTAAAGCGTTGCCGTACCCTCACCTGGACCCTAAACCGTCCCCATCCCCTAACCCTAACCCTAGCCCGAACCCTAACCCTAACCCTTCCCTGAAGCCTGACCCTCACCCGTCCCCTAATCCTAACCCGTACGCTAACACTAACCCGCGTCCTCACTCGCACGCTCCCACTAAAGCGTTGCCGTACCCTCACCTGGACCCTAAACCGTCCCCGTCCCCTAACCCTAACCCTAGCCCGAACCCTAAACCTAACCCTTCCCCGAAGCCTGACCCTCACCCGTCCCCTATTCCTAACCCGTACGCTAACACTAACCCGCGCCCTCACACGCACGCTCCCCCTAAAGCTTTGCCATACCCTCACCTGGACCCTAAACCGTCCCCGTCCCCTAACCCTAACCCTAGCCCGAACCCTAAACCTAACCCTTCCCCGAAGCCTGACCCTCACCCGTCCCCTATTCCTAACCCGTACCCTAACACTAACCCGCGCCCTCACACGCACGCTCCCCCTAAAGCGTTGCCGTACCCTCACCTGGACCCTAAACCGTCCCCATCCCCTAACCCTAACCCTATCCCGAACCCTAACCCTAACCCTTCCCCGAAGCCTGACACTCACACGTCCCCTAATCCTAACCCGTACGCTAACACTAACCCGCGCCCTCACACGCACGCTCCCCCTAAAGCGTTGCCGTACCCTCACCTGGACCCTAAACCGTCCCCGTCCCCGTCCCCTAACCCTAGCCCGAACCCTAACCCTAACCCTTCCCTGAAGCCTGACCCTCACCCGTCATCTAATCCTAACCCGTACGCTAACACTAAACCGCGCCCTCACACGCACGCTCCCCCTAAAGCGTTGCCGTACCCTCACCTGGACCCTAAACCGTCCCCGTCCCCTAACCCTAACCCTAGCCAAAACCCTAACCCTAACCCTTCCCCGAAGCCTGACCCTCACCCGTCCCCTAATCCTCACCCGTACGCTAACACTAACCCGCGCCCTCACACGCACGCTCCCCCTAAAGCGTTGCCGTACCCTCACCTGGAACCTATACCGTCCCCGTCCCCTAACCACAACCCTAGCCCGAACCCTAAACCTAACCCTTCCCCGAAGCCTGACCCTCACCCGACCCCTAATCCTAATCCGTACGCTAACACGAACCCGCGCCCTCACACGCACGCTCCCCCTAAAGCGTTGCCGTACCCTCACCTGGACCCTAAACCGTCCCCATCCCCTAACCCTAACCCTAGCACGAACCCTAACCCTAACCCTTCCCCGAAGCCTGACCCTCATCCGTCCCCTAATCCTAATCCGTACGCTAACACTAACCCGCGCCCTCACACGCACGCTCCCCCTAAAGCGTTGCCGTACCCTCACCTGGACCCTAAACCGTCCCCGTCCCCTAACCCTAACCCTAGCCAGAACCCTAAACCTAACCCTTCCCCGAAGCCTGACCCTCACCCGTCCCCTAATCCTAACCCGTACGCTAACACTAACCCGCGTCCACACTCGCACGCTCCCACTAAAGCGTTGCCGTACCCTCACCTGGACCCTAAACCGTCCCCGTCCCCTAACCCTAACCCTAGCCCGAACCCTAACCCTAACCCTTCCCCGAAGCCTGACCCTCACCCGTCCCCTAATCCTTACCCGTACGCTAACACTAAACCGCGCCCTCACACGCACGCTCCCCCTAAAGCGTTGCCGTACCCTCACATGGACCCTAAACCGTCCCCGTCCCCTAACCCTAACCCTAGCCGGAACCCTAACCCTAACCCTTCCCCGAAGCCTGACCCTCAACCGTCCCCTAATCCTAACCCGTACGCTAACACTAACCAGCGCCCTCACATGCACGCTGCCCCTAAAGCGTTGCCGTACCCTCACCTGGACCCTAAACCGTCCCCATCCCCTAACCCTAACCCTAGCCCGAACCCTAACCCTAAACCTTCCCCGAAGCCTGACCCTCACCCGTCCCCTAATCCTAACCCGTACGCTAACACTAACCGGCGCCCTCACACGCACGCTCCCTCTAAAGCGTTGCCGTACCCTCACCTGGACCCTAAACAGTCCCCGTCCCCTAACCCTAACCCTAGCCCGAACCCTAACCCTAACACTTCCCTGAAGCCTGACCCTCACCCGTCCCCTAATCCTAAACCGTACGCTAACACTAACCCGCGCCCTCACACGCACGCTCCCCCTAAAGCGTTGCCGTACCCTCACCTGGACCCTAAACCGTCCCCGTCCCCTAACCCTAACCCTAGCCCGAACCCTAACCCTAACCCTTCCCCGAAGCCTGACCCTCACCCGTCCCCTAATCCTAATCCGTACGCTAACACTAACCCCCGCCCTCACACGCACGCTGCCCTTAAAGCGTTGCCGTACCCTCACCTTGACCCTAAACCGTCCCCGTCCCCTAACCCTAACCCTAGCCCGAACCCTAACCCTAACTCTTCCCCGAAGCCTGACCCTCACCCGTCCCCTAATCCTAACCCGTACGCTAACACTAACCCGCGCCCTCACACGCACGCTCCCCCTAAAGCGTTGCCGTACCCTCACCTGGACCCTAAACCGTCCCCGTCCCCTAACCCTAACTCTAGCCCGAACCCTAAACCTAACCCTTCCCCGAAGCCTGACCCTCACCCGTCCCCTAATCCTAACCCGTACGCTAACACTAACCCACGCCCTCACACGCACGCTCCCCCTAAAGCGTTGCCATACCCTCACCTGGACCCTAAACCGTCCCCGTCCCCTAACCCTAACCCTAGCCAGAACCCTAAACCTAACCCTTCCCCGAAGCCTGACCCTCACCCGTCCCCTAATCCTAACCCGTACGCTAACACTAACCCGCGTCCTCACTCGCATGCTCCCACTAAAGCGTTGCCGTACCCTCACCTGGACCCTAAACCGTCCCCGTACCCTAACCCTAACCCTAGCCTGAACCCTAACACTAACACTTCCCCGAAGCCTGACCCTCACCCGTCCCCTAATCCTAACCCGTACGCTAACACTAACCCGCGCCCTCACACGCACGCTCCTTCTAAAGCGTTACCGTACCCTCACCTGGACCCTAAACCGTCCCCGTCCCCTAACCCTAACCCTAGCCCGAACCCTAACCCTAACCCTTCCCGAAGCCTGACCCTCACCCGTCCCCTAATCCTAACCCGTACGCTAACACTAACCCGCGCCCTCACACGCACGCTCCCCATAAAGCGTTGCCGTACCCTCACCTGGACCCTAAACCGTCCCCGTCCCCTAACGCTAACCCTAGCCCGAACCCTAACCCTAACCCTTCCCCGAAGCCTGACCCTCACCCGTCCCCTAATCCTAACCCGTACGCTAACACTAACCCGCGCCCTCACACGCACGCTCGCCCTAAAGCGTTGCCGTACCCTCACCTGGACCCTAAACCTTCCCCGTCCCCTAACCCTAACCCTAGCCCGAACCCTAACACTAACACTTCCCCGAAGCCTGACCCTCACCCGTCCCCTAATCCTAACCCGTACGCTAACACTAACCCGCGCCCTCACACGCACGCTCCCCCTAAAGCGTTGCCGTACCCTCACCTGGACCCTAAACCGTCCCTGTCCCCTAACACTTACCCTAGCCCGAACCCTAACCCTAACCCTTCCCCGAAGCCTGACCCTCACCCGTCCCCTAATCCTAACCCGTACGCTAACACTAACCCGCGCCCTCACACGCACGCTCCCTCTAAAGCGTTGCCGTACCCTCACCTGGACCCTAAACCGTCCCCGTACCCTAACCCTAACCCTAGTCCGAACCCTAACCCTAACCCTTCCCCGAAGCCTGACCCTCACCCGTCACCTAATCCTCACCCGTACGCTAACACTAACCCGCGCCCTCACACGCACGCTCCCCCTAAAGCGTTGCCGTACCCTCACCTGGAACCTAAACCGTCCCCGACCCCTAACCCTAACCCTAGCCCGAACCCTAAACCTAACCCTTCCCCGAAGCCTGACCCTCACCCATGCCCTAATCCTAACCCGTACACTAACACGAACCCGCGCCCTCACACGCACGCTCCCCCTAAAGCGTTGCCGTACCCTCACCTGGACCCTAAACCGTCCCCATCCCCTAACCCTAACCCTAGCCCGAACCCTAACCCTAACCCTTCCCCGAAGCCTGACCCTCACCCGTCCCCTAATCCTAACCCGTACGCTAACACTAACCCACGTCCTCACTCGCACGCTCCCACTAAAGCGTTGCCGTACCCTCACCTGGACCCTAAACCGTCCCCGTCCCCTAACCCTAACCCTAGCCCGAACCCTAACCCTAACCCTTCCCCGAAGCCTGACCCTCACCCGTCCCCTAATCCTTACCCGTACGCTAACACTAAACCGCGCCCTCACACGCACGCTCCCCCTAAAGCGTTGCCGTACCCTCACCTGGACCCTAAACCGTCCCCGTCCCCTAACCCTAACCCTAGCCCGAACCCTAACCCTAACCCTTCCTTGAAGCCTGACCCTCACCCATCCCCTAATCCTAACCCATACGCTAACACTAACCAGCCCCCTCACATGCACGCTGCCCCTAAAGCGTTGCCATACCCTCACCTGGACCCTAAACCGTCCCCGTCCCCTAACCCTAACCCTAGCCCGAACCCTAACCCTAACTCTTCCCCGAAGCCTGACCCTCACCCGTCCACTAATCCTAACCCGTACGCTAACAATAAACCGCGCCCTCACACGCACGCTCCCCCTAAAGCGTTGCCGTACCCTCACCTGGACCCTAAACCGTCCCCGTCCCCTAACCCTAACCCTAGCCCGAACCCTAACCCTAACCCTTCCCCGAAGCCTGACCCTCACCCGTCCCCTAATCCTAACCCGTACGCTAACACTAACCCGTGCCCTCACACGCACGCTCGCCCTAAAGCGTTGCCGTACCCTCACCTGGACCCTAAACCGTCCCCGTACCCTAACCCTAACCCTAGCCTGAACCCTAATCTTAACGCTTCCTTGAAGCCTGACCCTCACCCGTCCCCTAATCCTTACCCGTACGCTAACACTAACCCGCGCCCTCACACGCACGCTCCCCCTAAAGTGTTCCGGTACCCTCACCTGGACCCTAAACCGTCCCCGTCCCCTAACCCTAACCCTAGCCCGAACCCTAACCCTAACCCTTCCCTGAAGCCTGACCCTCACCCGTCCCCTAATCCTAACCCGTACACTAACACTAACCCTTGCCCTCATACGCACGCTCCCCCTAAAGCGTTGCCGTACCCTCACCTGGACCCTAAACCTTCCCCGTCCCTAACCCTAACCCTAGCCTGAACCCTAACACTAACACTTCCCCGAAGCCTGACCCTCACCCGTCCCTTAATCCTAACCCGTACGCTAACACTAACCCGCGCCCTCACACGCACGCTCCCTCTAAAGCGTTGCCGTACCCTCACCTGGAACCTAAACCGTCCCCGTCCCCTAACCCTAACCCTAGCCCGAACCCTAACCCTAACCCTTCCCTGAACCCTGACCCTCACCCGTCACCTAATCCTAACCCGTACGCTAACACTAACCCGCGCCCTCACTCGCATGCTCCCCCTAAAGCGTTGCCGTACCCTCACCTGGACCCAGAACCGTCCCCATCCCCGTCCCCTAACCCTAGCCAGAACCCTAACCCTAACACTTCCCCGAAGCCTGACCCTCACCCGTCCCCTAATCCTAACCCGTACGCTAACAATAACCCGTGCCCTCACACGCACGCTCCCCCTAAAGCGTTGCCGTACCCTCACCTGGACCCTAAACCGTCCCCGTCCCCTAACCCTAACCCTAGCCCGAACCCTAACCCTAACCCTTCCCCGAAGCCTGACCCTCACCCGTCCCCTAATCCTAACCCGTACGCTAACACTAACCCGCGCCCTCACACGCACGCTGCCCTTAAAGCGTTGCCGTACCCTCAACTGGACCCTAAACCGTCCCCGTCCCCTAACCCTAACCCTAGCCCGAACCCTAACCCTAACACTTCCCCGAAGCCTGACCCTCACCCGTCCCCTAATCCTAACCCGTACGCTAACACTAACCCGCGCCCTCACACACACGCTCCCCCTAAAGCGTTGCCGTACCATCACCTGGACCCTAAACCGTCCCCGTCCCCTAACCCTAACCCTAGCCCGAACCCTAAACCTAACCCTTCCCCGAAGCCTGACCCTCACCTGTCCCCTATTCCTAACCCGTACGCTAGCACTAACCAACGCCCTCACACGCACGCTCCCCCTAAAGCGTTGCCGTACCCTCACCTGGACCCTAAACCGTCCCCGTCCCCTAACCCTAACCCTAGCCCGAACCCTAACCCTAACCCTTCCCCGAACCCTGACCCTCACCCGTCCCCTAATCCTAAACCGTACGCTAACACTAACCCGCGCCCTCACACGCACGCTGCCCCTAAAGCGTTGCCGTACCCTCACCTGGACCCTAAACCGTCCCCGTCCCCTAACCCTAACCCTAGCCCGAACCCTAACCCTAACCCTTCCCTGAAGCCTGACCCTCACCCGTCCCCTAATCCTCACCCGTACGCTAACACTAACCCGTGCCCTCACACGCACGCTCCCCCTAAAGCGTTGCCGTACCCTCACCTGGAACCTAAACCGTCCCCGTCCCCTAACCCTAACCCTAGCCCGAACCCTAAACCTAACCCTTCCCCGAAGCCTGACCCTCACCCGTCCCCTAATCCTAACCCGTACACTGACACGAACCCGCGCCCTCACACGCACGCTCCCCCTAAAGCGTTGCCGTACCCTCACCTGGGCCCTAAACCGTCCCCATCCCCTAACCCTAACCCTAGCCCGAACCCTAACCCTAACCCTTCCCCGAAGCCTGACCCTCACCCGTCCCCTAATCCTAACCCGTACGCTAACACTAACCCGCGCCCTCACACGCACGCTCCCTCTAAAGCGTTGCCGTACCCTCACCTGGACCCTAAACCGTCCCCGTCCCCTAACCCTAACCCTAGCCCGAACCCTAACCCTAACCCTTCCCTGAAGCCTGACCCTCACCCGTCCCCTAATCCTAACCCGTACGCTAACACTAACCCACGCCCTCACACGCACGCTCCCCCTAAAGCGTTGCCGTACCCTCACCTGGATCCTAAACCATCCCCGTCCCCTAACCCTAACCCTAGCCTGAACCCTAACACTAACACTTCCCCGAAGCCTGACCCTCAACCGTCCCCTAATCCTAACCCGTACGCTAACACTAACCCGTGCCCTCACACGCACGCTCCCCCTAAAGCGTTGCCGTACCCTCACCTGGACCCTGAACCGTCCCCGTCCCCGTCCCCTAACCCTAGCCCGAACCCTAACCCTAACCCTTCCCCGAAGCCTGACCCTCACCCGTCCCCTAATCCTAACCCGTACGCTAACACTAAACCGCGCCCTCACATGCACGCTCCCCCTAAAGTGTTGCCGTACCCTCACCTGGACCCTAAACCGTCCCCGTCCCCTAACCCTAACCCTAGCCCGAACCCTAACCCTAACCCTTCCCCGAAGCCTGACCCTCACACGTCCCCTAATCCTAACCCGTACGATAACACTAACCCGCGCCCTCACACGCACGCTCGCCCTAAAGCGTTGCCGTACCCTCACCTGGACCCTAAACCGTCCCCGTACCCTAACCCTAACCCTAGCCTGAACCCTAATCCTAACCCTTCCTTGAAGCCTGACCCTCACCCGTCCCCTAATCCTAACCCGTACGCTAACACTAACCCGCGCCCTCACACGCACGCTCCCCCTAAAGCGTTCCCGTACCCTCACCTGGACCCTAAACCGTCCCCGTCCCCTAACCCTAACCCTAGCCCGAACCCTAACCCTAACCCTTCCCTGAAGCCTGACCCTCACCCGTCCCCTAATCCTCACCCGTACGCTAACACTAACCCGCGCCCTCACACGCACGCTCCCCCTAAAGCGTTGCCGTACCCTCACCTGGACCCTAAACCGTCCCCGTCCCCTAACCCTAACCCTAGCCTGAACCCTAACACTAACACTTCCCCGAAGCCTGACCCTCACCCGTCCCCTAATCCTAACCCGTACGCTAACACTAACCCGTACCCTCACACGCACGCTCCCCCTAAATCGTTGCCGTACCCTCACCTGGACCCTAAACCGTCCCCGTCCCCTAACACTTACCCTAGCCCGAACCCTAACCCTAACCCTTCCCCGAAGCCTGACCCTCACCCGTCCCCTAATCCTAACCCGTACGCTAACACTAACCCACGCCCTCACACGCACGCTCCCCCTAAAGCGTTGCCGTACCCTCACCTGGATCCTAAACCGTCCCCGTCCCCTAACCCTAACCCTAGCCTGAACCCTAACACTAACACTTCCCCGAAGCCTGACCCTCACCCGTCCCCTAATCCTAACCCGTACGCTAACACTAACCCGTGCCCTCACACGCACGCTCCCACTAAAGCGTTGCCGTACACTCACCTGGACCCTGAACCGTCCCCATCCCCGTCCCCTAACCCTAGCCCGAACCCTAACCCTAACCCTTCCCCGAAGCCTGACCCTCACCCGTCCCCTAATCCTAACCCGTACGCTAACACTAAACCGCGCCCTCACACGCACGCTCCCCCTAAAGCGTTGCCGTACCCTCACCTGGACCCTAAACCGTCCCCGTCCCCTAACCCTAACCCTAGCCCGAACCCTAACCCTAACCCTTCCCCGAAGCCTGACCCTCACCCGTCCCCTAATCCTAACCCGTACGCTAACACTAACCCGTGCCCTCACACGCACGCTCGCCCTAAAGCGTTGCCGTACCCTCACCTGGACCCTAAACCGTCCCCGTACCCTAACCCTAACCCTAGCCTGAACCCTAATCTTAACCCTTCCTTGAAGCCTGACCCTCACCCGTCCCCTAATCCTTACCCGTACGCTAACACTAACCCGCGCCCTCACACGCACGCTCCCCCTAAAGCGTTCCGGTACCCTCACCTGGACCCTAAACCGTCCCCGTCCCCTAACCCTAACCCTAGCCCGAACCCTAACCCTAACCCTTCCCTGAAGCCTGACCCTCACCCGTCCCCTAATCCTAACCCGTACACTAACACTAACCCTTGCCCTCATACGCACGCTCCCCCTAAAGCGTTGCCGTACCCTCACCTGGACCCTAAACCTTCCCCGTCCCTAACCCTAACCCTAGCCTGAACCCTAACACTAACACTTCCCCGAAGCCTGACCCTCACCCGTCCCTTAATCCTAACCCGTACGCTAACACTAACCCGCGCCCTCACACGCACGCTCCCTCTAAAGCGTTGCCGTACCCTCACCTGGAACCTAAACCGTCCCCGTCCCCTAACCCTAACCCTAGCCCGAACCCTAACCCTAACCCTTCCCTGAACCCTGACCCTCACCCGTCCCCTAATCCTAACCCGTACGCTAACACTAACCCGCGCCCTCACTCGCATGCTCCCCCTAAAGCGTTGCCGTACCCTCACCTGGACCCTGAACCGTCCCCATTCCCGTCCCCTAACCCTAGCCAGAACCCTAACCCTAACCCTTCCCCGAAGCCTGACCCTAACCCGTCCCCTAATCCTAACCCGTACGCTAACACTAACCCGTGCCCTCACACGCACGCTCCCCCTAAAGCGTTGCCGTACCCTCACCTGGACCCTAAACCGTCCCCGTCCCCTAACCCTAACCCTAGCCCGAACCCTAACCCTAACCCTTCCCCGAAGCCTGACCCTCACCCGTCCCCTAATCCTAACCCGTACGCTAACACTAACCCGCGCCCTCACACGCACGCTGCCCTTAAAGCGTTGCCGTACCCTCAACTGGACCCTAAACCGTCCCCGTCCCCTAACCCTAACCCTATCCCGAACCCTAACCCTACCCCTTCCCCGAAGCCTGACCCTCACCCGTCCCCTAATCCTAACCCGTACGCTAACACTAACCCGCGCCCTCACACGCACGCTCCCCCTAAAGCGTTGCCGTACCCTCACCTGGACCCTAAACCGTCCCCGTCCCCTAACCCTAACCCTAGCCCGAACCCTAAACCTAACCCTTCCCCGAAGCCTGACCCTCACCTGTCCCCTATTCCTAACCCGTACGCTAACACTAACCAACGCCCTCACACGCACGCTCCCCCTAAAGCGTTGCCGTACCCTCACCTGGACCCTAAACCGTCCCCGTCCCCTAACCCTAACCCTAGCCCGAACCCTAACCCTAACCCTTCCCCGAACCCTGACCCTCACCCGTCCCCTAATCCTAAACCGTACGCTAACACTAACCCGCGCCCTCACACGCACGCTGCCCCTAAAGCGTTGCCGTACCCTCACCTGGACCCTAAACCGTCCCCGTCCCCTAACCCTAACCCTAGCCCGAACCCTAACCCTAACCCTTCCCCGAAGCCTGACCCTCACCCGTCCCCTAATCCTCACCCGTACGCTAACACTAACCCGTGCCCTCACACGCACGCTCCCCCTAAAGCGTTGCCGTACCCTCACCTGGAACCTAAACCGTCCCCGTCCCCTAACCCTAACCCTAGCCCGAACCCTAAACCTAACCCTTCCCCGAAGCCTGACCCTCACCCGTCCCCTAATCCGAACCCGTACACTGACACGAACCCGCGCCCTCACACGCACGCTCCCCCTAAAGCGTTGCCGTACCCTCACCTGGGCCCTAAACCGTCCCCATCCCCTAACCCTAACCCTAGCCCGAACCCTAACCCTAACCCTTCCCCGAAGCCTGACCCTCACCCGTCCCCTAATCCTAACCCGTACGCTAACACTAACCCGCGCCCTCACACGCACGCTCCCTCTAAAGCGTTGCCGTACCCTCACCTGGACCCTAAACCGTCCCCGTCCCCTAACCCTAACCCTGGCCCGAACCCTAACCCTAACCCTTCCCTGAAGCCTGACCCTCACCCGTCCCCTAATCCTAACCCGTACGCTAACACTAACCCACGCCCTCACACGCACGCTCCCCCTAAAGCGTTGCCGTACCCTCACCTGGATCCTAAACCATCCCCGTCCCCTAACCCTAACCATAGCCTGAACCCTAACACTAACACTTCCCCGAAGCCTGACCCTCACCCGTCCCCTAATCCTAACCCGTACGCTAACACTAACCCGTGCCCTCACACGCACGCTCCCCCTAAAGCGTTGCCGTACCCTCACCTGGACCCTGAACCGTCCCCGTCCCCGTCCCCTAACCCTAGCCCGAACCCTAACCCTAACCCTTCCCCGAAGCCTGACCCTCACCCGTCCCCTAATCCTAACCCGTACGCTAACACTAAACCACGCCCTCACATGCACGCTCCCCCTAAAGTGTTGCCGTACCCTCACCTGGACCCTAAACCGTCCCCGGCCCCTAACCCTAACCCTAGCCCGAACCCTAACCCTAACCCTTCCCCGAAGCCTGACCCTCACCCGTCCCCTAATCCTAACCCGTACGCTAAAACTAACCCGCGCCCTCACACGCATGCTCCCCCTAAATCGTTGCCGTACCCTCACCTGGACCCTAAACCGTCCCCGTCCCCTAACCCTAACCCTAGCCCGAACCCTAAACCTAACCCTTCCCCGAAGCCTGACACTCACCCGTCCCCTATTCCTAACCCGTACGCTAACACTAACCCGCGCCCTCACATGCACGCTCCCCCTAAAGCGTTGCCGTACCCTCACCTGGACCCTAAACCGTCCCCGTCCCCTAACCCTAACCCTAGCCTGAACCCTAACCCTAACCCTTCCCCGAAGCCTGACCCTCACCCGTCCCCTAATCCTAACCCGTACGCTAACACTAACCCGCGCCCTCACACGCACGCTCCCCCTAAAGCGTTGCCGTACCCTCACCTGGACCCTAAACCGTCCCCGTCCCCTAACCCTAACCCTAGCCCGAACCCTAACCCTAACCCTTCCCCGAAGCCTGACCCTCACACGTCCCCTAATCCTAACCCGTACGCTAACACTAACCAGCGCCCTCACATGCACGCTCGCCCTAAAGCGTTGCCGTACCCTCACCTGGACCCTAATCCGTCCCCGTACCCTAACCCTAACCCTAGCCTGAACCCTAATCCTAACACTTCCTTGAAGCCTGACCCTCACCCGTCCCCTAATCCTAACCCGTACGCTAACACTAACCCGCGCCCTCACACGCACGCTCCCCCTAAAGCGTTGCCGTACCCTCACCTGGACCCTAAACCGTCCCCGTCCCCTAACACTTACCCTAGCCCGAACCCTAACCCTAACCCTTCCCCGAAGCCTGACCCTCACCCGTCCCCTAATCCAAACCCGTACGCTAACACTAACCCGCGCCCTCACACGCACGCTCCCTCTAAAGCGTTGCCGTACCCTCACCTGGACCCTAAACTGTCCCCGTCCCCTAACCCTAACCCTAGCCCGAACCCTAACCCTAACCCTTCCCCGAAGCCTGACCCTCACCCGTCCCCTAATCCTAACCCGTACGCTAACACTAACCCGCGCCCTCACACGCACGCTCCCCCTAAAGCGTTGCCGTACCCTCACCTGGATCCTAAACCGTCCCCGTCCCCTAACCCTAACCCTAGCCTGAACCCTAACACTAACACTTCCCCGAAGCCTGACCCTCACCCGTCCCCTAATCCTAACCCGTACGCTAACACTAACCCACGCCCTCACACGCACGCTCCCCCTAAAGCGTTGCCGTACCCTCACCTGGACCCTGAACCGTCCCCGTCCCCGTCCCCTAACCGTAGCCCGAACCCTAACCCTAACCCTTCCCCGAAGCCTGACCCTCACCCGTCCCCTAATCCTTACCCGTACGCTAACACTAAACCGCGCCCTCAAACGCACGCTCCCCCTAAAGCGTTGCCGTACCCTCACCTGGACCCTAAACCGTCCCCGTCCCCTAACCCTAACCCTAGCCAGAACCCTAAACCTAACCCTTCCCCGAAGCCTGACCCTCACCCGTCCCCTAATCCTAACCCGTACGCTAACACTAACCGGCACCCTCACACGCACGCTCCCCCTAAAGCGTTGCCGTACCCTCACCTGGACCCTAAACCGTCCCCGTCCCCTAACCCTAACCCTAGCCCGAACCCTAACCCTAACCCTTCCCCGAAGCCTGACCCTCACCCGTCCCCTAATCCTAACCCGTACGCTAACACTAACCCGCGCCCTCACACGCACGCTGCCCTTAAAGCGTTGCCGTACCCTCACCTGGACCCTAAACCGTCCCCGTCCCCTAACCCTAACCCTAGCCCGAACCCTAACCCTAACCCTTCCCCGAAGCCTGACCCTAACCCGTCCCCTAATCCTCACCCGTACGCTAACACTAACCCGCGCCCTCACACGCACGCTCCCCTAAAGCGTTGCCGTTCCCTCACCTGGACCCTAAACCGTCCCCGTCCCCTAACCCTAACCCTAGCCCGAACCCTAAACCTAACCCTTCCCCGAAGCCTGACCCTCACCCGTCCCCTATTCCTAACCCGTACGCTAACACTAACCCGCGCCCTCACACGCACGCTCCCCCTAAAGCGTTGCCGTACCCTCACCTGGACCCTAAACCGTCCCCATCCCCTAACCCTAACCCTAGCCCGAACCCTAACCCTAACCCTTCCCCGAAGCCTGACCCTCACCCGTCCCCTAATCCTAACCCGTACGCTAACACTAACCCGCGCCCTCACACGCACGCTCCCCCTAAAGCGTTGCCGTACCCTCACCTGGACCCTAAACCGTCCCCGTCCCCTAACCCTAACCCTAGCCAGAACCCTAAACCTAACCCTTCCCCGAAGCCTGACCCTCACCCGTCCCCTAATCCTAACCCGTACGCTAACACTAACCCGCGTCCTCACTCGCACGCTCCCACTAAAGCGTTGCCGTACCCTCACCTGGACCCTAAACCGTCCCCGTCCCCTAACCCTAACCCTAGCCTGAACCCTAACACTAACACTTCCCCGAAGCCTGACCCTCACCAGGCCCCTAATCCTAACCCGTACGCTAACACTAACACGCGCCCTCACACGCACGCTCCCCCTAAAGCGTTACCGTACCCTCACCTGGACCCTAAACCGTCCCCGTCCCCTAACCCTAACCCTAGCCCGAACCCTAACCCTAACCCTTCCCCGAAGCCTGACCCTCACTCGTCCCCTAATCCTAACCCGTACGCTAAAACTAACCCTCGCCCTCACACGCACGCTCCCCCTAAAGCGTTGCCGTACCCTCACCTGGACCCTAAACCGTCCCCGTCCCCTAACCCTAACCCTAGCCCGAACCCTAACCCTAACCCTTCCCCGAAGCCTGACCCTCACCCGTCCCCTAATCCTAATCCGTACGCTAACACTAACCCGCGCCCTCACACGCACGCTGCCCTTAAAGCGTTGCCGTACCCTCACCTGGACCCTAAACCGTCCCCGTCCCCTAACCCTAACCCTAGACCGAACCCTAACCCTAACCCTTCCCCGAAGCCTGACCCTCACCCGTCCCCTAATCCTAACCCGTACGCTAACACTAACCCGCGCCCTCACACGCACGCTCCCCCTAAAGCGTTGCCGTACCCTCACCTGGACCCTAAACCGTCCCCGTCCCCTAACCCTAACCCTAGCCCTAACCCTAAACCTAACCCTTCCCCGAAGCCTGACCCTCACCCGTCCCCTATTCCTAACCCGTACGCTAACACTAACCCGCGCCCTCACACGCACGCTCCCCCTAAAGCGTTGCCGTACCCTCACCTGGACCCTAAACCGTCCCCGTCCCCTAACCCTAACCCTAGCCCGAACCCTAACCCTAACCCTTCCCCGAACCCTGACCCTCACCCGTCCCCTAATCCTAAACCGTACGCTAACACTAACCCGCGCCCTCACACGCACGCTGCCCCTAAAGCGTTGCTGTACCCTCACCTGGACCCTAAACCGTCCCCGTCCCCTAACCCTAACCCTAGCCCGAACCCTAAACCTAACACTTCCCCGAAGCCTGACCCTCACCCGTCCCCTAATCCTAACCCGTACACTAACACGAACCCGCGCCCTCACACGCACGCTCCCCCTAAAGCGTTGCCGTACCCTCACCTGGACCCTAAACCGTCCCCATCCCCTAACCCTAACCCTAGCCCGAACCCTAACCCTAACCCTTCCCCGAAGCCTGACCCTCACCCGTCCCCTAATCCTAACCCGTACGCTAACACTAACCCACGCCCTCACACGCACGCTCCCCCTAAAGCGTTGCCATACCCTCACCTGGACCCTAAACCGTCCCCGTCCCCTAACCCTAACCCTAGCCAGAACCCTAAACCTAACCCTTCCCCGAAGCCTGACCCTCACCCGTCCCCTAATCCTAACCCGTACGCTAACACTAACCCGCGTCCTCACTCGCACGCTCCCACTAAAGCGTTGCCGTACCCTCACCTGGACCCTAAACCGTCCCCGTCCCCTAACCCTAACCCTAGCCTGAACCCTAACACTAACACTTCCCCGAAGCCTGACCCTCACCCGTCCCCTAATCCTAACCCGTACGCTAACACTAACCCGCGCCCTCACACGCACGCTCCCCCTAAAGCGTTACCGTACCCTCACCTGGACCCTAAACCGTCCCCGTCCCCTAACCCTAACCCTATCCCGAACCCTAACCCTAACCCTTCCCGAAGCCTGACCCTCACCCGTCCCCTAATCCTAACCCGTACGCTAACACTAACCCGCGCCCTCACACGCACGCTCCCCCTAAAGCGTTGCCGTACCCTCACGTGGACCCTAAACCGTCCCCGTCCCCTAACCCTAACCCTAGCCCGAACCCTAACCCTAACCCTTCCCCGAAGCCTGACCCTCACCCGTCCCCTAATCCTAACCCGTACGCTAACACTAACCCGCGCCCTCACACGCACGCTCGCCTTAAAGCGTTGCCGTACCCTCACCTGGACCCTAAACCGTCCCCGTACCCTAACCCTAACCCTAGCCTGAACCCTAATCCTAACCCTTCCTTGAAGCCTGACCCTCACCCGTCCCCTAATCCTAACCCGTACGCTAACACTAACCCGCGCCCTCACACGCACGCTCCCCCTAAAGCGTTCCCGTACCCTCACCTGGACCCTAAACCGTCCCCGTCCCCTAACCCTAACCCTAGCCCGAACCCTAACCCTAACCCTTCCCCGAAGCCTGACCCTCACCCGTCCCCTAATCCTAACCCGTACGCTAACACTAACCCTTGCCCTCACACGCACGCTCCCCCTAAAGCGTTGCCGTACCCTCACCTGGACCCTAAACCTTCCCCGTCCCCTAACCCTAACCCTAGCCCGAACCCTAACACTAACACTTCCCCGAAGCCTGACCCTCACCGGTCCCCTAATCCTAACCCGTACGCTAACACTAACCCGCGGCGTCACACGCACGCTCCCCCTAAAGCGTTGCCGTACCCTCACCTGGACCCTAAACCGTCCCTGTCCCCTAACACTTACCCTAGCCCGAACCCTAACCCTAACCCTTCCCCGAAGCCTGACCCTCACCCGTCCCCTAATCCTAACCCGTACGCTAACACTAACCCTTGCCCTCACACGCACGCTCCCCCTAAAGCGTTGCCGTACCCTCACCTGGACCCTAAACCTTCCCTGTCCCCTAACCCTAACCCTAGCCCGAAGCCTAACACTAACACTTCCCCGAAGCCTGACCCTCACCCGTCCCCTAATCCTAACCCGTACGCTAACACTAACCCGCGCCCTCACACGCACGCTCACCCTAAAGCGTTGCCGTACCGTCACCTGGACCCTAAACCGTCCCTGTCCCCTAACACTTACCCTAGCCCGAACCCTAACCCTAACCCTTCCCCGAAGCCTGACCCTCACCCGTCCCCTAATCCTAACCCGTACGCTAACACTAACCCGCGCCCTCACACGCACGCTCCCTCTAAAGCGTTGCCGTACCCTCACCTGGACCCTAAACCGTCCCCGTCCCCTAACCCTAACCCTAGTCCGAACCCTAACCCTAACCCTTCCCTGAAGCCTGATCCTCACCCGTCCCCTAATCCTAACCCGTACGCTAACACTAACCCGCGCCCTCACACGCACGCTCCCCCTAAAGCGTTGCCGTACCCTCACCTGGACCCTAAACCGTCCCCGTCCCCTAACCCTAACCCTAGCCCGAACCCTAACCCTAACCCTTCCCCGAAGCCTGACCCTCACCCGTCCCCTAATCCTAATCCGTACGCTAACACTAACCCGCGCCCTCACACACACGCTGCCCTTAAAGCGTTGCCGTACCCTCACCTGGACCCTAAACCGTCCCCGTCCCCTAACCCTAACCCTAGCCCGAACCCTAACCCTAACCCTTCCCCGAAGCCTGACCCTCACCCGTCCCCTAATCCTAACCCGTACGCTAACACTAACCCGCGCCCTCACACGCACGCTCCCCTAAAGCGTTGCCGTACCCTCACCTGGACACTAAACCGTCCCCGTCCCATAACCCTAACCCTAGCCCTAACCCTAAACCTAACCCTTCCCCGAAGCCTGACCCTCACCCGTCCCCTATTCCTAACCCGTACGCTAACACTAACCCGCGCCCTCACACGCACGCTCCCCCTAAAGCGTTGCCGTACCCTCACCTGGACCCTAAACCGTCCCCGTCCCCTAACCCTAACCCTAGCCCGAACCCTAACCCTAACCCTTCCCCGAACCCTGACCCTCACCCGTCCCCTAATCCTAAACCGTACGCTAACACTAACCCGCGCCCTCACACGCACGCTGCCCCTAAAGCGTTGCTGTACCCTCACCTGGACCCTAAACCGTCCCCGTCCCCTAACCCTAACCCTAGCCCGAACCCTAAACCTAACACTTCCCCGAAGCCTGACCCTCACCCGTCCCCTAATCCTAACCCGTACACTAACACGAACCCGCGCCCTCACACGCACGCTCCCCCTAAAGCGTTGCCGTACCCTCACCTGGACCCTAAACTGTCCCCGTCCCCTAACCCTAACCCTAGCCCGAACCCTAACCCTAACCCTTCCCCGAAGCCTGACCCTCACCCGTCCCCTAATCCTAACCCGTACGCTAACACTAACCCGCGCCCTCACACGCACGCTCGCCCTAAAGCGTTGCCGTACACTCACCTGGACCCTAAACCGTCCCCGTACCCTAACCCTAACCCTAGCCTGAACCCTAATCCTAACCCTTCCTTGAAGCCTGACCCTCACCCGTCCCCTAATCCTAACCCGTACGCTAACACTAACCCGCGCCCTCACACGCACGCTCCCCCTAAAGCGTTCCCGTACCCTCACCTGGACCCTAAACCGTCCCCGTCCCCTAACCCTAACCCTAGCCCGAACCCTAACCCTAACCCTTCCCCGAAGCCTGACCCTCACCCGTCCCCTAATCCTAACCCGTACGCTAACACTAACCCTTGCCCTCACACGCACGCTCCCCCTAAAGCGTTGCCGTACCCTCACCTGGACCCTAAACCTTCCCTGTCCCCTAACCCTAACCCTAGCCCGAACCCTAACACTAACACTTCCCCGAAGCCTGACCCTCACCCGTCCCCTAATCCTAACCCGTACGCTAACACTAACCCGCGCCGTCACACGCACGCTCCCCCTAAAGCGTTGCCGTACCCTCACCTGGACCCTAAACCGTCCCTGTCCCCTAACACTTACCCTAGCCCGAACCCTAACCCTAACCCTTCCCCGAAGCCTGACCCTCACCCGTCCCCTAATCCTAACCCGTACGCTAACACTAACCCTTGCCCTCACACGCACGCTCCCCGTAAAGCGTTGCCGTACCCTCACCTGGACCCTAAACCTTCCCCGTCCCCTAACCCTAACCCTAGCCCGAAGCCTAACACTAACACTTCCCCGAAGCCTGACCCTCACCCGTCCCCTAATCCTAACCCGTACGCTAACACTAACCCGCGCCCTCACACGCACGCTCCCCCTAAAGCGTTGCCGTACCCTCACCTGGACCCTAAACCGTCCCTGTCCCCTAACACTTACCCTAGCCCGAACCCTAACCCTAACCCTTCCCCGAAGCCTGACCCTCACCCGTCCCCTAATCCTAACCCGTACGCTAACACTAACCCACGCCCTCACACGCACGCTCCCTCTAAAGCGTTGCCGTACCCTCACCTGGACCCTAAACCGTCCCCGTCCCCTAACCCTAACCCTAGTCCGAACCCTAACCCTAACCCTTCCCTGAAGCCTGATCCTCACCCGTCCCCTAATCCTAACCCGTACGCTAACACTAACCCGTGCCCTCACACGCACGCTCCCCCTAAAGCGTTGCCGTACCCTCACCTGGACCCTAAACCGTCCCCGTCCCCTAACCCTAACCCTAGCCCGAACCCTAACCCTAACCCTTCCCCGATGCCTGACCCTCACCCTTCCCCTAATCCTAATCCGTACGCTAACACTAACCCGCGCCCTCACACGCACGCTGCCCTTAAAGCGTTGCCGTACCCTCACCTGGACCCTAAACCGTCCCCGTCCCCTAACCCTAACCCTAGCCCGAACCCTAACCCTAACCCTTCCCCGAAGCCTGACCCTCACCCGTCCCCTAATCCTAACCCGTACGCTAACACTAACCCGCGCCCTCACACGCACGCTCCCCCTAAAGCGTTGCCGTACCCTCACCTGGACACTAAACCGTCCCCGTCCCCTAACCCTAACCCTAGCCCTAACCCTAAACCTAACCCTTCCCCGAAGCCTGACCCTCACCCGTCCCCTAATCCTAACCCGTACGCTAACACTAACCCGCGTCCTCACTCGCTCGCTCCCACTAAAGCGTTGCCGTACCCTCACCTGGACCCTAAACCGTCCCCGTCCCCTAACCCTAACCCTAGCCTGAACTCTAACACTAACACTTCCCCGAAGCCTGACCCTCACCCGTCCCCTAATCCTAACCCGTACGCTAACACTAACCCGCGCCCTCACACGCACGCTCCCCCTAAAGCGTTACCGTACCCTCAACTGGACCCTAAACCGTCCCCGTCCCCTAACCCTAACCCTAGCCCGAACCCTAACCCTACCCCTTCCCCGAAGCCTGACCCTCACCTGTCCCCTAATCCTAACCCGTACGCTAACACTAACCCGCGCCCTCACACGCACGCTCCCCCTAAAGCGTTGCCGTACCCTCACCTGGACCCTAAACCGTCCCCGTCCCCTAACCCTAACCCTAGCCCGAACCCTAAACCTAACCCTTCCCCGAAGCCTGACCCTCACCTGTCCCCTATTCCTAACCCGTACGCTAACACTAACCAACGCCCTCACACGCACGCTCCCCCTAAAGCGTTGCCGTACCCTCACCTGGACCCTAAACCGTCCCCGTCCCCTAACCCTAACCCTAGCCCGAACCCTAACCCTAACCCTTCCCCGAACCCTGACCCTCACCCGTCCCCTAATCCTAAACCGTACGCTAACACTAACCCGCGCCCTCACACGCACGCTGCCCCTAAAGCGTTGCCGTACCCTCACCTGGACCCTAAACCGTCCCCGTCCCCTAACCCTAACCCTAGCCCGAACCCTAACCCTAACCCTTCCCCGAAGCCTGACCCTCACCCGTCCCCTAATCCTCACCCGTACGCTAACACTAACCCGTGCCCTCACACGCACGCTCCCCCTAAAGCGTTGCCGTACCCTCACCTGGAACCTAAACCGTCCCCGTCCCCTAACCCTAACCCTAGCCCGAACCCTAAACCTAACCCTTCCCCGAAGCCTGACCCTCACCCGTCCCCTAATCCGAACCCGTACACTGACACGAACCCGCGCCCTCACACGCACGCTCCCCCTAAAGCGTTGCCGTACCCTCACCTGGGCCCTAAACCGTCCCCATCCCCTAACCCTAACCCTAGCCCGAACCCTAACCCTAACCCTTCCCCGAAGCCTGACCCTCACCCGTCCCCTAATCCTAACCCGTACGCTAACACTAACCCGCGCCCTCACACGCACGCTCCCTCTAAAGCGTTGCCGTACCCTCACCTGGACCCTAAACCGTCCCCGTCCCCTAACCCTAACCCTGGCCCGAACCCTAACCCTAACCCTTCCCTGAAGCCTGACCCTCACCCGTCCCCTAATCCTAACCCGTACGCTAACACTAACCCACGCCCTCACACGCACGCTCCCCCTAAAGCGTTGCCGTACCCTCACCTGGATCCTAAACCATCCCCGTCCCCTAACCCTAACCATAGCCTGAACCCTAACACTAACACTTCCCCGAAGCCTGACCCTCACCCGTCCCCTAATCCTAACCCGTACGCTAACACTAACCCGTGCCCTCACACGCACGCTCCCCCTAAAGCGTTGCCGTACCCTCACCTGGACCCTGAACCGTCCCCGTCCCCGTCCCCTAACCCTAGCCCGAACCCTAACCCTAACCCTTCCCCGAAGCCTGACCCTCACCCGTCCCCTAATCCTAACCCGTACGCTAACACTAAACCACGCCCTCACATGCACGCTCCCCCTAAAGTGTTGCCGTACCCTCACCTGGACCCTAAACCGTCCCCGGCCCCTAACCCTAACCCTAGCCCGAACCCTAACCCTAACCCTTCCCCGAAGCCTGACCCTCACCCGTCCCCTAATCCTAACCCGTACGCTAAAACTAACCCGCGCCCTCACACGCATGCTCCCCCTAAATCGTTGCCGTACCCTCACCTGGACCCTAAACCGTCCCCGTCCCCTAACCCTAACCCTAGCCCGAACCCTAAACCTAACCCTTCCCCGAAGCCTGACACTCACCCGTCCCCTATTCCTAACCCGTACGCTAACACTAACCCGCGCCCTCACATGCACGCTCCCCCTAAAGCGTTGCCGTACCCTCACCTGGACCCTAAACCGTCCCCGTCCCCTAACCCTAACCCTAGCCTGAACCCTAACCCTAACCCTTCCCCGAAGCCTGACCCTCACCCGTCCCCTAATCCTAACCCGTACGCTAACACTAACCCGCGCCCTCACACGCACGCTCCCCCTAAAGCGTTGCCGTACCCTCACCTGGACCCTAAACCGTCCCCGTCCCCTAACCCTAACCCTAGCCCGAACCCTAACCCTAACCCTTCCCCGAAGCCTGACCCTCACACGTCCCCTAATCCTAACCCGTACGCTAACACTAACCAGCGCCCTCACATGCACGCTCGCCCTAAAGCGTTGCCGTACCCTCACCTGGACCCTAATCCGTCCCCGTACCCTAACCCTAACCCTAGCCTGAACCCTAATCCTAACACTTCCTTGAAGCCTGACCCTCACCCGTCCCCTAATCCTAACCCGTACGCTAACACTAACCCGCGCCCTCACACGCACGCTCCCCCTAAAGCGTTGCCGTACCCTCACCTGGACCCTAAACCGTCCCCGTCCCCTAACACTTACCCTAGCCCGAACCCTAACCCTAACCCTTCCCCGAAGCCTGACCCTCACCCGTCCCCTAATCCAAACCCGTACGCTAACACTAACCCGCGCCCTCACACGCACGCTCCCTCTAAAGCGTTGCCGTACCCTCACCTGGACCCTAAACTGTCCCCGTCCCCTAACCCTAACCCTAGCCCGAACCCTAACCCTAACCCTTCCCCGAAGCCTGACCCTCACCCGTCCCCTAATCCTAACCCGTACGCTAACACTAACCCGCGCCCTCACACGCACGCTCCCCCTAAAGCGTTGCCGTACCCTCACCTGGATCCTAAACCGTCCCCGTCCCCTAACCCTAACCCTAGCCTGAACCCTAACACTAACACTTCCCCGAAGCCTGACCCTCACCCGTCCCCTAATCCTAACCCGTACGCTAACACTAACCCACGCCCTCACACGCACGCTCCCCCTAAAGCGTTGCCGTACCCTCACCTGGACCCTGAACCGTCCCCGTCCCCGTCCCCTAACCGTAGCCCGAACCCTAACCCTAACCCTTCCCCGAAGCCTGACCCTCACCCGTCCCCTAATCCTTACCCGTACGCTAACACTAAACCGCGCCCTCAAACGCACGCTCCCCCTAAAGCGTTGCCGTACCCTCACCTGGACCCTAAACCGTCCCCGTCCCCTAACCCTAACCCTAGCCAGAACCCTAAACCTAACCCTTCCCCGAAGCCTGACCCTCACCCGTCCCCTAATCCTAACCCGTACGCTAACACTAACCGGCACCCTCACACGCACGCTCCCCCTAAAGCGTTGCCGTACCCTCACCTGGACCCTAAACCGTCCCCGTCCCCTAACCCTAACCCTAGCCCGAACCCTAACCCTAACCCTTCCCCGAAGCCTGACCCTCACCCGTCCCCTAATCCTAACCCGTACGCTAACACTAACCCGCGCCCTCACACGCACGCTGCCCTTAAAGCGTTGCCGTACCCTCACCTGGACCCTAAACCGTCCCCGTCCCCTAACCCTAACCCTAGCCCGAACCCTAACCCTAACCCTTCCCCGAAGCCTGACCCTAACCCGTCCCCTAATCCTCACCCGTACGCTAACACTAACCCGCGCCCTCACACGCACGCTCCCCCTAAAGCGTTGCCGTTCCCTCACCTGGACCCTAAACCGTCCCCGTCCCCTAACCCTAACCCTAGCCCGAACCCTAAACCTAACCCTTCCCCGAAGCCTGACCCTCACCCGTCCCCTATTCCTAACCCGTACGCTAACACTAACCCGCGCCCTCACACGCACGCTCCCCCTAAAGCGTTGCCGTACCCTCACCTGGACCCTAAACCGTCCCCATCCCCTAACCCTAACCCTAGCCCGAACCCTAACCCTAACCCTTCCCCGAAGCCTGACCCTCACCCGTCCCCTAATCCTAACCCGTACGCTAACACTAACCCGCGCCCTCACACGCACGCTCCCCCTAAAGCGTTGCCGTACCCTCACCTGGACCCTAAACCGTCCCCGTCCCCTAACCCTAACCCTAGCCAGAACCCTAAACCTAACCCTTCCCCGAAGCCTGACCCTCACCCGTCCCCTAATCCTAACCCGTACGCTAACACTAACCCGCGTCCTCACTCGCACGCTCCCACTAAAGCGTTGCCGTACCCTCACCTGGACCCTAAACCGTCCCCGTCCCCTAACCCTAACCCTAGCCTGAACCCTAACACTAACACTTCCCCGAAGCCTGACCCTCACCAGGCCCCTAATCCTAACCCGTACGCTAACACTAACACGCGCCCTCACACGCACGCTCCCCCTAAAGCGTTACCGTACCCTCACCTGGACCCTAAACCGTCCCCGTCCCCTAACCCTAACCCTAGCCCGAACCCTAACCCTAACCCTTCCCCGAAGCCTGACCCTCACTCGTCCCCTAATCCTAACCCGTACGCTAAAACTAACCCTCGCCCTCACACGCACGCTCCCCCTAAAGCGTTGCCGTACCCTCACCTGGACCCTAAACCGTCCCCGTCCCCTAACCCTAACCCTAGCCCGAACCCTAACCCTAACCCTTCCCCGAAGCCTGACCCTCACCCGTCCCCTAATCCTAATCCGTACGCTAACACTAACCCGCGCCCTCACACGCACGCTGCCCTTAAAGCGTTGCCGTACCCTCACCTGGACCCTAAACCGTCCCCGTCCCCTAACCCTAACCCTAGACCGAACCCTAACCCTAACCCTTCCCCGAAGCCTGACCCTCACCCGTCCCCTAATCCTAACCCGTACGCTAACACTAACCCGCGCCCTCACACGCACGCTCCCCCTAAAGCGTTGCCGTACCCTCACCTGGACCCTAAACCGTCCCCGTCCCCTAACCCTAACCCTAGCCCTAACCCTAAACCTAACCCTTCCCCGAAGCCTGACCCTCACCCGTCCCCTATTCCTAACCCGTACGCTAACACTAACCCGCGCCCTCACACGCACGCTCCCCCTAAAGCGTTGCCGTACCCTCACCTGGACCCTAAACCGTCCCCGTCCCCTAACCCTAACCCTAGCCCGAACCCTAACCCTAACCCTTCCCCGAAGCCTGACCCTCACCCGTCCCCTAATCCTAACCCGTACGCTAACACTAACCCGCGCCCTCACACGCACGCTGCCCCTAAAGCGTTGCTGTACCCTCACCTGGACCCTAAACCGTCCCCGTCCCCTAACCCTAACCCTAGCCCGAACCCTAAACCTAACACTTCCCCGAAGCCTGACCCTCACCCGTCCCCTAATCCTAACCCGTACACTAACACGAACCCGCGCCCTCACACGCACGCTCCCCCTAAAGCGTTGCCGTACCCTCACCTGGACCCTAAACCGTCCCCATCCCCTAACCCTAACCCTAGCCCGAACCCTAACCCTAACCCTTCCCCGAAGCCTGACCCTCACCCGTCCCCTAATCCTAACCCGTACGCTAACACTAACCCACGCCCTCACACGCACGCTCCCCCTAAAGCGTTGCCATACCCTCACCTGGACCCTAAACCGTCCCCGTCCCCTAACCCTAACCCTAGCCAGAACCCTAAACCTAACCCTTCCCCGAAGCCTGACCCTCACCCGTCCCCTAATCCTAACCCGTACGCTAACACTAACCCGCGTCCTCACTCGCACGCTCCCACTAAAGCGTTGCCGTACCCTCACCTGGACCCTAAACCGTCCCCGTCCCCTAACCCTAACCCTAGCCTGAACCCTAACACTAACACTTCCCCGAAGCCTGACCCTCACCCGTCCCCTAATCCTAACCCGTACGCTAACACTAACCCGCGCCCTCACACGCACGCTCCCCCTAAAGCGTTACCGTACCCTCACCTGGACCCTAAACCGTCCCCGTCCCCTAACCCTAACCCTATCCCGAACCCTAACCCTAACCCTTCCCGAAGCCTGACCCTCACCCGTCCCCTAATCCTAACCCGTACGCTAACACTAACCCGCGCCCTCACACGCACGCTCCCCCTAAAGCGTTGCCGTACCCTCACGTGGACCCTAAACCGTCCCCGTCCCCTAACCCTAACCCTAGCCCGAACCCTAACCCTAACCCTTCCCCGAAGCCTGACCCTCACCCGTCCCCTAATCCTAACCCGTACGCTAACACTAACCCGCGCCCTCACACGCACGCTCGCCTTAAAGCGTTGCCGTACCCTCACCTGGACCCTAAACCGTCCCCGTACCCTAACCCTAACCCTAGCCTGAACCCTAATCCTAACCCTTCCTTGAAGCCTGACCCTCACCCGTCCCCTAATCCTAACCCGTACGCTAACACTAACCCGCGCCCTCACACGCACGCTCCCCCTAAAGCGTTCCCGTACCCTCACCTGGACCCTAAACCGTCCCCGTCCCCTAACCCTAACCCTAGCCCGAACCCTAACCCTAACCCTTCCCCGAAGCCTGACCCTCACCCGTCCCCTAATCCTAACCCGTACGCTAACACTAACCCTTGCCCTCACACGCACGCTCCCCCTAAAGCGTTGCCGTACCCTCACCTGGACCCTAAACCTTCCCCGTCCCCTAACCCTAACCCTAGCCCGAACCCTAACACTAACACTTCCCCGAAGCCTGACCCTCACCGGTCCCCTAATCCTAACCCGTACGCTAACACTAACCCGCGGCGTCACACGCACGCTCCCCCTAAAGCGTTGCCGTACCCTCACCTGGACCCTAAACCGTCCCTGTCCCCTAACACTTACCCTAGCCCGAACCCTAACCCTAACCCTTCCCCGAAGCCTGACCCTCACCCGTCCCCTAATCCTAACCCGTACGCTAACACTAACCCTTGCCCTCACACGCACGCTCCCCCTAAAGCGTTGCCGTACCCTCACCTGGACCCTAAACCTTCCCTGTCCCCTAACCCTAACCCTAGCCCGAAGCCTAACACTAACACTTCCCCGAAGCCTGACCCTCACCCGTCCCCTAATCCTAACCCGTACGCTAACACTAACCCGCGCCCTCACACGCACGCTCACCCTAAAGCGTTGCCGTACCGTCACCTGGACCCTAAACCGTCCCTGTCCCCTAACACTTACCCTAGCCCGAACCCTAACCCTAACCCTTCCCCGAAGCCTGACCCTCACCCGTCCCCTAATCCTAACCCGTACGCTAACACTAACCCGCGCCCTCACACGCACGCTCCCTCTAAAGCGTTGCCGTACCCTCACCTGGACCCTAAACCGTCCCCGTCCCCTAACCCTAACCCTAGTCCGAACCCTAACCCTAACCCTTCCCTGAAGCCTGATCCTCACCCGTCCCCTAATCCTAACCCGTACGCTAACACTAACCCGCGCCCTCACACGCACGCTCCCCCTAAAGCGTTGCCGTACCCTCACCTGGACCCTAAACCGTCCCCGTCCCCTAACCCTAACCCTAGCCCGAACCCTAACCCTAACCCTTCCCCGAAGCCTGACCCTCACCCGTCCCCTAATCCTAATCCGTACGCTAACACTAACCCGCGCCCTCACACACACGCTGCCCTTAAAGCGTTGCCGTACCCTCACCTGGACCCTAAACCGTCCCCGTCCCCTAACCCTAACCCTAGCCCGAACCCTAACCCTAACCCTTCCCCGAAGCCTGACCCTCACCCGTCCCCTAATCCTAACCCGTACGCTAACACTAACCCGCGCCCTCACACGCACGCTCCCCTAAAGCGTTGCCGTACCCTCACCTGGACACTAAACCGTCCCCGTCCCATAACCCTAACCCTAGCCCTAACCCTAAACCTAACCCTTCCCCGAAGCCTGACCCTCACCCGTCCCCTATTCCTAACCCGTACGCTAACACTAACCCGCGCCCTCACACGCACGCTCCCCCTAAAGCGTTGCCGTACCCTCACCTGGACCCTAAACCGTCCCCGTCCCCTAACCCTAACCCTAGCCCGAACCCTAACCCTAACCCTTCCCCGAACCCTGACCCTCACCCGTCCCCTAATCCTAAACCGTACGCTAACACTAACCCGCGCCCTCACACGCACGCTGCCCCTAAAGCGTTGCTGTACCCTCACCTGGACCCTAAACCGTCCCCGTCCCCTAACCCTAACCCTAGCCCGAACCCTAAACCTAACACTTCCCCGAAGCCTGACCCTCACCCGTCCCCTAATCCTAACCCGTACACTAACACGAACCCGCGCCCTCACACGCACGCTCCCCCTAAAGCGTTGCCGTACCCTCACCTGGACCCTAAACTGTCCCCGTCCCCTAACCCTAACCCTAGCCCGAACCCTAACCCTAACCCTTCCCCGAAGCCTGACCCTCACCCGTCCCCTAATCCTAACCCGTACGCTAACACTAACCCGCGCCCTCACACGCACGCTCGCCCTAAAGCGTTGCCGTACACTCACCTGGACCCTAAACCGTCCCCGTACCCTAACCCTAACCCTAGCCTGAACCCTAATCCTAACCCTTCCTTGAAGCCTGACCCTCACCCGTCCCCTAATCCTAACCCGTACGCTAACACTAACCCGCGCCCTCACACGCACGCTCCCCCTAAAGCGTTCCCGTACCCTCACCTGGACCCTAAACCGTCCCCGTCCCCTAACCCTAACCCTAGCCCGAACCCTAACCCTAACCCTTCCCCGAAGCCTGACCCTCACCCGTCCCCTAATCCTAACCCGTACGCTAACACTAACCCTTGCCCTCACACGCACGCTCCCCCTAAAGCGTTGCCGTACCCTCACCTGGACCCTAAACCTTCCCTGTCCCCTAACCCTAACCCTAGCCCGAACCCTAACACTAACACTTCCCCGAAGCCTGACCCTCACCCGTCCCCTAATCCTAACCCGTACGCTAACACTAACCCGCGCCGTCACACGCACGCTCCCCCTAAAGCGTTGCCGTACCCTCACCTGGACCCTAAACCGTCCCTGTCCCCTAACACTTACCCTAGCCCGAACCCTAACCCTAACCCTTCCCCGAAGCCTGACCCTCACCCGTCCCCTAATCCTAACCCGTACGCTAACACTAACCCTTGCCCTCACACGCACGCTCCCCGTAAAGCGTTGCCGTACCCTCACCTGGACCCTAAACCTTCCCCGTCCCCTAACCCTAACCCTAGCCCGAAGCCTAACACTAACACTTCCCCGAAGCCTGACCCTCACCCGTCCCCTAATCCTAACCCGTACGCTAACACTAACCCGCGCCCTCACACGCACGCTCCCCCTAAAGCGTTGCCGTACCCTCACCTGGACCCTAAACCGTCCCTGTCCCCTAACACTTACCCTAGCCCGAACCCTAACCCTAACCCTTCCCCGAAGCCTGACCCTCACCCGTCCCCTAATCCTAACCCGTACGCTAACACTAACCCACGCCCTCACACGCACGCTCCCTCTAAAGCGTTGCCGTACCCTCACCTGGACCCTAAACCGTCCCCGTCCCCTAACCCTAACCCTAGTCCGAACCCTAACCCTAACCCTTCCCTGAAGCCTGATCCTCACCCGTCCCCTAATCCTAACCCGTACGCTAACACTAACCCGTGCCCTCACACGCACGCTCCCCCTAAAGCGTTGCCGTACCCTCACCTGGACCCTAAACCGTCCCCGTCCCCTAACCCTAACCCTAGCCCGAACCCTAACCCTAACCCTTCCCCGATGCCTGACCCTCACCCTTCCCCTAATCCTAATCCGTACGCTAACACTAACCCGCGCCCTCACACGCACGCTGCCCTTAAAGCGTTGCCGTACCCTCACCTGGACCCTAAACCGTCCCCGTCCCCTAACCCTAACCCTAGCCCGAACCCTAACCCTAACCCTTCCCCGAAGCCTGACCCTCACCCGTCCCCTAATCCTAACCCGTACGCTAACACTAACCCGCGCCCTCACACGCACGCTCCCCCTAAAGCGTTGCCGTACCCTCACCTGGACACTAAACCGTCCCCGTCCCCTAACCCTAACCCTAGCCCTAACCCTAAACCTAACCCTTCCCCGAAGCCTGACCCTCACCCGTCCCCTAATCCTAACCCGTACGCTAACACTAACCCGCGTCCTCACTCGCTCGCTCCCACTAAAGCGTTGCCGTACCCTCACCTGGACCCTAAACCGTCCCCGTCCCCTAACCCTAACCCTAGCCTGAACTCTAACACTAACACTTCCCCGAAGCCTGACCCTCACCCGTCCCCTAATCCTAACCCGTACGCTAACACTAACCCGCGCCCTCACACGCACGCTCCCCCTAAAGCGTTACCGTACCCTCACCTGGACCCTAAACCGTCCCCGTCCCCTAACCCTAACCCTAGCCCGAACCCTAACCCTAACCCTTCCCGAAGCCTGACCCTCACCCGTCCCCTAATCCTAACCCGTACGCTAACACTAACCCGCGCCCTCACACGCACGCTCCCCCTAAAGCGTTGCCGTACCCTCACCTGGACCCTAAACCGTCCCCGTCCCCTAACCCTAACCCTAGCCCGAACCCTAACCCTAACACTTCCCCGAAGCCTGACCCTCACCCGTCCCCTAATCCTAACCCGTACGCTAACACTAACCCGCGCCCTCACACGCACGCTCCCTCTAAAGCGTTGCCGTACCCTCACCTGGACCCTAAACCGTCCCCGTCCCCTAACCCTAACCCTAGCCCGAACCATAACCCTAACCCTTCCCTGAAGCCTGACCCTCACCCGTCCCCTAATCCTAACCCGTACGCTAACACTAACCCGCGCCCTCACACGCACGCTCCCCCTAAAGCGTTGCCGTACCCTCACCTGGACCCTAAACCGTCCCCGTCCCCTAACCCTAACCCTAGCCCGAACCCTAACCCTAACCCTTCCCCGAAGCCTGACCCTCACCCGTCCCCTAATCCTAATCCGTACGCTAACACTAACCCGCGCCCTCACACGCACGCTGCCCTTAAAGCGTTGCCGTACCCTCACCTGGACCCTAAACCGCCCCGTCCCCTAACCCTAACCCTAGCCCGAACCCTAACCCTAACCCTTCCCCGAAGCCTGACCCTCACCCGTCCCCTAATCCTAACCCGTACGCTAACACTAACCCGCGCCCTCACACGCACGCTCCCCCTAAAGCGTTGCCGTACACTCACCTGGACCCTAAACCGTCCCCGTCCCCTAACCCTAACCCTAGCCCTAACCCTAAACCTAACCCTTCCCCGAAGCCTGACCCTCACCCGTCCCCTATTCCTAACCCGTACGCTAACACTAACCCGCGCCCTCACACGCACGCTCCCCCTAAAGCGTTGCCGTACCCTCACCTGGACCCTAATCCGTCCCCGTCCCCTAACCCTAACCCTAGCCCGAACCCTAACCCTAACCCTTCCCCGAACCCTGACCCTCACCCGTCCCCTAATCCTAAACCGTACGCTAACACTAACCCGCGCCCTCACACGCACGCTGCCCCTAAAGCGTTGCTGTACCCTCACCTGGACCCTAAACCGTCCCCGTCCCCTAACCCTAACCCTAGCCCGAACCCTAAACCTAACACTTCCCCGAAGCCTGACCCTCACCCGTCCCCTAATCCTAACCCGTACACTAACACGAACCCGCGCCCTCACACGCACGCTCCCCCTAAAGCGTTGCCGTACCCTCACCTGGACCCTAAACCGTCCCCATCCCCTAACCCTAACCCTAGCCCGAACCCTAACCCTAACCCTTCCCCGAAGCCTGACCCTCACCCGTCCCCTAATCCTAACCCGTACGCTAACACTAACCCACGCCCTCACACGCACGCTCCCCCTAAAGCGTTGCCATACCCTCACCTGGACCCTAAACCGTCCCCGTCCCCTAACCCTAACCCTAGCCAGAACCCTAAACCTAACCCTTCCCCGAAGCCTGACCCTCACCCGTCCCCTAATCCTAACCCGTACGCTAACACTAACCCGCGTCCTCACTCGCACGCTCCCACTAAAGCGTTGCCGTACCCTCACCTGGACCCTAAACCTTCCCCGTCCCCTAACCCTAACCCTAGCCCGAAGCCTAACACTAACACTTCCCCGAAGCCTGACCCTCACCCGTCCCCTAATCCTAACCCGTACGCTAACACTAACCCGCGCCCTCACACGCACGCTCCCCCTAAAGCGTTGCCGTACCCTCACCTGGACCCTAAACCGTCCCTGTCCCCTAACACTTACCCTAGCCCGGACCCTAACCCTAACCCTTCCCCGAAGCCTGACCCTCACCCGTCCCCTAATCCTAACCCGTACGCTAACACTAACCCGCGCCCTCACACGCACGCTCCCTCTAAAGCGTTGCCGTACCCTCACCTGGACCCTAAACCGTCCCCGTCCCCTAACCCTAACCCTAGACCGAACCCTAACCCTAACCCTTCCCTGAAGCCTGATCCTCACCCGTCCCCTAATCCTAACCCGTACGCTAACACTAACCCGCGCCCTCACACGCACGCTCCCCCTAAAGCGTTGCCGTACCCTCACCTGGATCCGAAACCGTCCCCGTCCCCTAACCCTAACCCTAGCCTGAACCCTAACACTAACATTTCCCCGAAGCCTGACCCTCACCCGTCCCCTAATCCTAACCCGTACGCTAACACTAACCCGTGCCCTCACACGCACGCTCCCCCTAAAGCGTAGTCGTACCCTCACCTGGACCCTGAACCGTCCCCGTCCCCGTCCCCTAACCCTAGCCCGAACCCTAACCCTAACCCTTCCCAGAAGCCTGACCCTCACCCGTCCCCTAATCCTAACCCGTACGCTAACACTAAACCGCGCCCTCACACGCACGCTCCCCCTAAAGCGTTGCCGTACCCTCACCTGGACCCTAAACCGTCCCCGTCCCCTAACCCTAACCCTAGCCAGAACCCTAAACCTAACCCTTCCCCGAAGCCTGACCCTCACCCGTCCCCAAATCCTAAACCGTACGCTAACACTAACCCGCGCCCTCACTCGTTCGCTCCCCCTAAAGCGTTGCCGTACCCTCACCTGGACCCTAAACCGTCCCCGTCCCCTAACCCTAACCCTAGCCCGAACCCTAACCCTAACCCTTCCCCGAAGCCTGACCCTCACCCGTCCCCTAATCCTAACCCGTACGCTAACACTAACCCACGCCCTCACACGCCCGCTCCCCCTAAAGCGTTGCCGTTCCCTCACCTGGACCCTAAACCGTCCCCGTCCCCTAACCCTAACCCTAGCCCAAACCCTAACTCTAACACTTCCCCGAAGCCTGACACTCACCCGTCCCCTAATCCTAACCCGTACGCTAACACTAACCCGCGCCCTCACACGCACGCTCCCCCTAAAGCGTTGCCGTACCCTCACCTGGACCCTAAACCGTCCCTGTCCCCTAACCCTAACCCTACCCCGAACCCTAACCCTAACCCTTCCCCGAAGCCTGACCCTCACCCGTCCCCTAATCCTAACTCGTACGCTAACACTAACCCGCGCCCTCACACGCACGCTGCCCCTAAAGCGTTGCCGTACCCTCACCTGGACCCTAAACCGTCCCCGTCCCCTAACCCTAACCCTAGCCCGAACCCTAACCCTAACCCTTCCCCGAAGCCTGACCCTCACCCGTCCCCTAATCCTAACCCGTACGCTAACACTAACCCGCGCCCTCACACGCACGCTCCCCCTAAAGCGTTGCCGTACCCTCACCTGGACCCTAAACCGTCCCCGTCCCCTAACCCTAACCCTAGCCCGAACCATAAACCTAACCCTTCCCTGAAGCCTGACCCTCACCCGTCCCCTATTCCTAACCCGAACGCTAACACTAACCCGCGCCCTCACACGCACGCTCCCCCTAAAGCGTTGCCGTACCCTCACCTGGACCCTAAACCGTCCCCGTCCCCTAACCCTAACCCTAGCCCGAACCCTAACCCTAACCCTTCCCCGAAGCCTGACCCTCACCCGTCCCCTAATCCTAAACCGTACGCTAACACTAACCCGCGCCCTCACACGCACGCTGCCCCTAAAGCGTTGCCGTACCCTCACCTGGACCCTAAACCGTCCCCGTCCCCTAACCCTAACCCTAGCCCGAACCCTAACCCTAACCCTTCCCCGAAGCCTGACCCTCACCCGTCCCCTAATCCTCACCCGTACGCTAACACTAACCCGCGCCCTCACACGCACGCTCCCCCTAAAGCGTTGCCGTACCCTCACCTGGAACCTAAACCGTCCCCGACCCCTAACGCTAACCCTAGCCCGAACCCTAAACCTAACCCTTCCCTGAAGCCTGACCCTCACCCGTCCCCTAATCCTAACCCGTACACTAACACGAACCCGCGCCCTCACACGCACGCTCCCCCTAAAGCGTTGCCGTACCCTCACCTGGACCCTAAACCGTCCCCATCCCCTAACCCTAACCCTAGCCCGAACCCTAACCCTAACCCTTCCCCGAAGCCTGACCCTCACCCGTCCCCTAATCCTAACCCGTACGCTAACACTAACCCGCGTCCTCACTCGCACGCTGCCACTAAAGCGTTGCCGTACCCTCACCTGGACCCTAAACCGTCCCCGTCCCCTAACCCTAACCCTAGCCCGAACCCTAACTCTAACCCTTCCCCGAAGCCTGACCCTCACCCGTCCCCTAATCCTTACCCGTACGCTAACACTAAACCGCGCCCTCACACGCACGCTCCCCCTAAAGCGTTGTCGTACCCTCACCTGGACCCTAAACCGTCCCCGTCCCCTAACCCTAACCCTAGCCAGAACCCTAAACCTAACCCTTCCCCGAAGCCTGACCCTCACCCGTCCCCTAATCCTAAACCGTACGCTAACACTAACCCCCGCCCTCACTCGTTCGCTCCCCCTAAAGCGTTGCCGTACCCTCACCTGGACCCTAAACCGTCCCCGTCCCCTAACCCTAACCCTAGCCCGAACCCTAACCCTAACCCTTCCCCGAAGTCTGACCCTCACCCGTCCCCTAATCCTAACCCGTACGCTAACACTAACCCGCGCCCTCACACGCAAGCTCCCCCTAAAGCGTTGCCGTTCCCTCACCTGGACCCTAAACCGTCCCCATCCCCTAACCCTAACCCTAGCCCGAACCCTAACCCTAACCCTTCCCCGAAGCCTGACCCTCACCCTTCCCCTAATCCTAACCCGTACGCTAACACTAACCCGCGCCCTCACTCGCACGCTCTCCCTAAAGCGTTGCCGTACCCTCACCTGGACCCTGAACCGTCCCCATCCCCGTCCCCTAACCCTAGCCCGAACCCTGACCCTAACCCTTCCCCGAAGCCTGACCCTCACCCGTCCCCTAATCCTAACCCGTACGCTAACACTAAACCGCGCCATCACACGCACGCTCCCCCTAAAGCGTTGCCGTACCCTCAACTGGACCCTAAACCGTCCCCGTCCCCTAACCCTAACCCTAGCCAGAACCCTAACCCTAACCCTTCCCCGAAGCCTGACCCTCACCCGTCCCCTAATCCTAAACCGTACGCTAACACTAACCCGCGCCCTCACTCGTTCGCTACCCCTAAAGCGTTGCCGTACCCTCACCTGGACCCTAAACCGTCCCCGTCCCCTAACCCTAACCCTAGCCCGAACCCTAACCCTAACCCTTCCCCGAAGCCTGACCCTCACCCGTCCCCTAATCCTAACCCGTACGCTAACACTAACCCGCGCCCTCACACGCACGCTCCCCCTAAAGCGTTGCCGTTCCCTCACCTGGACCCTAAACCGTCCCCGTCCCCTAACCCTAACCCTAGCCCGAACCCTAACTCTAACCCTTCCCCGAAGTCTGACCCTCACCCGTCCCCTAATCCTAACCCGTACGCTAACACTAACCCGCGCCCTCACTCGTTCGCTCCCCCTAAAGTGTTGCCGTACCCTCACCTGGACCCTAAACCTTCCCCGTCCCCTAACCCTAACCCTAGCCCGAACCCTAACCCTAACCCTTCCCCGAAGCCTGACCCTCACCCGTCCCCTAATCCTAACCCGTACGCTAACACTAACCCGCGCCCTCACACGCACGCTCCCCCTAAAGCGTTGCCGTACCCTCACCTGGATCCTAAACCGTCCCCGTCCCCTAACCCTAACCCTAGACTGAACCCTAACACTAACACTTCCCCGAAGCCTGACCCTCACCCGTCCCCTAATCCTAACCCGTACGCTAACACTAACCCGTGCCCTCACACGCACGCTCCACCTAAAGCGTTGCAGTACCCTCACCTGGACCCTGAACCGTCCCCGTCCCCGTCCCCTAATCCTAGCCCGAACCCTAACCCTAACCCTTCCCCGAAGCCTGACCCTCACCCATCCCCTAATCCTAACCCGTACGCTAACACTAAACCGCGCCCTCACACGCACGCTCCCCCTAAAGCGTTGCCGTACCCTCACCTGGACCCTAAACCTTCCCCGTCCCCTAACCCTAACCCTAGCCCGAAGCCAAACCTAACCCTTCCCCGAAGCCTGACCCTCACCCGTCCCCTATTCCTAACCCGTACGCTAACACTAACCCGCGCCCTCACACGCACGCTGCCCCTAAAGCGTTGCCGTACCCTCACCTGGACCCTAAACCGTCCCCGTCCCCTAACCCTAACCCTAGCCCGTACCCTAACCCTAACCCTTCCCCGAAGCCTGACCCTCACCCGTCCCCTAATCCTAACCCGTACGCTAACACTAACCCGCGCCCTCACACGCACGCTCCCCCTAAAGCGTTGCCGTTCCCTCACCTGGACCCTAAACCGTCCCCGTCCCCTAACCCTAACCCTAGCCCGAACCCTAACTCTAACCCTTCCCCGAAGCCTGACCCTCACCCGTCCCCTAATCCTAACCCGTACGCTAACACTAACCCGCGCCCTCAAGGCACGCTCCCCCTAAAGCGTTGCCGTACCCTCACCTGGACCCTAAACCGTCCCCGTCCCCTAACCCTAACCCTAGCCCGAACCCTAACCCTAACCCTTCCCCGAAGCCTGACCCTCACCCGTCCCCTAATCCTAACCCGTACACTAACACGAACCCGCGCCCTCACACGCACGCTCCCCCTAAAGCGTTGCCGTACCCTCACCTGGACCCTAAACCGTCCCCATCCCCTAACCCTAACCCTAGCCCGAACCCTAAACCTAACCCTTCCCCGAAGCCTGACCCTCACCCGTCCCCTAATCCTAACCCGTACGCTAACACGAACCCGCGCCCTCACACGCACGCTCCCCCTAAAGCGTTGCCGTACCCTCACCTGGACCCTAAACCGTCCCCGTCCCCTAACCCTAACCCTAGCCAGAACCCTAAACCTAACCCTTCCCCGAAGCCTGACCCTCACCCGTCCCCTAATCCTAACCCGTACGCTAACACTAACCCGCGTCCTCACTCGCACGCTCCCACTAAAGCGTTGCCGTACCCTCACCTGGACCCTAAACCGTCCCCGTCCCCTAACCCTAACCCTAGCCCGAACCCTAACCCTAACCCTTCCCCGAAGCCTGACCCTCACCCGTCCCCTAATCCTTACCCGTACGCTAACACTAAACCGCGCCCTCACACGCACGCTCCCCCTAAAGCGTTGCCGTACCCTCACCTGGACCCTAAACCGTCCCCGTCCCCTAACCCTAACCCTAGCCAGAACCCTAAACCTAACCCTTCCCCGAAGTCTGACCCTCACCCGTCCCCTAATCCTAACCCGTACGCTAACACTAACCCGCGCCCTCACACGCAAGCTCCCCCTAAAGCGTTGCCGTTCCCTCACCTGGACCCTAAACCGTCCCCATCCCCTAACCCTAACCCTAGCCCGAACCCTAACCCTAACCCTTCCCCGAAGCCTGACCCTCACCCTTCCCCTAATCCTAACCCGTACGCTAACACTAACCCGCGCCCTCACTCGCACGCTCTCCCTAAAGCGTTGCCGTACCCTCACCTGGACCCTGAACCGTCCCCATCCCCGTCCCCTAACCCTAGCCCGAACCCTGACCCTAACCCTTCCCCGAAGCCTGACCCTCACCCGTCCCCTAATCCTAACCCGTACGCTAACACTAAACCGCGCCATCACACGCACGCTCCCCCTAAAGCGTTGCCGTACCCTCACCTGGACCCTAAACCGTCCCCGTCCCCTAACCCTAACCCTAGCCAGAACCCTAAACCTAACCCTTCCCCGAAGCCTGACCCTCACCCGTCCCCTAATCCTAAACCGTACGCTAACACTAACCCGCGCCCTCACTCGTTCGCTCCCCCTAAAGCGTTGCCGTACCCTCACCTGGACCCTAAACCGTCCCCGTCCCCTAACCCTAACCCTAGCCCGAACCCTAACCCTAACCCTTCCCCGAAGCCTGACCCTCACCCGTCCCCTAATCCTAACCCGTACGCTAACACTAACCCGCGCCCTCACACGCACGCTCCCCCTAAAGCGTTGCCGTTCCCTCACCTGGACCCTAAACCGTCCCCGTCCCCTAACCCTAACCCTAGCCCGAACCCTAACTCTAACCCTTCCCCGAAGCCTGACCCTCACCCGTCCCCTAATCCTAACCCGTACGCTAACACTAACCCGCGCCCTCAAGGCACGCTCCCCCTAAAGCGTTGCCGTACCCTCACCTGGACCCTAAACCGTCCCCGTCCCCTAACCCTAACCCTAGCCCGAACCCTAACCCTAACCCTTCCCCGAAGCCTGACCCTCACCCGTCCCCTAATCCTAACCCGTACGCTAACACTAACCCGCGCCCTCACATGCACGCTGCCCTTAAAGCGTTGCCGTACCCTCACCTGGACCCTAAACCGTCCCCGTCCCCTAACCCTAACCCTAGCCCGAACCCTAACCCTAACCCTTCCCCGAAGCCTGACCCTCACCCGTCCCCTAATCCTAACCCGTACGCTAACACTAACCCGCGCCCTCACACGCACGCTCCCCCTAAAGCGTTGCCGTACCCTCACCTGGACCATAAACCGTCCCCGTCCCCTACCCCTAACCCTAGCCCGAACCCTAACCCTAACCCTTCCCCGAAGCCTGACCCTCACCCATCCCCTAATCCTAACCCGTACGCTAACACTAACCCGCGCCCTCACACGCACGCTCCCCCTAAAGCGTTGCCGTACCCTCACCTGGACCCTAAACCGTCCCCGTCCCCTAACCCTAACCCTAGCCCGAACCCTAACCCTAACCCTTCCCCGAAGCCTGACCCTCACCCGTCCCCTAATCCTAACCCGTACGCTAACACTAACCATTGCCCTCACACGCACGCTCCCCCTAAAGCGTTGCCGTACCCTCACCTGGACCCTAAACCGTCCCGTCCCCTAACCCTAACCCTAGCCCGAACCCTAAACCTAACCCTTCCCCGAAGCCTGACCCTCACCCGTCCCCTATTCCTAACCCGTACGCTAACACTAACCCGCGCCCTCACACGCACGCTCCCCCTAAAGCATTGCCGTACCCTCACCTGGACCCTAAACCGTCCCCGTCCCCTAACCCTAACCCTAGCCCGAACCCTAACCCTAACCCTTCCCCAAACCCTGACCCTCACCCGACCCCTAATCCTAAACCGTACGCTAACACTAACCCGCGCCCTCACACGCACGCTGCCCCTAAAGCGTTGCCGTACCCTCACCTGGACACTAAACCGTCCCCGTCCCCTAACCCTAACCCTAGCCTGAACCCTAACACTAACACTTCCCCGAAGCCTGACCCTCACCCGTCCCCTAATCCTAACCCGAACGCTAACACTAACCCGCGCCCTCACACGCACGCTCCCCCTAAAGCGTTGCCGTACCCTCACCTGGACCCTGAACCGTCCCCGTCCCCGTCCCCTAACCCTAGCCCGAACCCTAACCCTAACCCTTCCCCGAAGCCTGACCCTCACCCGTCCCCTAATCCTAACCCGTACGCTAACACTAAACCGCGCCCTCACACGCACGCTCCCCCTAAAGCGTTGCCGTACCCTCACCTGGACCCTAAACCGTCCCCGTCCCCTAACCCTAACCCTAGCCAGAACCCTAAACCTAACCCTTCCCCGAAGCCTGACCCTCACCCGTCCCCTAATCCTAAACCGTACGCTAACACTAACCCGCGCCCTCACTCGTTCGCTCCCCCTAAAGCGTTGCCGTTCCCTCACCTGGACGCTAAACCGTCCCCGTCCCCTAACCCTAAACCTAGCCCGAACCCTAACCCTAACCCTTCCCCGAAGCCTGACCCTCACCCGTCCCCTAATCCTAACCCGTACGCTAACACTAACCCGCGCCCTCACACGCACGCTCCCCCTAAAGCGTTGCCGTTCCCTCACCTGGACCCTAAACCGTCCCCGTCCCCTAACCCTAACCCTAGCCCGAACCCTAACTCTAATCCTTCCCCGAAGCCTGACCCTCACCCGTCCCCTAATCCTAAACCGTACGCTAACACTAACCCGCGCCCTCACACGCACGCTCCCCCTAAAGCGTTGCCGTACCCTCACCTGGACCCTAAACCTTCCCCGTCCCCTAACCCTAACCCTAGCCTGAACCCTAACACTAACACTTCCCCGAAGCCTGACCCTCACCCGTCCCCTAATCCTAACCCGTACGCTAACACTAAACCATGCCCTCACACGCACGCTCCCCCTAAAGCGTTGCCGTACCCTCACCTGGACCCTGAACCGTCCCCGTCCCCGTCCCCTAACCCTAGCCCGAACCCTAACCCTAACCCTTCCCCGAAGCCTGACCCTCACCCGTCCCCTAATCCTAACCCGTACGCTAACACTAACCCGCGCCCTCACACGCACGCTCGCCCTAAAGCGTTGCCGTACCCTCACCTGGACCCTAAACCGTCCCCGTACCCTAACCCTAACCCTAGCCTGAACCCTAATCCTAACCCTTCCTTGAAGCCTGACCCTCACCCGTCCCCTAATCCTAACCCGTACGCTAACACTAACCCGCGCCCTCACACGCACGCTCCCCCTAAAGCATTGCCATACCCTCACCTGGACCCTAAACCGTCCCCGTCCCCTAACCCTAACCCTAGCCCGAACCCTAACCCTAACCCTTCCCCGAAGCCTGACCCACACCCGTCCCCTAATCCTAACCCGTACGCTAACACTAACCCGCGCCCTCACACGCACGCTCCCCCTAAAGCGTTGCCGTACCCTCACCTGGACCCTAAACCGTCCCCGTCCCCTAACCCTAACCCTAGCCCGAACCCTAACCCTAACCCTTCCCCGAAGCCTGACCCTCACCCGTCCCCTAATCCTAACCCGTACGCTAACACTAACCCGCGCCCTCACACGCACGCTCCCTCTAAAGCATTGCCGTACCCTCACTTGGACCCTAAACCGTCCCCGTCCCCTAACCCTAACCCTAGCCCGAACCCTAAACCTAACCCTTCCCCGAAGCCTGACCCTCACCCGTCCCCTATTCCTAACCCGTACGCTAACACTAACCCGCGCCCTCACACGCACGCTCCCCCTAAAGCGTTGCCGTACCCTCACCTGGAACCTAAACCGTCCCCGTCCCCTAACCCTAACCCTAGCCCGAACCCTAAACCGAACCCTTCCCCGAAGCCTGACCCTCACCCGTCCCCTAATCCTAAACCGTACACTAACACGAACCCGCGCCCTCACACGCACGCTCCCCCTAAAGCGTTGCCGTACCCTCACCTGGACCCTAAACCGTCCCCATCCCCTAACCCTAACCCTAGCCCGAACCCTAACCCTAACCCTTCCCCTAAGCCTGACCCTCACCCGTCCCCTAATCCTAACCCGTACGCTAACACTAACCCGCGCCCTCACACGCACGCTCCCCCTAAAGCGTTGCCGTACCCTCACCTGGACCCTAAACCGTCCCCGTCCCCTAACCCTAACCCTAGCCAGAACCCTAAACCTAACCCTTCCCCGAAGCCTGACCCTCACCCGTCCCCTAATCCTAACCCGTACGCTAACACTAACCCGCGTCCTCACTCGCACGCTCCCACTAAAGCGTTGCCGTACCCTCACCTGGACCCTAAACCGTCCCCGTCGCCTAACCCTAACCCTAGCCTGAACCCTAACACTAACACTTCCCCGAAGCCTGACCCTCACCCGTCCCCTAATCCTAACCCGTACGCTAACACTAACCCGCGCCCTCACATGCACGCTCCCCCTAAAGCGTTACCGTACCCTCACCTGGACCCTAAACCGTCCCCGTCCCCTAACCCTAACCCTAGCCCGAACCCTAACCCTAACCCTTCCTGAAGCCTGACCCTCACCCGTCCCCTAATCCTAACCCGTAAGCTAACACTAACCCGCGCCCTCACACGCACGCTCCCCATAAAGCGTTGCCGTACCCTCACCTGGACCCTAAACCGTCCCCGTCCCCTAACCCTAACCCTAGCCCGAACCCTAACCCTAACCCTTCCCCGAAGCCTGACCCTCACCCGTCCCCTAATCCTAACCCGTACGCTAACACTAAACCGCGCCCTCACACGCACACTCCCCCTAAAGCGTTGCCGTACCCTCACCTGGACCCTAAACCGTCCCCGTCCCCTAACCCTAACCCTAGCCAGAACCCTAAACCTAACCCTTCCCCGAAGCCTGACCCTCACCCGTCCCCTAATCCTAACCCGTACGCTAACACTAACCCGTGCCCTCACACGCACGCTCCCCCTAAAGCGTTGCCGTACCCTCACCTGGACCCTGAACCGTCCCCGTCCCCGTCCCCTAACCCTAGCCCGAACCCTAACCCTAACCCTTCCCCGAAGCCTGACCCTCACCCGTCCCCTAATCCTAACCCGTACGCTAACACTAAACCGCGCCCTCACACGCACGCTCCCCCTAAAGCGTTGCCGTACCCTCACCTGGACCCTAAACCGTCCCCGTCCCCTAACCCTAACCCTAGCCCGAACCCTAACCCTAACCCTTCCCCGAAGCCTGACCCTCACCCGTCCCCTAATCCTAACCCGTACGCTAACACTAACCCGCGCCCTCACACGCACGCTCCCTCTAAAGCATTGCCGTACCCTCACTTGGACCCTAAACCGTCCCCGTCCCCTAACCCTAACCCTAGCCCGAACCCTAAACCTAACCCTTCCCCGAAGCCTGACCCTCACCCGTCCCCTATTCCTAACCCGTACGCTAACACTAACCCGCGCCCTCACACGCACGCTCCCCCTAAAGCGTTGCCGTACCCTCACCTGGAACCTAAACCGTCCCCGTCCCCTAACCCTAACCCTAGCCCGAACCCTAAACCGAACCCTTCCCCGAAGCCTGACCCTCACCCGTCCCCTAATCCTAAACCGTACACTAACACGAACCCGCGCCCTCACACGCACGCTCCCCCTAAAGCGTTGCCGTACCCTCACCTGGACCCTAAACCGTCCCCTTCCCCTAACCCTAACCCTAGCCAGAACCCTAAACCTAACCCTTCCCCGAAGCCTGACCCTCACCCGTCCCCTAATCCTAACCCGTACGCTAACACTAACCCGCGTCCTCACTCGCACGCTCCCACTAAAGCGTTGCCGTACACTCACCTGGACCCTAAACCGTCCCCGTCGCCTAACCCTAACCCTAGCCTGAACCCTAACACTAACACTTCCCCGAAGCCTGACCCTCACCCGTCCCCTAATCCTAACCCGTACGCTAACACTAACCCGCGCCCTCACATGCACGCTCGCCCTAAAGCGTTACCGTACCCTCACCTGGACCCTAAACCGTCCCCGTCCCCTAACCCTAACCCTAGCCCGAACCCTAACCCTAACCCTTCCCGAAGCCTGACCCTCACCCGTCCCCTAATCCTAACCCGTACGCTAACACTAACCCGCGCCCTCACACGCACGCTCCCCATAAAGCGTTGCCGTACCCTCACCTGGACCCTAAACCGTCCCCGTCCCCTAACCCTAACCCTAGCCCGAACCCTAACCCTAACCCTTCCCCGAAGCCTGACCCTCACCCGTCCCCTAATCCTCACCCGTACGCTAACACTAACCCGCGCCCTCACACGCACGCTCCCCCTAAAGCGTTGCCGTACCCTCACCTGGAACCTAAACCGTCCCCGTCCCCTAACCCTAACCCTAGCCCGAACCCTAAACCTAATCCTTCCCCGAAGCCTGACCCTCACCCGTCCCCTAATCCTAACCCGTACACTAACACGAACCCGCGCCCTCACACGCACGCTCCCCCTAAAGCGTTGCCGTACCCTCACCTGGACCCTAAACCGTCCCCGTCCCCTAACCCTAACCCTAGCCCGAACCCTAACCCTAACTCTTCCCCAAAGCCTGACCCTCACCCGTCCACTAATACTAACCCGTACGCTAACACTAACCCGCGCCCTCACACGCACGCTCCCCCTAAAGCGTTGCCGTACCCTCACCTGGACCCTAAACCGTCCCTGTCCCCTAACCCTAACCCTAGCCCGAACCCTAACCCTAACCCTTCCCCGAAGCCTGACCCTCACCCGTCCCCTAATCCTAACCCGTACGCTAACACTAACCCGCGCCCTCACACGCACGCTCCCCCTAAAGCGTTACCGTACCCTCACCTGGACCCTAAACCGTCCCCGTCCCCTAACCCTAACCCTAGCCCGAACCCTAACCCTAACCCTTCCCCGAAGCCTGACCCTCACCCGTCCCCTAATCCTAACCCGTACGCTAACACTAACCCGCGCCCTCACACGCACGCTCCCCCTAAAGCATTGCCGTACCCTCACCTGGACCCTAAACCGTCCCCGTCCCCTAACCCTAACCCTAGCCCGAACCCTAAACCTAACCCTTCCCCGAAGCCTGACCCTCACCCGTCCCCTATTCCTAACCCGTACGCTAACACTAACCCGCGCCCTCACACGCACGCTCCCCCTAAAGCGTTGCCGTACCCTCACCTGGACCCTAAACCGTCCCCGTCCCCTAACCCTAACCCTAGCCAGAACCCTAACACTAACCCTTCCCAGAAGCCTGACCCTCACCCGTCCCCTAATCCTAAACCGTACACTAACACGAACCCGCGCCCTCATACGCACGCTCCCCCTAAAGCGTTGCCATACCCTCACCTGGACCCTAAACCGTCCCCATCCCCTAACCCTAACCCTAGCCCGAACCCTAACCCTAACCCTTCCCCGAAGCCTGACCCTCACCCGTCCCCTAATCCTAACCCGTACGCTAACACTAACCCGCGCCCTCACACGCACGCTCCCCCTAAAGCGTTGCCATACCCTCACCTGGACCCTAAACCGTCCCCTTCCCCTAACCCTAACCCTAGCCAGAACCCTAAACCTAACCCTTCCCCGAAGCCTGACCCTCACCCGTCCCCTAATCCTAACCCGTACGCTAACACTAACCCGCGTCCTCACTCGCACGCTCCCACTAAAGCGTTGCCGTACACTCACCTGGACCCTAAACCGTCCCCGTCGCCTAACCCTAACCCTAGCCTGAACCCTAACACTAACACTTCCCCGAAGCCTGACCCTCACCCGTCCCCTAATCCTAACCCGTACGCTAACACTAACCCGCGCCCTCACATGCACGCTCGCCCTAAAGCGTTACCGTACCCTCACCTGGACCCTAAACCGTCCCCGTCCCCTAACCCTAACCCTAGCCCGAACCCTAACCCTAACCCTTCCCGAAGCCTGACCCTCACCCGTCCCCTAATCCTAACCCGTACGCTAACACTAACCCGCGCCCTCACACGCACGCTCCCCATAAAGCGTTGCCGTACCCTCACCTGGACCCTAAACCGTCCCCGTCCCCTAACCCTAACCCTAGCCCGAACCCTAACCCTAACCCTTCCCCGAAGCCTGACCCTCACCCGTCCCCTAATCCTCACCCGTACGCTAACACTAACCCGCGCCCTCACACGCACGCTCCCCCTAAAGCGTTGCCGTACCCTCACCTGGAACCTAAACCGTCCCCGTCCCCTAACCCTAACCCTAGCCCGAACCCTAAACCTAATCCTTCCCCGAAGCCTGACCCTCACCCGTCCCCTAATCCTAACCCGTACACTAACACGAACCCGCGCCCTCACACGCACGCTCCCCCTAAAGCGTTGCCGTACCCTCACCTGGACCCTAAACCGTCCCCGTCCCCTAACCCTAACCCTAGCCCGAACCCTAACCCTAACTCTTCCCCAAAGCCTGACCCTCACCCGTCCACTAATCCTAACCCGTACGCTAACACTAACCCGCGCCCTCACACGCACGCTCCCCCTAAAGCGTTGCCGTACCCTCACCTGGACCCTAAACCGTCCCTGTCCCCTAACCCTAACCCTAGCCCGAACCCTAACCCTAACCCTTCCCCGAAGCCTGACCCTCACCCGTCCCCTAATCCTAACCCGTACGCTAACACTAACCCGCGCCCTCACACGCACGCTCCCCCTAAAGCGTTACCGTACCCTCACCTGGACCCTAAACCGTCCCCGTCCCCTAACCCTAACCCTAGCCCGAACCCTAACCCTAACCCTTCCCCGAAGCCTGACCATCACCCGTCCCCTAATCCTAACCCGTACGCTAAAACTAACCCGCGCCCTCACACGCATGCTCCCCCTAAAGCGTTGCCGTACCCTCACCTGGACCCTAAACCGTCCCCGTCCCCTAACCCTAACCCTAGCCCGAACCCTAAACCTAACCCTTCCCCGAAGCCTGACCCTCACCCGTCCCCTATTCCTAACCCGTACGCTAACACTAACCCGCGCCCTCACACGCATGCTCCCCCTAAAGCGTTGCCGTACCCTCACCTGGACCCTAAACCGTCCCCGTCCCCTAACCCTAACCCTAGCCCGAACCCTAAACCTAACCCTTCCCCGAAGCCTGACCCTCACCCGTCCCCTAATCCTAACCCGTACGCTAACACTAACCCGCGCCCTCACACGCACGCTCCCCCTAAAGCGTTGCCGTACCCTCACCTGGAACCTAAACCGTCCCCGTCCCCTAACCCTAACCCTAGCCCGAACCCTAAACCTAACCCTTCCCCGAAGCCTGACCCTCACCCGTCGTCTAATCCTAACCCGTACGCTAACACGAACCCGCGCCCTCACATGCACGCTCCCACTAAAGCGTTGCCGTACCCTCACCTGGACCCTAAACCGTCCCCATCCCCTAACCCTAACCCTAGCCCGAACCCTAACCCTAACCCTTCCCCGAAGCCTGACCCTCACCCGTCCCCTAATCCTAACCCGTACGCTAACACTAACCCGCGCCCTCACACGCACGCTCCCCCTAAAGCGTTGCCGTACCCTCACCTGGACCCTAAACCGTCCCCGTCCCCTAACCCTAACCCTAGCCAGAACCGTAAACCTAACCCTTCCCCGAAGCCTGACCCTCACCCGTCCCCTAATCCTAACCCGTACGCTAACACTAACCCGCGTCCTCACTCGCACGCTCCCACTAAAGCGTTGCCGTACCCTCACCTGGACCCTAAACCGTCCCCGTCCCCTAACCCTATCCCTAGCCCGAACCCTAACCCTAACCCTTCCCCGAAGCCTGACCCTCACCCGTCCCCTAATCCTTACCCGTACGCTAACACTAAACCGCGCCCTCACACGCACGCTCCCCCTAAAGCGTTGCCGTACCCTCACCTGGACCCTAAACCGTCCCCGTCCCCTAACCCTAACCCTAGCCCGAACCCTAACCCTAACCCTTCCCCGAAGCCTGACCCTCACCCATCCCCTAATCCTAACCCGTACGCTAACACTAACCAGCGCCCTCACACGCACGCTGCCCCTAAAGCGTTTCCGTACCCTCACCTGGACCCTAAACCGTCCCCGTCCCCTAACCCTAACCCTAGCCCGAACCCTAACCCTAACTCTTCCCCGAAGCCTGACCCTCACCCGTCCACTAATCCTAACCCGTACGCTAACAATAACCCGCGCCCTCACACGCACGCTCCCCCTAAAGCGTTGCCGTACCCTCACCTGGACCCTAAACCGTCCCTGTCCCCTAACCCTAACCCTAGCCCGAACCCTAACCCTAACCCTTCCCCGAAGCCTGACCCTCACCCGTCCCCTAATCCTAACCCGTACGCTAACACTAACCCGTGCCCTCACACGCACGCTCCCCCTAAAGCGTTACCATACCCTAACCTGGACCCTAAACCGTCCCCGTCCCCTAACCCTAACCCTAGCCCGAACCCTAACCCTAACCCTTCCCCGAAGCCTGACCCTCACCCGTCCCCTAATCCTAACCCGTACGCTAAAACTAACCCGCGCCCTCACACGCATGCTCCCCCTAAAGCGTTGCCGTACCCTCACCAGGACCCTAAACCGTCCCCGTCCCCTAACCCTAACCCTAGCCTGAACCCTAAACCTAACCCTTCCCCGAAGCCTGACCCTCACCGGTCCCCTATTCCTAACCCGTACGCTAACACTAACACGCGCCCTCACACGCACGCTCCCCCTAAAGCGTTGCCGTACCCTCACCTGGACCTTAAACCGTCCCCGTCCCCTAACCCTAACCCTAGCCCGAACCCTAACCCTAACCCTTCCCCGAAGCCTGACCCTCACCCGTCCCCTAATCCTAACCCGTACGCTAACACTAACCCGCGCCCTCACACGCACGCTCCCCCTAAAGCGTTGCCGTACCCTCACCTGGACCCTAAACCGTCCCCGTCCCCTAACCCTAACCCTAGCCCGAACCCTAACCCTAACCCTTCCCCGAAGCCTGACCCTCACACGTCCCCTAATCCTAACCCGTACGCTAAAACTAACCCGCGCCCTCACACGCACGCTCGCCCTAAAGCGTTGCCGTACCCTCACCTTGACCCTAAACCGTCCCCGTACCCTAACCCTAACCCTAGACTGAACCCCAATCCTAACCCTTCCTTGAAGCCTGACCCTCACCCTTCCCCTAATCCTAACCCGTACGCTAACACTAACCCGTGCCCTCACACGCACGCTCCCCCTAAAGCGTTGCCGTACCCTCACCTGGACCCTAAACCGTCCCCGTCCCCTAACACTTACCCTATCCCGAACCCTAACCCTAACTCTTCCCCGAAGCCTGACCCTCACCCGTCCCCTAATCCTAACCCGTACGCTAACACTAACCCGCGCCCTCACACGCACACTCCCTCTAAAGCGTTGCCGTACCCTCACCTGGACCCTAAACCGTCCCCGTCCCCTAACCCTAACCCTAGCCCGAACCCTAACCCTAACCCTTCCCTGAAGCCTGACCCTCACCCGTCCCCTAATCCCAACCCGTACGCTAACACTAACCCGCGCCCTCACACGCACGCTCCCCCTAAAGCGTTGCCGTACCCTCACCTGGACCCTAAACCGTCCCCGTCCCCTAACCCTAACCCTAGCCAGAACCCTAAACCTAACCCTTCCCCGAAGCCTGACCCTCACCCGTCCCCTAATCCTAAACCGTACGCTAACACTAACCCGCGCCCTCACTCGTTCGCTCCCCCTAAAGCGTTGCCGTACCCTCACCTGGACCCTAAACCGTCCCCGTCCCCTAACCCTAACCCTAGCCCGAACCCTAACCCTAACCCTTCCCCGAAGCCTGACCCTCACCCGTCCCCTAATCCTAACCCGTACGCTAACACTAACCCGCGCCCTCACACGCACGCTCCCCCTAAAGCGTTGCCGTTCCCTCACCTGGACCCTAAACAGTCCCCGTCCCCTAACCCTAACCCTAGCCAGAACCCTAAACCTAACCCTTCCCCGAAGCCTGACCCTCACCCGTCCCCTATTCCTAACCCGTACGCTAACACTAACCCGCGCCCTCACACGCACGCTCCCCCTAAAGCGTTGCCATACCCTCACCTGGACCCTAAACCGTCCCCGTCCCCTAACCCTAACCCTAGCCCGAACCCTAACCCTAACCCTTCCCAAAACCCTGAACCTCACCCGTCCCCTAATCCTAAACCGTACGCTAACACTAACCCGCGCCCTCACACGCACGCTGCCCCTAAAGCGTTGCCGTACCCTCACCTGGACCCTAAACCGTCCCCGTCCCCTAACCCTAACCCTAGCCCGAACCCTAACCCTAACCCTTCCCCGAAGCCTGACCCTCACCCGTCCCCTAATCCTCACCCGTACGCTAACACTAACCCGCGCCCTCACACGCACGCTCCCCCTAAAGCGTTGCCGTACCCTCACCTGGACCCTAAACCGTCCCCGTCCCCTAACCCTAACCCTAGCCCGAACCCTAAACCTAACCCTTCCCCGAAGCCTGACCCTCACCCGTCCCCTAATCCTAACCCGTACACTAACACGAACCCGCGCCCTCACACGCACGCTCCCCCTAAAGCGTTGCCGTACCCTCACCTGGACCCTAAACCGTCCCCATCCCCTAACCCTAACCGTAGCCCGAACCCTAACCCTAACCCTTCCCCGAAGCCTGACCCTCACCCGTCCCCTAATCCTAACCCGTACGCTAACACTAACCCGCGCCCTCACACGCAAGCTCCCCCTAAAGCGTTGCCGTATCCTCACCTGGACCCTAAACCGTCCCCGTCCCCTAACCCTAACCCTAGCCAGAACCCTAAACCTAACCCTTCCCCGAAGCCTGACCCTCACCCGTCCCCTAATCCTAACCCGTACGCTAACACTAACCCGCGTCCTCACTCGCACGCTCCCACTAAAGCGTTGCCGTACCCTCACCTGGACCCTAAACCGTCCCCGTCCCCTAACCCTAACCCTAGCCTGAACCCTAACACTAACACTTCCCCGAAGCCTGACCCTCACCCGTCCCCTAATCCTAACCCGTACGCTAACACTAACCCGCGCCCTCACACGCACGCTCCCCCTAAAGCGTTACCGTACCCTCACCTGGACCCTAAACCGTCCCCGTCCCCTAACCCTAACCCTAGCCCGAACCCTAACCCTAACTCTTCCCGAAGCCTGACCCTCACCCGTCCCCTAATCCTAACCCGTACGCTAACACTAACCCGCGCCCTCACATGCACGCTCCCCATAAAGCGTTGCCGTACCCTCACCTGGACCCTAAACCGTCCCCGTCCCCTAACCCTAACCCTAGCCCGAACCCTAACCCTAACCCTTCCCCGAAGCCTGACCCTCACCCGTCCCCTAATCCTAACCCGTACGCTAACACTAACCCGCGCCCTCACACGCACGCTCCCCCTAAAGCCTGCCGTACCCTCACCTGGACCCTAAACCGTCCCCGTCCCCTAACCCTAACCCTAGCCCGAACCCTAACCCTAACCCTTCCCCGAAGCCTGACCCTCACCCGTCCCCTAATCCTAACCCATACGCTAACACTAACCCGCGCCCTCACACGCACGCTCCCCCTAAAGCGTTGCCGTTCCCTCACCTGGACCCTAAACCGTCCCCGTCCCCTAACCCTAACCCTAGCCCGAACCCTAACCCTAACCCTTCCCCGAAGCCTGACCCTCACCCGTCCCCTAATCCTAACCCGTACGCTAACACTAACCCGCGCCCTCACACGCACACTGCCCTTAAGGCGTTGCCGTACCCTCACCTGGACCCTAAACCGTCCCCGTCCCCTAACCCTAACCCTAGCCCGAACCCTAACCCTAACCCTTCCCCGAAGCCTGACACTCACCCGTCCCCTAATCCTAACCCGTACGCTAACACTAACCCGCGCCCTCACACGCACTCTCCCCCTAAAGCGTTGCCGTACCCTCACCTGGACCCTAAACCGTCCCCGTCCCCTAACTCTAACCCTAGCCCGAACCCTAAACCTAACCCTTCCCCGAAGCCTGACCCTCACCCGTCCCCTATTCCTAACCCGTACGCTAACACTAACCCGCGCCCTCACACGCACGCTCCCCCTAAAGCGTTGCCGTACCCTCACCTGGACCCTAAACCGTCCCCGTCCCCTAACCCTAACCCTAGCCTGAACCCTAACCCTAACCCTTCCCCGAACCCTGACCCTCACCCGTCCCCTAATCCTAAACCGTACGCTAACAATAACCCGCGCCCTCACACGCACGCTGCCCCTAAAGCGTTGCCGTACCCTCACCTGGACCCTAAACCGTCCCCGTCCCCTAACCCTAACCCTAGCCCGAACCCTAACCCTAACCCTTCCCCGAAGCCTGACCCTCACCCGTCCCCTAATCCTCACCCGTACGCTAACACTAACCCGCGCCCTCACACGCACGCTCCCCCTAAAGCGTTGCCGTACCCTCACCTGGAACCTAAACCGTCCCCGTCCCCTAACCCTAACCCTAGCCCGAACCCTAAACCTAACCCTTCCCCGAAGCCTGACCCTCACCCGTCCCCTAATCCTAACGCGTACACTAACACGGAACCGCGCCCTCACACGCACGCTCCCCCTAAAGCGTTGCCGTACCCTCACCTGGACCCTAAACCGTCCCCATCCCCTAACCCTAACCCTAGCCCGAACCCTAACCCTAACCCTTCCCCGAAGCCTGACCCTCACCCGTCCCCTAATCCTAACCCGTACGCTAACACTAACCCGCGCCCTCACACGCACGCTACCCCTAAAGCGTTGCCGTACCCTCACCTGGACCCTAAACCGTCCCCGTCCCCTAACCCTAACCCTAGCCAGAACCCTAAACCTAACCCTTCCCCGAAGCCTGACCCTCACCCGTCCCCTAATCCTAACCCGTACCCTAACACTAACCCGCGTCCTCACTCGCACGCTCCCACTAAAGCGTTGCCGTACCCTCACCTGGACCCTAAACCGTCCCCGTCCCCTAACCCTAACCCTAGCCCGAACCCTAACCCTAACCCTTCCCCGAAGCCTGACCCTCACCCGTCCCCTAATCCTTACCCTTACGCTAACACTAAACCGCGCCCTCACATGCACGCTCCCCCTAAAGCGTTGCCGTACCCTCACCTGGACCCTAAACCGTCCCCGTCCCCTAACCCTAACCCTAGCCCGAACTCTAACCCTAACCCTTCCCCGAAGCCTGACCCTCACCCGTCCACTAATCCTAACCCGTACGCAAACAATAACCCGCGCCCTCACACGCACGCTCCCCCTAAAGCGTTGCCGTACCCTCACCTGGACCCTAAACCGTCCCTGTCCCCTAACCCTAACCCTAGCCCGAACCCTAACCCTAACCCTTCCCCGAAGCCTGACCCTCACCCGTCCCCTAATCCTAACCCGTACGCTAACACTAACCCGCGCCCTCACACGCACGCTCCCCCTAAAGCTTTACCGTACCCTCACCTGGACCCTAAACCGTCCCCGTCCCCTAACACTAACCCTAGCCCGAACCCTAACCCTAACCTTTCCCCGAAGCCTGACCCTCACCCGTCCCCTAATCCTAACCCGTACGCTAAAAGTAACCCGCGCCCTCACACGCATGCTCCCCCTAAAGCGTTGCCGTACCCTCACCTGGACCCTAAACCGTCCCCGTCCCCTAACCCTAACCCTAGCCCGAACCCTAAACCTAACCCTTCCCCGAAGCCTGACCCTCACCCGTCCCCTATTCCTAACCCGTACGCTAACACTAACCCGCGCCCTCACACGCACGCTCCCCCTAAAGCGTTGCTGTACCCTCACCTGGACCCTAAACCGTCCCCGTCCCCTAATCCTAACCCTAGCCCGAACCCTAACCCTAACCCTTCCCCGAAGCCTGACCCTCACCCGTCCCCTAATCCTAACCCGTACGCTAACACTAACCCGCGCCCTCACACGCACGCTCCCCCTAAAGCGTTGCCGTACCCTCACCTGGACCCTAAACCGTCCCCGTCCCCTAAACCTAACCCTAGCCCGAACCCTAACCCTAACCCTTCCCCGAAGCCTGACCCTCACACGTCCCCTAATCCTAACCCGTACGCTAACACTAACCCGCGCCCTCACACGCACGCTCGCCCTAAAGCGTTGCCGTACCCTCACCTGGACCCTAAACCGTCCACGTCCCCTAACCCTAACCCTAGCCTGAACCCTAATCCTAACCCTTCCTTGAAGCCTGACCCTCACCCGTCCCCTAATCCTAACCCGTACGCTAACACTAACCCGCGCCCTCACACGCACGCTCCCCCTAAAGCGTTCCCGTACCCTCACCTGGACCCTAAACCGTCCCCGTCCCCTAACCCTAACCCTAGCCTGAACCCTAACACTAACACTTCCCCGAAGCCTGACCCTCACCCGTCCCCTAATCCTAACCCGTACGCTAACACTAACCCGTGCCCTCACACGCACGCTCCCCCTAAAGCGTTGCCGTACCCTCACCAGGACCCTGAACCGTCCCCGTCCCCGTCCCCTATCCCTAGCCCGAACCCTAACCCTAACCCTTCCCCGAAGCCTGACCCTCACCCGTCCCCTAATCCTAAACCGTACCCTAACACTAAACCGCGCCCTCACACGCACGCTCCCCCTAAAGCGTTGCCGTACCCTCACCTGGACCCTAAACCGTCCCCGTCCCCTAACCCTAACCCTAGCCAGAACCCTAAACCTAACCCTTCCCCGAAGCCTGACCCTCACCCGTCCCCTAATCCTAAACCGTACGCTAACACTAACCCGCGCCCTCACTCGTTCGCTCCCCCTAAAGCGTTGCCGTACCCTCACCTGGACCCTAAACCGTCCCCGTCCCCTAACCCTAACCCTAGCCCGAACCCTAACCCTAACCCTTCCCCGAAGCCTGACCCTCACCCGTCCCCTAATCCTAACCCGTACGCTAACACTAACCCGCGCCCTCACACGCACGCTCCCCCTAAAGCGTTGCCGTTCCCTCACCTGGACCCTAAACCGTCCCCGTCCCCTAACCCTAACCCTAGCCCGAACCCTAACTCTAACCCTTCCCCGAAGCCTGACCCTCACCCGTCCCCTAATCCTAACCCGTACGCTAACACTAACCCGCGCCCTCACACGCACGCTCCCCCTAAAGCGTTGCCGTACCCTCACCTGGAACCTAAACCGTCCCCGTCCCCTAACCCTAACCCTAGCCCGAACCTTAAACCTAACCCTTCCCCGAAGCCTGACCCTCACCCGTCCCCTAATCCTAACCCGTACACTAACACGAACCCGCGCCCTCACACGCACGCTCCCCCTAAAGCGTTGCCGTACCCTCACCTGGACCCTAAACCGTCCCCATCCCCTAACCCTAACCCTAGCCCGAACCCTAACCCTAACCCTTCCCCGAAGACTGACCCTCACCCGTCCCCTAATCCTAACCCGTACGCTAACACTAACCCGCGCCCTCACACGCACGCTCCCCCTAAAGCGTTGCCGTACCCTCACCTGGACCCTAAACCGTCCCCGTCCCCTAACCCTAACCCTAGCCAGAACCCTAAACCTAACCCTTCCCCGAAGCCTGACCCTCACCCGTCCCCTAATCCTAACCCGTACGCTAACACTAACCCGCGTCCTCACTCGCACGCTCCCACTAAAGCGTTGCCGTACCCTCACCTGGACCCTAAACCGTCCCCGTCCCCTAACCCTAACCCTAGCCCGAACCCTAACACTAACACTTCCCCGAAGCCTGACCCTCACCCGTCCCCTAATCCTAACCCGTACGCTAACACTAACCCGCGCCCTCACACGCACGCTCCCCCTAAAGCGTTACCGTACCGTCACCTGGACCCTAAACCGTCCCCGTCCCCTAACCCTAACCCTAGCCCGAACCCTAACCCTAACCCTTCCCGAAGCCTGACCCTCACCCGTCCCCTAATCCTAACCCGTACGCTAACACTAACCCGCGCCCTCACACGCACGCTCGCTCTAAAGCGTTGCCGTACCCTCACCTGGACCCTAAACCGTCCCTGTACCCTAACCCTAACCCTAGCCTGAACCCCAATCCTAACCCTTCCTTGAAGCCTGACCCTCACCCGTCCCCTAATCCTAACCCGTACGCTAACACTAACCCACGCCCTCACACGCACGCTCCCCCTAAAGCGTTGCCGTACCCTCACCTGGACCCTAAACCGTCCCCGTCCCCTAACCCTAACCCTAGCCCGAACCCTAACCCTAACCCTTCCCTGAAGCCTGACCCTCACCCGTCCCCTAATCCTAACCCGTACGCTAACACTAACCCTTGCCCTCACACGCACGCTCCCCCTAAAGCGTTGCCGTACCCTCACCTGGACCCTAAACCTTCCCCGTCCCCTAACCCTAACCCTAGCCGGAACCCTAACACTAACACTTCCCCGAAGCCTGACCCTCACCCGTCCCCTAATCCTAACCCGTACGCTAACACTAACCCGTGCCCTCACACGCACGCTCTCCCTAAAGCGTTGCCGTACCCTCACCTGGACCCTAAACCGTCCCCGTCCCCTAACACTTACCCTAGCCCGAACCCTAACCCTAACCCTTCCCCGAAGCCTGACCCTCACCCGTCCCCTAATCCTAACCCGTACGCTAACACTAACCCGCGCCCTCACACGCACGCTCGCTCTAAAGCGTTGCCGTACCCTCACCTGGACCCTAAACCGTCCCCGTCCCCTAACCCTAACCCTAACCCGAACCCTAACCCTAACCCTTCCCTGAAGCCTGACCCTCACCCGTCCCCTAATCCTAATCCGTACGCTAACACTAACCCGCGCCCTCACACGCACGCTCCCCCTAAAGCGTTGCCGTACCCTCACCTGGATCCTAAACCGTCCCCGTCCCCTAACCCTAACCCTAGCCTGAACCCTAACACTAACACTTCCCCGAAGCCTGACCCTCACCCGTCCCCTAATCCTAACCCGTACGCTAACACTAACCCGTGCCCTCACACGCACGCTCCCCCTAAAGCGTTGCCGTACCCTCACCTGGACCCTAAACCGTCCCCGTCCCCTAACCCTAACCCTAGCCCGAACCCTAACTCTAACCCTTCCCCGAAGCCTGACCCTCACCTGTCCCCTAATCCTAACCCGTACGCTAACACTAACCCGCGCCCTCACACGCACGCTCCCCCTAAAGCGTTGCCGTTCCCTCACCTGGATCCTAAACCGTCCCCGTCCCCTAACCCTAACCCTAGCCTGAACCCTAACACTAACACTTCCCCGAAGCCTGACCCTCACCCGTCCCCTAATCCTAACCCGTACGCTAACACTAACCCGTGCCCTCACACGCACGCTCCCCCTAAAGCGTTGCAGTACCCTCACCTGGACCCTGAACCGTCCCCGTCCCCGTCCCCTAACCCTAGCCCGAACCCTAACCCTAACCCTTCCCCGAAGACTGACCCTCACCCGTCCCCTAATCCTAACCCGTACGCTAACACTAAACCGCGCCCTCACACGCACGCTCCCCCTAAAGCGTTGCCGTACCCTCACCTGGACCCTAAACCGTCCCCGTCCCCTAACCCTAACCCTAGCCAGAACCCTAAACCTAACCCTTCCCCAAAGCCTGACCCTCACCCGTCCCCTAATCCTAAACCGTACGCTAACACTAACCCGCGCCCTCACTCGTTCGATCCCCCTAAAGCGTTGCCGTACCCTCACCTGGACCCTAAACCGTCTCCGTCCCCTAACCCTAACCCTAGCCCGAACCCTAACCCTAACCCTTCCCCGAAGCCTGACCCTCACCCGTCCCCTAATCCTAACCCGTACGCTAACACTAACCCGCGCCCTCACACGCACGCTCCCCCTAAAGCGTTGCCGTTCCCTCACCTGGACCCTAAACCATCCCCGTCCCCTAACCCTAACCCTAGCCCGAACCCTAACTCTAACACTTCCCCGAAACCTGACCCTCACCCGTCCCCTAATCCTAACCCGTACGCTAACAGTAACCCGCGCCCTCACACGCACGCTCCCCCTAAAGCGTTGCCGTACCCTCACCTGGACCCTAAACCGTCCCCGTCCCCTAACCCTAACCCTAGCCCGAACCCTAACCCTAACCCTTCCCCGAAGCCTGACCCTCACCCGTCCCCTAATCCTAACCCGTACGCTAACACTAACCCGCGCCCTCACACGCACGCTGCCCTTAAAGCGTTGCCGTACCCTCACCTGGACCCTAAACCGTCCCCGTCCCCTAACCCTAACCCTAGCCCGAACCCTAACCCTAACCCTTCCCCGAAGCCTGACCCTCACCCGTCCCCTAATCCTAACCCGTACGCTAACACTAACCCGCGCCCTCACACGCACGCTCCCCCTAAAGCGTTGCCGTACCCTCACCTGGACCCTAAACCGTCCCCGTCCCCTAACCCTAACCGTAGCCCGAACCCTAAACCTAACCCTTCCCCGAAGCCTGACCCTCACCCTTCCCCAATCCTAACCCGTACGCTAACACTAACCCGCGCCCTCACACGCACGCTCCCCCTAAAGCGGTGCCGTACCCTCACCTGGACCCTAAACCGTCCCCGTCCCCTAACCCTAACCCTAGCCCGAACCCTAACCCTAACCCTTCCCCGAACCCTGACCCTTACCCGTCCCCTAATCCTAAACCGTACGCTAACACTAACCCGCGCCCTCATACGCACGCTGCCCCTAAAGCGTTGCCGTACCCTCACCTGGACCCTAAACCGTCCCCGTCCCCTAACCCTAACCCTAGCCCGAACCCTAACCCTAACCCTTCCCCGAAGCCTGACCCTCACCCGTCCCCTAATCCTCACCCGTACGCTAACACTAACCCGCGCCCTCACACGCACGCTCCCCCTAAAGCGTTGCCGTACCCTCACCTGAATCCTAAACCGTCCCCGTCCCCTAATCCTAACCCTAGCCCGAACCCTAACCTAACCCTTCCCCGAAGCCTGACCCTCACCCGTCCCCTAATCCTAACCCTTACACTAACACGAACCCGCGCCCTCACACGCACGCTCCCCCTAAAGCGTTACCGTACCCTCACCTGGACCCTAAACCGTCCCCATCCCCTAACCCTAACCCTAGCCCGAACCCTAACCCTAACCCTTCCCCGAAGCCTGACCCTCACCCGTCCCCTAATCCTAACCCGTACGCTAACACTAACCCGCGCCCTCACACGCACGCTCCCCCTAAAGCGTTGCCGTACCCTCACCTGGACCCTAAACCGTCCCCGTCCCCTAACCCTAACCCTAGCCAGAACCCTAAACCTAACCCTTCCCCGAAGCCTGACCCTCACCCGTCCCCTAATCCTAACCCGTACGCTAACACTAACCCGCGTCCTCACTCGCACGCTCCCACTAAAGCGTTGCCGTACCCTCACCTGGACCCTAAACCGTCCCCGTCCCCTAACCCTAACCCTAGCCTGAACCCTAACACTAACACTTCCCCGAAGCCTGACCCTCACCCGTCCCCTAATCCTAACCCGTACGCTAACACTAACCCGCGCCCTCACACGCACGCTACCCCTAAAGCGTTACCGTACCCTCACCTGGACCCTAAACCGTCCCCGTCCCCTAACCCTAACCCTAGCCCGAACCCTAACCCTAACCCTTCCCGAAGCCTGACCCTCACCAGTCCCCTAATCCTAACCCGTACGCTAACACTAACCCGCGCCCTCACACGCACGCTCCCCATAAAGCGTTGCCGTACCCTCACCTGGACCCTAAACCGTCCCCGTCCCCTAACCCTATCCCTAGCCCGAACCCTAACCCTAACCCTTCCCCGAAGCCTGACCCTCACCCGTCCCCTAATCCTAACCCGTACGCTAACACTAACCCGCGCCCTCACACGCACGCTCCCCCTAAAGCGTTGCCGTACCCTCACCTGGACCCTAAACCGTCCCCGTCCCCTAACCCTAACCCTAGCCCGAACCCTAACCCTAACCCTTCCCCGAAGCCTGACCCTCACACGTCCCCTAATCCTAACCCGTACGCTAACACTAACCCGCGCCCTCACACGCACGCTCGCTCTAAAGCGTTGCCGTACCCTCACCTGGACCCTAAACCGTCCCCGTACCCTAACCCTAACCCTAGCCTGAACCCTAATCCTAACCCTTCCTTGAAGCCTGACCCTCACCCGTCCCCTAATCCTAACCCGTACGCTAACACTAACCCGCGCCCTCACACGCACGCTCCCTCTAAAGCGTTGCCATACCCTCACCTGGACCCTAAACCGTCCCCGTCCCCTAACCCTAACCCTAGCCCTAACCCTAAGCCTAACCCTTCCCTGAAGCCTGACGCTCACCCGTCCCCTAATCCTAATCCGTACGCTAACACTAACCCGCGCCCTCACACGCACGCTCCCCCTAAAGCGTTGCCGTACCCTCACCTGGATCCTAAACCGTCCCCGTCCCCTAACCCTAACCCTAGCCTGAACCCTAACACTAACACTTCCCCGAAGCCTGACCCTCACCCGTCCCCTAATCCTAACCCGTACGCTAACACTAACCCGCGCCCTCACACGCACGCTCCCTCTAAAGCGTTGCCGTACCCTCACCTGGACCCTAAACCGTCCCCGTCCCCTAACCCTAACCCTAGCCCGAACCCTAACCCTAACCCTTCCCTGAAGCCTGACCCTCACCCGTCCCCTAATCCTAATCCGTACGCTAACACTAACCCGCGCCCTCACACGCACGCTCCCCCTAAAGCGTTGCCGTACCCTCACCTGGATCCTAAACCGTCCCCGTCCCCTAACCCTAACCCTAGCCTGAACCCTAACACTAACACTTCCCCGAAGCCTGACCCTCACCCGTCCCCTAATCCTAACCCGTACGCTAACACTAACCCGTGCCCTCACACGCACGCTCCCCCTAAAGCGTTGCCGTACCCTCACCTGGACCCTAAACCGTCCCCGTCCCCTAACCCTAACCCTAGCCCGAACCCTAACTCTAACCCTTCCCCGAAGCCTGACTCTCACCTGTCCCCTAATCCTAACCCGTACGCTAACACTAACCCGCGCCCTCACACGCACGCTCCCCCTAAAGCGTTGCCGTTCCCTCACCTGGATCCTAAACCGTCCCCGTCCCCTAACCCTAACCCTAGCCTGAACCCTAACACTAACACTTCCCCGAAGCCTGACCCTCACCCGTCCCCTAATCCTAACCCGTACGCAAACACTAACCCGTGCCCTCACACGCACGCTCCCCCTAAAGCGTTGCAGTACCCTCACCTGGACCCTGAACCGTCCCCGTCCCCGTCCCCTAACCCTAGCCCGAACCCTAACCCTAACCCTTCCCCGAAGACTGACCCTCACCCGTCCCCTAATCCTAACCCGTACGCTAACACTAAACCGCGCCCTCACACGCACGCTCCCCCTAAAGCGTTGCCGTACCCTCACCTGGACCCTAAACCGTCCCCGTCCCCTAACCCTAACCCTAGCCAGAACCCTAAACCTAACCCTTCCCCAAAGCCTGACCCTTACCCGTCCCCTAATCCTAAACCGTACGCTAACACTAACCCGCGCCCTCACTCGTTCGATCCCCCTAAAGCGTTGCCGTACCCTCACCTGGACCCTAAACCGTCCCCGTCCCCTAACCCTAACCCTAGCCCGAACCCTAACCCTAACCCTTCCCCGAAGCCTGACCCTCACCCGTCCCCTAATCCTAACCAGTACGCTAACACTAACCCGCGCCCTCACACGCACGCTCCCCCTAAAGCGTTGCCGTTCCCTCACCTGGACCCTAAACCGTCCCCGTCCCCTAACCCTAACCCTAGCCCGAACCCTAACTCTAACCCTTCCCCGAAACCTGACCCTCACCCGTCCCCTAATCCTAACCCGTACGCTAACAGTAACCCGCGCCCTCACACGCACGCTCCCCCTAAAGCGTTGCCGTACCCTCACCTGGACCCTAAACCGTCCCCGTCCCCTAACCCTAACCCTAGCCCGAACCCTAACCCTAACCCTTCCCCGAAGCCTGACCCTCACCCGTCCCCTAATCCTAACCCGTACGCTAACACTAACCCGCGCCCTCACACGCACGCTGCCCTTAAAGCGTTGCCGTACCCTCACCTGGACCCTAAACCGTCCCCGTCCCCTAACCCTAACCCTAGCCCGAACCCTAAACCTAACCCTTCCCCGAAGCCTGACCCTCACCCGTCCCCTAATCCTAACCCGTACGCTAACACTAACCCGCGCCCTCACACGCACGCTCCCCCTAAAGCGTTGCCGTACCCTCACCTGGACCCTAAACCGTCCCCGTCCCCTAACCCTAACCGTAGCCCGAACCCTAAACCTAACCCTTCCCCGAAGCCTGACCCTCACCCTTCCCCAATCCTAACCCGTACGCTAACACTAACCTGCGCCCTCACACGCACGCTCCCCCTAAAGCGGTGCCGTACCCTCACCTGGACCCTAAACCGTCCCCGTCCCCTAACCCTAACCCTAGCCCGAACCCTAACCCTAACCCTTCCCCGAACCCTGACCCTTACCCGTCCCCTAATCCTAAACCGTACGCTAACACTAACCCGCGCCCTCACACGCACGCTGCCCCTAAAGCGTTGCCGTACACTCACCTGGACCCTAAACCGTCCCCGTCCCCTAACCCTAACCCTAGCCCGAACCCTAACCCTAACCCTTCCCCGAAGCCTGACCCTCACCCGTCCCCTAATCCTCACCCGTACGCTAACACTAACCCGCGCCCTCACACGCACGCTCCCCCTAAAGCGTTGCCGTACCCTCACCTGAAACCTAAACCGTCCCCGTCCCCTAACCCTAACCCTAGCCCGAACCCTAAACCTAACCCTTCCCCGAAGCCTGACCCTCACCCGTCCCCTAATCCTAACCCTTACACTAACACGAACCCGCGCCCTCACACGCACGCTCCCCCTAAAGCGTTACCGTACCCTCACCTGGACCCTAAACCGTCCCCATCCCTTAACCCTAACCCTAGCCCGAACCCTAACCCTAACGCTTCCCCGAAGCCTGACCCTCACCCGTCCCCTAATCCTAACCCGTACGCTAACACTAACCCGCGCCCTCACACGCACGCTCCCCCTAAAGCGTTGCCGTACCCTCACCTGGACCCTAAACCGTCCCCGTCCCCTAACCGTAACCCTAGCCAGAACCCTAAACCTAACCCTTCCCCGAAGCCTGACCCTCACCCGTCCCCTAATCCTAACCCGTACGCTAACACTAACCCACGTCCTCACTCGCACGCTCCCACTAAAGCGTTGCCGTACCCTCACCTGGACCCTAAACCGTCCCCGTCCCCTAACCCTAACCCTAGCCTGAACCCTAACACTAACACTTCCCCGAAGCCTGACCCTCACCCGTCCCCTAATCCTAACCCGTACGCTAACACTAACCCGCGCCCTCACACGCACGCTACCCCTAAAGCGTTACCGTACCCTCACCTGGACCCTAAACCGTCCCCGTCCCCTAACCCTAACCCTAGCCCGAACCCTAACCCTAACCCTTCCCGAAGCCTGACCCTCACCCGTCCCCTAATCCTAACCCGTACGCTAACACTAACCCGCGCCCTCACACGCACGCTCCCCATAAAGCGTTGCCGTACCCTCACCTGGACCCTAAACCGTCCCCGTCCCCTAACCCTAACCCTAGCCCGAACCCTAACCCTAACCCTTCCCCGAAGCCTGACCCTCACCCGTCCCCTAATCCTAACCCGTACGCTAACACTAACCCGTGCCCTCACACGCACGCTCCCCCTAAAGCGTTGCCGTACCCTCACCTGGATCCTAAACCGTCCCCGTCCCCTAACCCTAACCCTAGCCCGAACCCTAACCCTAACCCTTCCCCGAAGCCTGACCCTCACACGTCCCCTAATCCTAACCCGTACGCTAACACTAACCCGCGCCCTCACACGCACGCTCACTCTAAAGCGTTGCCGTACCCTCACCTGGACCCTAAACCGTCCCCGTACCCTAACCCTAACCCTAGCCAGAACCCTAATCCTAACCCTTCCTTGAAGCCTGACCCTCACCCGTCCCCTAATCCTAACCCGTACGCTAACACTAACCCGCGCCCTCACACGCACGCTCCCTCTAAAGCGTTGCCGTACCCTCACCTGGACCCTAAACCGTCCCCGTCCCCTAACCCTAACCCTAGCCCGAACCCTAAGCCTAACCCTTCCCTGAAGCCTGACCCTCACCCGTCCCCTAATCCTAATCCGTACGCTAACACTAACCCGCGCCCTCACACGCACGCTCCCCCTAAAGCGTTGCCGTACCCTCACCTGGATCCTAAACCGTCCCCGTCCCCTAACCCTAACCCTAGCCTGAACCCTAACACTAACACTTCCCCGAAGCCTGACCCTCACCCGTCCCCTAATCCTAACCCGTACGCTAACACTAACCCGCGCCCTCACACGCACGCTCCCTCTAAAGCGTTGCCGTACCCTCACCTGGACCCTAAACCGTCCCCGTCCCCTAACCCTAACCCTAGCCCGAACCCTAACCCTAACCCTTCCCTGAAGCCTGGCCCTCACCCGTCCCCTAATCCTAATCCGTACGCTAACACTAACCCGCGCCCTCACACGCACGCTCCCCCTAAAGCGTTGCCGTACCCTCACCTGGATCCTAAACCGTCCCCGTCCCCTAACCCTAACCCTAGCCTGAACCCTAACACTAACACTTCCCCGAAGCCTGACCCTCACCCGTCCCCTAATCCTAACCCGTACGCTAACACTAACCCGTGCCCTCACACGCACGCTCCCCCTAAAGCGTTGCCGTACCCTCACCTGGACCCTAAACCGTCCCCGTCCCCTAACCCTAACCCTAGCCCGAACCCTAACTCTAACCCTTCCCCGAAGCCTGACTCTCACCTGTCCCCTAATCCTAACCCGTACGCTAACACTAACCCGCGCCCTCACACGCACGCTCCCCCTAAAGCGTTGCCGTTCCCTCACCTGGATCCTAAACCGTCCCCGTCCCCTAACCCTAACCCTAGCCTGAACCCTAACACTAACACTTCCCCGAAGCCTGACCCTCACCCGTCCCCTAATCCTAACCCGTACGCAAACACTAACCCGTGCCCTCACACGCACGCTCCCCCTAAAGCGTTGCAGTACCCTCACCTGGACCCTGAACCGTCCCCGTCCCCGTCCCCTAACCCTAGCCCGAACCCTAACCCTAACCCTTCCCCGAAGACTGACCCTCACCCGTCCCCTAATCCTAACCCGTACGCTAACACTAAACCGCGCCCTCACACGCACGCTCCCCCTAAAGCGTTGCCGTACCCTCACCTGGACCCTAAACCGTCCCCGTCCCCTAACCCTAACCCTAGCCAGAACCCTAAACCTAACCCTTCCCCAAAGCCTGACCCTTACCCGTCCCCTAATCCTAAACCGTACGCTAACACTAACCCGCGCCCTCACTCGTTCGATCCCCCTAAAGCGTTGCCGTACCCTCACCTGGACCCTAAACCGTCCCCGTCCCCTAACCCTAACCCTAGCCCGAACCCTAACCCTAACCCTTCCCCGAAGCCTGACCCTCACCCGTCCCCTAATCCTAACCAGTACGCTAACACTAACCCGCGCCCTCACACGCACGCTCCCCCTAAAGCGTTGCCGTTCCCTCACCTGGACCCTAAACCGTCCCCGTCCCCTAACCCTAACCCTAGCCCGAACCCTAACTCTAACCCTTCCCCGAAACCTGACCCTCACCCGTCCCCTAATCCTAACCCGTACGCTAACAGTAACCCGCGCCCTCACACGCACGCTCCCCCTAAAGCGTTGCCGTACCCTCACCTGGACCCTAAACCGTCCCCGTCCCCTAACCCTAACCCTAGCCCGAACCCTAACCCTAACCCTTCCCCGAAGCCTGACCCTCACCCGTCCCCTAATCCTAACCCGTACGCTAACACTAACCCGCGCCCTCACACGCACGCTGCCCTTAAAGCGTTGCCGTACCCTCACCTGGACCCTAAACCGTCCCCGTCCCCTAACCCTAACCCTAGCCCGAACCCTAAACCTAACCCTTCCCCGAAGCCTGACCCTCACCCGTCCCCTAATCCTAACCCGTACGCTAACACTAACCCGCGCCCTCACACGCACGCTCCCCCTAAAGCGTTGCCGTACCCTCACCTGGACCCTAAACCGTCCCCGTCCCCTAACCCTAACCGTAGCCCGAACCCTAAACCTAACCCTTCCCCGAAGCCTGACCCTCACCCTTCCCCAATCCTAACCCGTACGCTAACACTAACCTGCGCCCTCACACGCACGCTCCCCCTAAAGCGGTGCCGTACCCTCACCTGGACCCTAAACCGTCCCCGTCCCCTAACCCTAACCCTAGCCCGAACCCTAACCCTAACCCTTCCCCGAACCCTGACCCTTACCCGTCCCCTAATCCTAAACCGTACGCTAACACTAACCCGCGCCCTCACACGCACGCTGCCCCTAAAGCGTTGCCGTACACTCACCTGGACCCTAAACCGTCCCCGTCCCCTAACCCTAACCCTAGCCCGAACCCTAACCCTAACCCTTCCCCGAAGCCTGACCCTCACCCGTCCCCTAATCCTCACCCGTACGCTAACACTAACCCGCGCCCTCACACGCACGCTCCCCCTAAAGCGTTGCCGTACCCTCACCTGAAACCTAAACCGTCCCCGTCCCCTAACCCTAACCCTAGCCCGAACCCTAAACCTAACCCTTCCCCGAAGCCTGACCCTCACCCGTCCCCTAATCCTAACCCTTACACTAACACGAACCCGCGCCCTCACACGCACGCTCCCCCTAAAGCGTTACCGTACCCTCACCTGGACCCTAAACCGTCCCCATCCCTTAACCCTAACCCTAGCCCGAACCCTAACCCTAACGCTTCCCCGAAGCCTGACCCTCACCCGTCCCCTAATCCTAACCCGTACGCTAACACTAACCCGCGCCCTCACACGCACGCTCCCCCTAAAGCGTTGCCGTACCCTCACCTGGACCCTAAACCGTCCCCGTCCCCTAACCGTAACCCTAGCCAGAACCCTAAACCTAACCCTTCCCCGAAGCCTGACCCTCACCCGTCCCCTAATCCTAACCCGTACGCTAACACTAACCCACGTCCTCACTCGCACGCTCCCACTAAAGCGTTGCCGTACCCTCACCTGGACCCTAAACCGTCCCCGTCCCCTAACCCTAACCCTAGCCTGAACCCTAACACTAACACTTCCCCGAAGCCTGACCCTCACCCGTCCCCTAATCCTAACCCGTACGCTAACACTAACCCGCGCCCTCACACGCACGCTACCCCTAAAGCGTTACCGTACCCTCACCTGGACCCTAAACCGTCCCCGTCCCCTAACCCTAACCCTAGCCCGAACCCTAACCCTAACCCTTCCCGAAGCCTGACCCTCACCCGTCCCCTAATCCTAACCCGTACGCTAACACTAACCCGCGCCCTCACACGCACGCTCCCCATAAAGCGTTGCCGTACCCTCACCTGGACCCTAAACCGTCCCCGTCCCCTAACCCTAACCCTAGCCCGAACCCTAACCCTAACCCTTCCCCGAAGCCTGACCCTCACCCGTCCCCTAATCCTAACCCGTACGCTAACACTAACCCGTGCCCTCACACGCACGCTCCCCCTAAAGCGTTGCCGTACCCTCACCTGGATCCTAAACCGTCCCCGTCCCCTAACCCTAACCCTAGCCCGAACCCTAACCCTAACCCTTCCCCGAAGCCTGACCCTCACACGTCCCCTAATCCTAACCCGTACGCTAACACTAACCCGCGCCCTCACACGCACGCTCACTCTAAAGCGTTGCCGTACCCTCACCTGGACCCTAAACCGTCCCCGTACCCTAACCCTAACCCTAGCCAGAACCCTAATCCTAACCCTTCCTTGAAGCCTGACCCTCACCCGTCCCCTAATCCTAACCCGTACGCTAACACTAACCCGCGCCCTCACACGCACGCTCCCTCTAAAGCGTTGCCGTACCCTCACCTGGACCCTAAACCGTCCCCGTCCCCTAACCCTAACCCTAGCCCGAACCCTAAGCCTAACCCTTCCCTGAAGCCTGACCCTCACCCGTCCCCTAATCCTAATCCGTACGCTAACACTAACCCGCGCCCTCACACGCACGCTCCCCCTAAAGCGTTGCCGTACCCTCACCTGGATCCTAAACCGTCCCCGTCCCCTAACCCTAACCCTAGCCTGAACCCTAACACTAACACTTCCCCGAAGCCTGACCCTCACCCGTCCCCTAATCCTAACCCGTACGCTAACACTAACCCGTGCCCTCACACGCACGCTCCCCCTAAAGCGTTGCCGTTCCCTCACCTGGACCCTAAACCGTCCCCGTCCCCTAACCCTAACCCTAGCCCGAACCCTAACTCTAAACCTTCCCCGAAGCCTGACCCTCACCCGTCCCCTAATCCTAACCCGTACGCTAACACTAACCCGCGCCCTCACACGCACGCTCCCCCTAAAGCGTTGCCGTTCCCTCACCTGGATCCTAAACCGTCCCCGTCCCCTAACCCTAACCCTAGCCTGAACCCTAACACTAACACTTCCCCGAAGCCTGACCCTCACCCGTCCCCTAATCCTAACCCGTACGCTAACACTAACCCGTGCCCTCACACGCACGCTCCCCCTAAAGCGTTGCCGTACCCTCACCTGGACCCTGAACCGTCCCCGTCCCCGTCCCCTAACCCTAGCCCGAACCCTAACCCTAACCCTTCCCCGAAGACTGACCCACACCCGTCCCCTAATCCTAACCCGTACGCTAAAACTAAACTGCGCCCTCACACGCACGCTCCCCCTAAAGCGTTGCCGTACCCTCACCTGGACCCTAAACCGTCCCCGTCCCCTAACCCTAACCCTAGCCAGAACCCTAAACCTAACCCTTCCCCAAAGCCTGACCCTCACCCGTCCCCTAATCCTAAACCGTACGCTAACACTAACCGGCGCCCTCACTCGTTCCATCCCCCTAAAGCGTTGCCGTACCCTCACCTGGACCCTAAACCGTCCCCGTCCCCTAACCCTAACCCTAGCCCGAACCCTAACCCTAACCCTTCCCCGAAGCCTGACCCTCACCCGTCCCCTAATCCTAACCCGTACGCTAACACTAACCCGCGCCCTCACACGCACGCTCCCCCTAAAGCGTTGCCGTTCCCTCACCTGGACCCTAAACCGTCCCCGTCCCCTAACCCTAACCCTAGCCTGAACCCTAACTCTAACCCTTCCCCGAAGCCTGACCCTCACCGTCCCCTAATCCTAACCCGTACGCTAACACTAACCCGCGCCCTCACACGCACGCTCCCCCTAAAGCGTTGCCGTACCCTCACCTGGACCCTAAACCGTCCCCGTCCCCTAACCCTAACCCTAGCCCGAACCCTAACCCTAACCCTTCCCCGAAGCCTGACCCTCACCCGTCCCCTAATCCTAACCCGTACGCTAACACTAACCCACGCCCTCACACGCACGCTCCCCCTAAACCGTTGCCGTACCCTCACCTGGACCCTAAACCGTCCCCGTCCCCTAACCCTAACCCTAGCCCGAACCCTAACCCTAACCCTTCCCCGAAGCCTGACCCTCACCCGTCCCCTAATCCTAACCCGTACGCTAACACTAACCCACGCCCTCACACGCACGCTCCCCCTAAAGCGGTGCCGTACCCTCACCTGGACCCTAAACCGTCCCCGTCCCCTAACCCTAACCCTAGTCCGAACCCTAGCCCTAACCCTTCCCCGAACCCTGACCCTTACCCGTCCCCTAATCCTAAACCGTATGCTAACACTAACCCGCGCCCTCACACGCACGCTGCCCCTAAAGCGTTGCCGTACCCTCACCTGGACCCTAAACCGTCCCCGTCCCCTAACCCTAACCCTAGCCCGAACCCTAACCCTAACCCTTCCCCGAAGCCTGACCCTCACCCGTCCCCTAATCCTCACCCGTACGCTAACACTAACCCGCGCCCTCACACGCACGCTCCCCCTAAAGCGTTGCCGTACCCTCACCTGGAACCTAAACCGTCCCCGTCCCCTAACCCTAACCCTAGCCCGAACCCTAAACCTAACCCTTCCCCGAAGCCTGACCCTCACCCGTCCCCTAATCCTAACCCGTACACTAACACGAACCCGCGCCCTCACACGCACGCTCCCCCTAAAGCGTTGCCGTACCCTCACCTGGACCCTAAACCGTCCCCATCCCCTAACCCTAACCCTAGCCCGAACCCTAACCCTAACCCTTCCCCGAAGCCTGACCCTCACCCGTCCCCTAATCCTAACCCGTACGCTAACACTAACCCGCGCCCTCACACGCACGCTCCCCCTAAAGCGTTGCCGTACCCTCACCTGGACCCTAAACCGTCCCCGTCCCCTAACCCTAACCCTAGCCAGAACCCTAAACCTAACCCTTCCCCGAAGCCTGACCCTCACCCGTCCCCTAATCCTAACCCGTACGCTAACACTAACCCGCGTCCTCACTCGCACGCTCCCACTAAAGCGTTGCCGTACCCTCACCTGGACCCTAAACCGTCCCCGTCCCCTAACCCTAACCCTAGCCTGAACCCTAACCCTAACCCTTCCCCGAAGCCTGACCCTCACCCGTCCCCTAATCCTAACCCGTACGCTAACACTAACCCTTGCCCTCACACGCACGCTCCCCCTAAAGCGTTGCCGTACCCTCACCTGGACCCTAAACCTTCCCCGTCCCCTAACCCTAACCCTAGCCTGAACCCTAACACTAACACTTCCCCGAAGCCTGACCCTCACCCGTCCCCTAATCCTAACCCGTACGCTAACACTAACCCGCGCCCTCACACGCACGCTCCCCCTAAAGCGTTGCCGTTCCCTCACCTGCACCCTAAACCGTCCCCGTCCCCTAACCCTAACCCTAGCCCGAACCCTAACCCTAACCCTTCCCCGAAGCCTGACCCTCACCCGTCCCCTAATCCTAACCCGTACGCTAACACTAACCCGCGCCCTCACACGCACGCTGCCCTTAAAGCGTTGCCGTACCCTCACCTGGACCCTAAACCGTCCCCGTCCCCTAACCCTAACCCTAGCCCGAAACCTAACCCTAACCCTTCCTCGAAGCCTGACCCTCACCCGTTCCCTAATCCTCACCCGTACGCTAACACTAACCCGCGCCCTCACACGCACGCTCCCCCTAAAGCGTTGCCGTACCCTCACCTGAACCCTAAACCGTCCCCGTCCCCTAACCCTAACCCTAGCCCGAACCCTAAACCTAACCCTTCCCCGAAGCCTGGCCCTCACCCGTCCCCTAATCCTAACCCGTACGCTAACACTAACCCGCGCCCTCACACGCACGCTCCCCCTAAAGCGTTGCCGTACCCTCACCTGGACCCTAAACCGTCCCCGTCCCCTAACCCTAACCCTAGCCCGAACCCTAACCCTAACCCTTCCCCGAACCCTGACCCTCACCCGTCCCCTAATCCTCACCCGTACGCTAACACTAACCCGCGCCCTCACACGCACGCTCCCCCTAAAGCGTTGCCGTACCCTCACCTGGAACCTAAACCGTCCCCGTCCCCTAACCCTAACCCTAGCCCGAACCCTAAACCTAACCCTTCCCCGAAGCCTGACCCTCACCCGTCCCCTAATCCTAACCCGTACACTAACACGAACCCGCGCCCTCACACGCACGCTCCCCCTAAAGCGTTGCCGTACCCTCACCTGGACCCTAAACCGTCCCCATCCCCTAACCCTAACCCTAGCCCGAACCCTAACCTTAACCCTTCCCCGAAGCCTGACCCTCACCCGCCCCCTAATCCTAACCCGTACGCTAACACTAACCCGCGCCCTCACACGCACGCTCCCCCTAAAGCGTTGCCGTACCCTCACCTGGACCCTAAACCGTCCCCGTCCCCTAACACTAACCCTAGCCAGAACCCTAAACCTAACCCTTCCCCGAAGCCTGACCCTCACCCGTCCCCTAATCCTAACCCGTACGCTAACACTAACCCGCGTCCTCACTCGCACGCTCCCACTAAAGCGTTGCCGTACCCTCACCTGGACCCTAAACCGTCCCCGTCCCCTAACCCTAACCCTAGCCTGAACCCTAACACTAACACTTCCCCGAAGCCTGACCCTCACCCGTCCCCTAATCCTAACCCGTACGCTAACACTAACCCGCGCCCTCACACGCACGCTCCCCCTAAAGCGTTACCGTACCCTCACCTGGACCCTAAACCGTCCCCGTCCCCTAACCCTAACCCTAGCCCGAACCCTAACCCTAACCCTTCCCCGAAGCCTGACCCTCACCCGTCCCCTAATCCTAACCCGTACGCTAACACTAACCCGCGCCCTCACACGCACGCTCCCCCTAAAGCGTTGCCGTACCCTCACCTGGACCCTAAACCGTCCCCGTCCCCTAACCCTAACCCTAGCCGAACCCTAACACTAACCCTTCCCCGAAGCCTGACCCTCACCCGTCCCCTAATCCTAACCCGTACGCTAACACTAACCCGCGCCCTCACACGCACGCTCCCCCTAAAGCGTTGCCGTACCCTCACCTGGACCCTAAACCGTTCCCGTCCCCTAACACTAACCCTAGCCCGAACCCTAACCCTAACCCTTCCCCGAAGCCTGACCCTCACACGTCCCCTAATCCTAACCCGTACGCTAACACTAACCCGCGCCCTCACACGCACGCTCACCCTAAAGCGTTGCCGTACCCTCACCTGGACCCTAAACCGTCCCCGTCCCCTAACACTAACCCTAGACAGAACCCTAAACCTAACCCTTCCCCGAAGCCTGACCCTCACCCGTCCCCTAATCCTAACCCGTACGCTAACACTAACCCGCGTCCTCACTCGCACGCTCCCACTAAAGCGTTGCCGTACCCTCACCTGGACCCTAAACCGTCCCCGTCCCCTAACCCTAACCCTAGCCTGAACCCTAACACTAACACTTCCCCGAAGCCTGACCCTCACCCGTCCCCTAATCCTAACCCGTACGCTAACACTAACCCGCGCCCTCACACGCACGCTCCCCCTAAAGCGTTACCGTACCCTCACCTGGACCCTAAACCGTCCCCGTCCCCTAACCCTAACCCTAGCCCGAACCCTAACCCTAACCCTTCCCGAAGCCTGACCCTCACCCGTGCCATAATCCTAACCCGTACGCTAACACTAACCCGCGCCCTCACACGCACGCTCCCCATAAAGCGTTGCCGTACCCTCACCTGGACCCTAAACCGTCCCCGTCCCCTAACCCTAACCCTAGTCCGAACCCTAACCCTAACCCTTCCCCGAAGCCTGACCCTCACCCGTCCCCTAATCCTAACCCGTACGCTAACACTAACCCGCGCCCTCACACGCACGCTCCCCCTAAAGCGTTGCCGTACCCTCACCTGGACCCTAAACCGTCCCCGTCCCCTAACCCTAACCCTAGCCCGAACCCTAACCCTAACCCTTCCCCGAAGCCTGACCCTCACACGTCCCCTAATCCTAACCCGTACGCTAACACTAACCCGCGCCCTCACACGCACGCTCGCCCTAAAGCGTTGCCGTACCCTCACCTGGACCCTAAACCGTCCCCGTACCCTAACCCTAACCCTAGGCTGAACCCTAATCCTAACCCTTCCTTGAAGCCTGACCCTCACCCGTCCCCTAATCCTAACCCGTACGCTAACACTAACCCGCGCCCTCACACGCACCCTCCCCCTAAAGCGTTCCCGTACCCTCACCTGGACCCTAAACCGTCCCCGTCCCCTAACCCTAACCCTAGCCCGAACCCTAACCTTAACCCTTCCCTGAAGCCTGACCCTCACCCGTCCCCTAATCCTAACCCGTACGCTAACACTAACCCTTGCCCTCACACGCACGCTCCCCCTAAAGCGTTGCCGTACCCTCACCTGGACCCTAAACCTTCCCCGTCCCCTAACCCTAACCCTAGCCTGAACCCTAACACTAACACTTCCCCGAAGCCTGACCCTCACCAGTCCCCTAATCCTAACCCGTACGCTAACACTAACCCGTGCCCTCACACGCACGCTCCCCCTAAAGCGTTGCCGTACCCTCACCTGGACCCTAAACCGTCCCCGTCCCCTAACACTTACCCTAGCCCGAACACTAACACTTCCCCGAAGCCTGACCCTCACCCGTCCCCTAATCCTAACCCGTACGCTAACACTAACCCGTGCCCTCACACGCACGCTCCCCCTAAAGCGTTGCCGTACCCTCACCTGGACCCTAAACCGTCCCCGTCCCCTAACACTTACCCTAGCCCGAACCCTAACCCTAACCCTTCCCCGAAGCCTGACCCTCACCCGTCCCCTAATCCTAACCCGTACGCTAACACTAACCCGCGCCCTCACACGCACGGTCCCTCTAAAGTGTTTCCGTACCCTCACCTGGACCCTAAACCGTCCCCGTCCCCTAACCCTAACCCTAGCCCGAACCCTAACCCTAACACTTCCCCGAAGCCTGACCCTCACCCGTCCCCTAATCCTAACCCGTACGCTAACACTAACCCGCGCCCTCACACGCACGCTCCCCCTAAAGCGTTGCCGTACCCTCACCTGAACCCTAAACCGTCCCCGTCCCCTAACCCTAACCCTAGCCCGAACCCTAAACCTAACCCTTCCCCGAAGCCTGGCCCTCACCCGTCCCCTAATCCTAACCCGTACGCTAACACTAACCCGCGCCCTCACACGCACGCTCCCCCTAAAGCGTTGCCGTACCCTCACCTGGACCCTAAACCGTCCCCGTCCCCTAACCTTAACCCTAGCCCGAACCCTAACCCTAACACTTCCCCGAAGCCTGACCCTCACCCGTCCCCTAATCCTCACCCGTACGCTAACACTAACCCGCGCCCTCACACGCACGCTCCCCCTAAAGCGTTGCCGTACCCTCACCTGGAACCTAAACTGTCCCCGTCCCCTAACCCTAACCCTAGCCCGAACCCTAAACCTAACCCTTCCCTGAAGCCTGACCCTCACCCGTCCCCTAATCCTAACCCGTACGCTAACACTAACCCGTGCCCTCACACGCACGCTCCCCCTAAAGCGTTGCCGGACTCTCACCTGGACCCTAAACCGTCCCCGTCCCCTAACACTTACCCTAGCCCGAACCCTAACCCTAACCCTTCCCCGAAGCCTGACCCTCACCCGTCCCCTAATCCTAACCCGTACGCTAACACTAACCCGCGCCCTCACACGCACGCTCCCTCTAAAGCGTTGCCGTACCCTCACCTGGACCCTAAACCGTCCCCGTCCCCTAACCCTAACCCTAGCCCGAACCCTAACCCTAACCCTTCCCTGAAGCCTGTCCCTCACCCGTCCCCTAATCCTAACCCGTACGCTAACACTAACCCGCGCCCTCACACGCACGCTCCCACTAAAGCGTTGCCGTACCCTCACCTGGATCCTAAACCGTCCCCGTCCCCTAACCCTAACCCTAGCCTGAACCCTAACACTAACACTTCCCCGAAGCCTGACCCTCACCCGTCCCCTAATCCTAACCCGTACGCTAACACTAACCCGTGCCCTCACACGCACGCTCCCCCTAAAGCGTTGCCGTACCCTCACCTGGACCCTGAACCATCCCCGTCCCCGTCCCCTAACCCTAGCCCGAACCCTAACCCTAACCCTTCCCCGAAGCCTGACCCTCACCCGTCCCCTAATCCTAACCCGTACGCTAACACTAAACCGCGCCCTCACACGAACGCTCCCCCTGAAGCGTTGCCGTACCCTCACCTGGACCCTAAACCGTCCCCGTCCCCTAACACTAACCCTAGCCAGAACCCTAAACCTAACCCTTCCCCGAAGCCTGACCCTCACCCGTCCCCTAATCCTAACCCGTACGCTAACACTAACCCGCGTCCTCACTCGCACGCTCCCACTAAAGCGTTGCCGTACCCTCACCTGGACCCTAAACCGTCCCCGTCCCCTAACCCTAACCCTAGCCTGAACCCTAACACTAACACTTCCCCGAAGCCTGACCCTCACCCGTCCCCTAATCCTAACCCGTACGCTAACACTCACCCGCGCCCTCACACGCACGCTCCCCCTAAAGCGTTACCGTACCCTCACCTGGACCCTAAACCGTCCCCGTCCCCTAACCCTAACCCTAGCCCGAACCCTAACCCTAACCCTTCCCGAAGCCTGACCCTCACCCGTCCCATAATCCTAACCCGTACGCTAACACTAACCCGCGCCCTCACACGCACGCTCCCCATAAAGCGTTGCCGTACCCTCACCTGGACCCTAAACCGTCCCCGTCCCCTAACCCTAACCCTAGCCCGAACCCTAACCCTAACCCTTCCCCGAAGCCTGACCCTCACCCGTCCCCTAATCCTAACCCGTACGCTAACACTAACCCTTGCCCTCACACGCACGCTCCCCCTAAAGCGTTGCCGTACCCTCACCTGGACCCTAAACCTTCCCCGTCCCCTAACCCTAACCCTAGCCTGAACCCTAACACTAACACTTCCCCGAAGCCTGACCCTCACCAGTCCCCTAATCCTAACCCGTACGCTAACACTAACCCGTGCCCTCACACGCACGCTCCCCCTAAAGCGTTGCCGTACCCTCACCTGGACCCTAAACCGTCCCCGTCCCCTAACACTTACCCTAGCCCGAACCCTAACACTAACCCTTCCCCGAAGCCTGACCCTCACCCGTCCCCTAATCCTAACCCGTACGCTAACACTAACCCGCGCCCTCACACGCACGCTCCCTCTAAAGCGATGCCGTACCCTCACCTGGACCCTAAACCGTCCCCGTCCCCTAACCCTAACCCTAGCCCGAACCCTAACCCTAACCCTTCCCTGAAGCCTGTCTCTCACCCGTCCCCTAATCCTAACCCGTACGCTAACACTAACCCGCGCCCTCACACGCACGCTCCCCCTAAAGCGTTGCCGTACCCTCACCTGGATCCTAAACCGTCCCCGTCCCCTAAACCTAACCCTAACCCTAGCCTGAACCATAACACTAACACTTCCCCGAAGCCTGACCCTCACCCGTCCCCTAATCCTAACCCGTACGCTAACACTAACCCGCGCCCTCACACGCACGCTCCCCCTAAAGCGTTGCCGTACCCTCACCTGGACCCTGAACCGTCCCCGTCCCCGTCCCCTAACCCTAGCCCGAACCCTAACCCTAACCCTTCCCCGAAGCCTGACCCTCACCCGTCCCCTAATCCTAACCCGTACGCTAACACTAACCCGCGCCCTCACACGCACGCTCCCCCTAAAGCGTTGCCGTACCCTCACCTGGACCCTAAACCGTCCCCGTCCCCTAACCCTAACCCTAGCCAGAACCCTAACCCTAACCCTTCCCCGAAGCCTGACCCTCACCCGTCCCCTAATCCTAACCCGTACGCTAACACTAACCCGCGCCCTCACTCGCACGCTCCCCCTAAAGCGTTGCCGTACCCTCACCTGGACCCTAAACCGTCCCCGTCCCCTAACCCTAACCCTATCCTGAACCCTAACACTAACACTTCCCCGAAGCCTGACCCTCACCCGTCCCCTAATCCTAACCCGTACGCTAACACTAACCCGCGCCCTCACATGCACGCTCCCCCTAAAGCGTTACCGTACCCTCAACTGGACCCTAAACCGTCCCCGTCCCCTAACCCTAACCCTAGCCCGAACCCTAACCCTAACCCTTCCCGAAGCCTGACCCTCACCCGTCCACTAATCCTAACCCGTACGCTAACACTAACCCGCGCCCTCACACGCACGCTCCCCATAAAGCGTTGCCGTACCCTCACCTGGACCCTAAACCGTCCCCGGCCCCTAACCCTAACCCTAGCCCGAACCCTAACCCTAACCCTTCCCCGAAGCCTGACCCTCACCCGTCCCCTAATCCTAACCCGTACGCTAACACTAACCCGCGCCCTCACACGCACGCTCCCCCTAAAGCGTTGCCGTACCCTCACCTGGACCCTAAACCGTCCCCGTCCCCTAACCCTAACCCTAGCCCGAACCCTAACCCTAACCCTTCCCCGAAGCCTGACCCTCACACGTCCCCTAATCCTAACCCGTACGCTAACACTAACCCGCGCCCTCACACGCACGCTCGCCCTAAAGCGTTACCGTACCCTCACCTGGACCCTAAACCGTCCCCGTACCCTAACCCTAACCCTAGCCTGAACCCTAATCCTAACCCTTCCTTGAAGCCTGACCCTCACCCGTCCCCTAATCCTAACCCGTACGCTAACACTAACCCGCGCCCTCACACGCACGCTCGCCCTAAAGCGTTACCGTACCCTCACCTGGACCCTAAACCGTCCCCGTCCCCTAACACTAACCCTAGCCCGAACCCTAACCCTAACACTTCCCTGAAGCCTGTCCCTCACCCGTCCCCTAATCCTAACCCGTACGCTAACACTAACCCGCGCCCTCACACGCACGCTCCCGCTAAAGCGTTGCCGTACCCTCACCTGGATCCTAAACCGTCCCCGTCCCCTAACCCTAACCCTAGCCTGAACCCTAACACTAACACTTCCCCGAAGCCTGACCCTCACCCGTCCCCTAATCCTAACCCGTACGCTAACACTAACCCGTGCCCTCACACGCACGCTCCCCCTAAAGCGTTGCCGTACCCTCACCTGGACCCTGAACCGTCCCCGTCCCCGTCCCCTAACCCTAGCCCGAACCCTAACCCTAACCCTTCCCCGAAGCCTGACCATCACCCGTCCCCTAATCCTAACCCGTACGCTAACACTAAACCGCGCCCTCACACGCACGCTCCCCCTAAAGCGTTGCCGTACCCTCACCTGGACCCTAAACCGTCCCCGTCCCCTAACCCTAACCCTAGCCAGAACCCTAAACCTAACCCTTCCCCGAAGCCTGACCCTCACCCGTCCCCTAATCCTAAACCGTACGCTAACACTAACCCGCGCCCTCACTCGTTCGCTCCCCCTAAAGCGTTGCCGTACCCTCACCTGGACCCTAAACCGTCCCCGTCCCCTAACCCTAACCCTAGCCCGAACCCTAACCCTAACCCTTCCACGAAGCCTGACCCTCACCCGTCCCCTAATCCTAACCCGTACGCTAACACTAACCCGCGCCCTCACACGCACGCTCCCCCTAAAGCGTTGCCGTTCCCTCACCTGGACCCTAAACCGTCCCCGTCCCCTAACCCTAACCCTAGCCAGAACCCTAACTCTAACCCTTCCCCGAAGCCTGAGCCTCACCCGTCCCCTAATCCTAACCCGTACGCTAACACTAACCCGCGCCCTCACACGCACGCTCCCCCTAAAGTGTTGCCGTACCCTCACCTGGACCCTAAACCTTCCCCGTCCCCTAACCCTAACCCTAGCCTGAACCCTAACACTAACACTTCCCCGAAGCCTGACCCTCACCCGTCCCCTAATCCTAACCCGTACGCTAACACTAACCCGTGCCCTCACACGCACGCTCCCCCTAAAGCGTTGCCGTACCCTCACCTGGACCCTGAACCGTCCCCGTCCCCGTCCCCTAACCCTAGCCCGAACCCTAACCCTAACCCTTCCCCGAAGCCTGACCATCACCCGTCCCCTAATCCTAACCCGTACGCTAACACTAAACCGCGCCCTCACACGCACGCTCCCCCTAAAGCGTTGCCGTACCCTCACCTGGACCCTAAACCGTCCCCGTCCCCTAACCCTAACCCTAGCCAGAACCCTAAACCTAACCCTTCCCCGAAGCCTGACCCTCACCCGTCCCCTAATCCTAAACCGTACGCTAACACTAACCCGCGCCCTCACTCGTTCGCTCCCCCTAAAGCGTTGCCGTACTCTCACCTGGACCCTAAACTATCCCCGTCCCCTAACCCTAACCCTAGCCCGAACCCTAACCCTAACCCTTCCCCGAAGCCTGACCCTCACCCGTCCCCTAATCCTAACCCGTACGCTAACACTAACCCGCGCCCTCACACGCACGCTCCCCCTAAAGCGTTGCCATTCCCTCACCTGGACCCTAAACCGTCCCCGTCCCCTAACCCTAACCCTAGCCCGAACCCTAACCCTAACCCTTCCCCGAAGCCTGACCCTCACCCGTCCCCTAATCCTAACCCGTACACTAACACGAACCCGCGCCCTCACACGCACGCTCCCCCTAAAGCGTTGCCGTACCCTCACCTGGACCCTAAACCGTCCCCATCCCCTAACCCTAACCCTAGCCCGAACCCTAACCCTAACCCTTCCCCGAAGCCTGACCCTCACCCGTCCCCTAATCCTAACCCGTACGCTAACACTAACACGCGCCCTCACACGCACGCTCCCCCTAAAGCGTTGCCGTACCCTCACCTGGACCCTAAACCGTCCCCGTCCCCTAACCCTAACCCTAGCCAGAACCCTAAACCTAACCCTTCCCCGAAGCCTGACCCTCACCCGTCCCCTAATCCTAACCCGTACGCTAACACTAACCCGCGTCCTCACTCGCACGCTCCCACTAAAGCGTTGCCGTACCCTCACCTGGACCCTAAACCGTCCCCGTCCCCTAACCCTAACCCTAGCCCGAACCCTAACCCTAACCCTTCCCCGAAGCCTGACCCTCACCCGTCCCCTAATCCTTACCCGTACGCTAACACTAAACCGCGCCCTCACACGCACGCTCCCCCTAAAGCGTTGCCGTACCCTCACCTGGACCCTAAACCGTCCCTGTCCCCTAACCATAACCCTAGCACGAACCCTAACCCTAACCCTTCCCCGAAGCCTGACACTCACCCATCCCCTAATCCTAACCCGTACGCTAACACTAACCAGCGCCCTCACATGCACGCTGCCCCTAAAGCGTTGCCGTACCCTCACCTGGACCCTAAACCGTCCCCGTCCCCTAACCCTAACTCTAGCCCGAACCCTAACCCTAACCCTTCCCCGAAGCCTGACCCTCACCCGTCCCCTCATCCTAAACCGTACGCTAACACTAACCCGCGCCCTCACACGCACTCTCCCCCTAAAGCGTTGCCGTACCCTCACCTGGACCCTAAACCGTCCCCGTCCCCTAACCCTAACCCTAGCCGGAACCCTAACCCTAACCCTTCCCCGAAGACTGACCCTCACCCGTCCCCTAATCCTAACCCGTACGCTAACACTAACCCGCGCCCTCACACGCACGCTCCCCCTAAAGCGTTACCGTACCCTCACCTGGACCCTAAACCATCCCCGTCCCCTAACCCTAACCCTAGCCCGAACCCTAACCCTAACCCTTCCCCGAAGCCTGACCCTCACCCGTCCCCTAATCCTAACCCGTACGCTAAAACTAACCCGCGCCCTCACACGCATGCTCCCCCTAAAACGTTGCCGTACCCTCACCTGGACCCTAAACCGTCCCCGTCCCCTAACCCTAACCCTAGCCCGAACCCTAAACCTAACGCTTCCCCGAAGCCTGACCCTCACCCGTCCCCTATTCCTAACCCGTACGCTAACACTAACCCGCGCCCTCACACGCACGCTCCCCCTAAAGCGTTGCCGTACCCTCACCTGGACCCTAAACCGTCCCCGTACCCTAACCCTAACCCTAGCCTGAACCCTAATCCTAACACTTCCTTGAAGCCTGACCCTCACCCGTCCCCTAATCCTAACCCGTACGCTAACACTAACCCTTGCCCTCACACGCACGCTCCCCCTAAAGCGTTGCCGTACCCTCACCTGGACCCTAAACCTTGCCCGTCCCCTAACCCTAACCCTAGCCTGAACCCTAACACTAACACTTCCCCGAAGCCTGACCCTCACCCGTCCCCTAATCCTAACCCGTACGCTAACACTAACCCGTGCCCTCAAACGCACGCCCCCCCTAAAGCGTTGCCGTACCCTCACCTGGACCCTAAACCGTCCCCGTCCCCTAACACTTACCCTAGCCCGAACCCTAACCCTAACCCTTCCCCGAAGCCTGACCCTCACCCGTCCCCTAATCCTAACCCGTACGCTAACACTAACCCACGCCCTCACATGCACGCTCCCTCTAAAGCGTTGCCGTACCCTCACCTGGACCCTAAACCGTCCCCGTCCCCTAACCCTAACCCTAGCCCGAACCCTAAACCTAACCCTTCCCTGAAGCCTGACCCTCACCCGTCCCCTAATCCTAACCCGTACGCTAACACTAACCCGCGCCCTCACACGCACGCTCCCCCTAAAGCGTTGCCGTACCCTCACCTGGATCCTAAACCGTCCCCGTCCCCTAACCCTAACCCTAGCCTGAACCCTAACACTAACACTTCCCCGAAGCCTGCCCTCACCCGTCCCCTAATCCTAAACCGTACGCTAACACTAACCCGTGCCCTCACACGCACGCTCCCCCTAAAGCGTTGCCGTACCCTCACCTGGAACCTAAACCGTCCCCGTCCCCTAACCCTAACCCTAGCCCGAAACCTAAAGCTAACCCTTCCCCGAAGCCTGACCCTCACCCGTCCCCTAATCCTAACCCGTACACTAACACGAACCCGCGCCCTCACACGCACGCTCCCCCTAAAGCGTTGCCGTACCCTCACCTGGAACCTAAACCGTCCCCATCCCCTAACCCTAACCCTAGCCCGAACCCTAACCCTAACCCTTCCCCGAAGCCTGACCCTCACCCGTCCCCTAATCCTAACCCGTACGCTAACACTAACCCGCGCCCTCACACGCACGCTCCCCCTAAAGCGTTGCCGTACCCTCACCTGGACCCTAAACCGTCCCCGTCCCCTAACCCTAACCCTAGCCAGAACCCTAAACCTAACCCTTCCCCGAAGCCTGACCCTCACCCGTCCCCTAATCCTAACCCGTACGCTAACACTAACCCGCGTCCTCACTCGCACGCTCCCACTAAAGCGTTGCCGTACCCTCACCTGGACCCTAAACCGTCCCCGTCCCCTAACCCTAACCCTAGCCCGAACCCTAACCCTAACCCTTCCCCGAAGCCTGACCCTCACCCGTCCCCTAATCCTTACCCGTACGCTAACACTAAACCGCGCCCTCACACGCACGCTCCCCCTAAAGCGTTGCCGTACCCTCACCTGGACCCTAAACCGTCCCCATCCCCTAACCCTAACCCTAGCCCGAACCCTAACCCTAACCCTTCCCCGAAGCCTGACCCTCACCCATCCCCTAATCCTAACCCGTACGCTAACACTAACCAGCGCCCTCACATGCACGCTGCCCCTAAAGCGTTGCCGTACCCTCACCTGGACCCTAAACCGTCCCCGTCCCCTAACCCTAACCCTAGCCCGAACCCTAACCCTAACTCTTCCCCGAAGCCTGACCCTCACTCGTCCACTAATCCTAACCCGTACGCTAACAATAACCCGCGCCCTCACACGCACGCTCCCCCTAAAGCGTTGCCGTACCCTCACCTGGACCCTAAACCGTCCCTGTCCCCTAACCCTAACCCTAGCCCGAACCCTAACCCTAACCCTTCCCCGAAGCCTGACCCTCACCCGTCCCCTAATCCTAACCCGTACGCTAACACTAACCCGCGCCCTCACACGCACGCTCCCCCTAAAGCGTTACCGTACCCTCACCTGGACCCTAAACCGTCCCCGTCCCCTAACCCTAACCCGAGCCCGAACCCTAACCCTAACCCTTCCCCGAAGCCTGACCCTCACCCGTCCCCTAATCCTAACCCGTACGCTAAAACTAACCCGCGCCCTCACACGCATGCTCCCCCTAAAGCGTTGCCGTACCCTCACCTGGACCCTAAACCGTCCCCGTCCCCTAACCCTAACCCTAGCCCGAACCCTAAACCTAACCCTTCCCCGAAGCCTGACCCTCACCCGTCCCCTATTCCTAACCCGTACGCTAACACTAACCCGCGCCCTCACACGCACGCTCCCCCTAAAGCGTTGCCGTACCCTCTCCTGGACCCTAAACCGTCCCCGTCCCCTAACCCTAACCCTAGCCCGAACCCTAACCCTAACCCTTCCCCGAAGCCTGACCCTCACCCGTCCCCTAATCCTAACCCGTACGCTAACACTAACCCGCGCCCTCACACGCACGCTCCCCCTAAAGCGTTGCCGTACCCTCACCTGGACCCTAAACCGTCCCCATCCCCTAACCCTAACCCTAGCCCAAACCCTAACCCTAACCCTTCCCCGAAGCCTGACCCTCACACGTCCCCTAATCCTAACCCGTACGCTAACACTAACCCGCGCCCTCACACGCACGTTCGCCCTAAAGCGTTGCCGTACCCTCACCTGGACCCTAAACCGTCCCCGTACCCTAACCCTAACCCTAGCCTGAACCCTAATCCTAACCCTTCCTTGAAGCCTGACACTCACCCGTCCACTAATCCTAACCCGTACGCTAACACTAACCCGCGCCCTCACACGCACGCTCCCCCTAAAGCGTTCCCGTACCCTCACCTGGACCCTAAACCGTCCCCGTCCCCTAACCCTAACCCTAGCCCGAACCCTAACCCTAACCCTTCCCCGAAGCCTGACCCTCACCCGTCCCCTAATCCTCACCCGTACGCTAACACTAACCCGCGCCCTCACACGCACGCTCCCCCTAAAGCGTTGCCGTACCCTCACCTGGAACCTAAACCGTCCCCGTCCCCTAACCCTAACCCTAGCCCGAACCCTAAACCTAACCCTTCCCCGAAGCCTGACCCTCACCCGTCCCCTAATCCTAACCCGTACACTAACACGAACCCGCGCCCTCACACGCACGCTCCCCCTAAAGCGTTGCCGTACCCTCACCTGGACCCTAAACCGTCCCCATCCCCTAACCCTAACCCTAGCCCGAACCGTAACCCTAACCCTTCCCCGAAGCCTGACCCTCACCCGTCCCCTAATCCTAACCCGTACGCTAACACTAACCCGCGCCCTCACACGCACGCTCCCCCTAAAGCGTTGCCGTACCCTCACGTGGACCCTAAACCGTCCCCGTCCCCTAACCCTAACCCTAGCCAGAACCCTAACACTAACCCTTCCCCGAAGCCTGACCCTCACCCGTCCCCTAATCCTAACACGTACGCTAACACTAACCCGCGCCCTCACATGCACGCTGCCCTTAAAGCGTTGCCGTACCCACACCTGGACCCTAAACCGTCCCCGTCCCCTAACCCTAACCCTAGCCCGAACCCTAACCCTAACTCTTCCCCGAAGCCTGACCCTCACTCGTCCACTAATCCTAACCCGTACGCTAACAATAACCCGCGCCCTCACACGCACGCTCCCCCTAAAGCGTTGCCGTACCCTCACCTGGACCCTAAACCGTCCCTGTCCCCTAACCCTAACCCTAGCCCGAACCCTAACCCTAACCCTTCCCCGAAGCCTGACCCTCACCCGTCCCCTAATCCTAACCCGTACGCTAACACTAACCCGCGCCCTCACACGCACGCTCCCCCTAAAGCGTTACCGTACCCTCACCTGGACCCTAAACCGTCCCCGTCCCCTAACCCTAACCCGAGCCCGAACCCTAACCCTAACCCTTCCCCGAAGCCTGACCCTCACCCGTCCCCTAATCCTAACCCGTACGCTAAAACTAACCCGCGCCCTCACACGCATGCTCCCCCTAAAGCGTTGCCGTACCCTCACCTGGACCCTAAACTGTCCCCGTCCCCTAACCCTAACCCTAGCCCGAACCCTAAACCTAACCCTTCCCCGAAGCCTGACCCTCACCCGTCCCCTATTCCTAACCCGTACGCTAACACTAACCCGCGCCCTCACACGCACGCTCCCCCTAAAGCGTTGCCGTACCCTCTCCTGGACCCTAAACCGTCCCCGTCCCCTAACCCTAACCCTAGCCCGAACCCTAACCCTAACCCTTCCCCGAAGCCTGACCCTCACCCGTCCCCTAATCCTAACCCGTACGCTAACACTAACCCGCGCCCTCACACGCACGCTCCCCCTAAAGCGTTGCCGTACCCTCACCTGGACCCTAAACCGTCCCCATCCCCTAACCCTAACCCTAGCCCGAACCCTAACCCTAACCCTTCCCCGAAGCCTGACCCTCACACGTCCCCTAATCCTAACCCGTACGCTAACACTAACCCGCGCCCTCACACGCACGTTCGCCCTAAAGCGTTGCCGTACCCTCACCTGGACCCTAAACCGTCCCCGTACCCTAACCCTAACCCTAGCCTGAACCCTAATCCTAACCCTTCCTTGAAGCCTGACACTCACCCGTCCACTAATCCTAACCCGTACGCTAACACTAACTCGCGCCCTCACACGCACGCTCCCCCTAAAGCGTTCCCGTACCCTCACCTGGACCCTAAACCGTCCCCGTCCCCTAACCCTAACCCTAGCCCGAACCCTAACCCTAACGCTTCCCTGAAGCCTGACCCTCACCCGTCCCCTAATCCTAACCCGTACGCTAACACTAACCCTTGCCCTCACACGCACGCTCCCCCTAAAGCGTTGCCGTACCCTCACCTGGACCCTAAACCTTCCCCGTCCCCTAACCCTAACCCTAGCCTGAACCCTAACACTAACACTTCCCCGAAGCCTGACCCTCACCCGTCCCCTAATCCTAACCCGTACGCTAACACTAACCCGCGCCCTCACACGCACGCTCCCTCTAAAGCGTTGCCGTACCCTCACCTGGACCCTAAACCGTCCCCGTCCCCTAACCCTAACCCTAGCCCGAACCCTAACCCTAACCCTTCCCTGAAGCCTGACCCTCACCCGTCCCCTAATCCTAACCCGTACGCTAACACTAACCCGCGCCCTCACACGCACGCTCCCCCTAAAGCGTTGCCGTACCCTCACCTGGACCCTAAACCGTCACCGTCCCCTAACCCTAACCCTAGCCTGAACCCTAACACTAACACTTCCCCGAAGCCTGACCCTCACCCGTCCCCTAATCCTAACCCGTACGCTAACACTAACCCATGCCCTCACACGCACGCTCCCCATAAAGCGTTGCCGTACCCTCACCTGGACCCTGAACCGTCCCCGTCCCCGTCCCCTAACCCTAGCCCGAACCCTAACCCTAACCCTTCCCCGAAGCCTGACCCTCACCCGTCCCCTAATCCTAACCCGTACGCTAACACTAAACCGCGCCCTCACACGCACGCTGCCCCTAAAGCGTTGCCGTACCCTCACCTGGACCCTAAACCGTCCCCGTCCCCTAACCCTAACCCTAGCCAGAACCCTAAACCTAACCCTTCCCCGAAGCCTGACCCTCACCCGTCCCCTAATCCTAACCCGTACGCTAACACTAACCCGCGCCCTCACACGCACGCTCCCCCTAAAGCGTTGCCGTTCCCTCACCTGGACCCTAAACCGTCCCCGTCCCCTAACCCTAACCCTAGCCCGAACCCTAACTCTAACCCTTCCCCGAAGCCTGACCCTCACCCGTCCCCTAATCCTAACCCGTACGCTAACACTAACCCGCGCCCTCACACGCACGCTCCCCCTAAAGCGTTGCCGTACCCTCACCTGGACCCTAAACCGTCCCCGTCCCCTAACCCTAACCCTAGCCCGAACCCTAACCCTAACCCTTCCCCGAAGCCTGACCCTCACCCGTCCCCTAATCCTAACCCGTACGCTAACACTAAGCCGCGCCCTCACACGCACGCTCCCCCTAAAGCGTTACCGTACCCTCACCTGGACCCTAAACCGTCCCCGTCCCCTAACCCTAACCCGAGCCCGAACCCTAACCCTAACCCTTCCCCGAAGCCTGACCCTCACCCGTCCCCTAATCCTAACCCGTACGCTAAAACTAACCCGCGCCCTCACACGCACGCTCCCCCTAAAGCGTTGCCGTACCCTCACCTGGACCCTAAACCGTCCCCGTCCCCTAACCCTAACCCTAGCCCGAACCCTAAACCTAACCCTTCCCCGAAGCCTGACCCTCACCCGTCCCCTATTCCTAACCCGTACGCTAACACTAACCCGCGCCCTCACACGAACGCTCCCCCTAAAGCGTTGCCGTACCCTCTCCTGGACCCTAAACCGTCCCCGTCCCCTAACCCTAACCCTAGCCCGAACCCTAACCCTAACCCTTCCCCGAAGCCTGACCCTCACCCGTCCCCTAATCCTAACCCGTACGCTAACAGTAACCCGCGCCCTCACACGCACGCTCCCCCTAAAGCGTTGCCGTACCCTCACCTGGACCCTAAACCGTCCCCGTCCCCTAACCCTAACCCTAGCCCGAACCCTAACCCTAACCCTTCCCCGAAGCCTGACCCTCACCCGTCCCCTAATCCTAACCCGTACGCTAACACTAACCCGCGCCCTCACATGCACGCTCCCCCTAAAGCGTTGCCGTTCCCTCACCTGGACCCTAAACCGTCCCCGTCCCCTAACCCTAACCCTTGCCCGAACCCTAACTCTAACCCTTCCCCGAAGCCTGACCCTCACCCGTCCCCTAATCCTAACCCGTACGCTAACACTAACCCGCGCCCTCACACGCACGCTCCCCCTAAAGCGTTGCCGTACCCTCACCTGGACCCTAAACCTTCCCCGTCCCCTAACCCTAACCCTAGCCTGAACCCTAACACTAACACTTCCCCGAAGCCTGACCCTCACCCGTCCCCTAATCCTAACCCGTACGCTAACACTAACCCGTGCCCTCACACGCATGCTCCCCCTAAAGCGTTGCCGTACCCTCACCTGGACCCTGAACCGTCCCCGTCCCCGCCCCCTAACCCTAGCCCGAACCCTAACCCTAACCCTTCCCCGAAGCCTGACCCTCACCCGTCCCCTAATCCTAACCCGTACGCTAACACTAAACCGCGCCCTCACACGCACGCTCCCCCTAAAGCGTTGCCGTACCCTCACCTGGACCCTAAAACGTCCCCGTCCCCTAACCCTAACCCTACCCAGAACCCTAAACCTATCCCTTCCCCGAAGCTGACCCTCACCCGTCCCCTAATCCTAAACCGTACGCTAACACTAACCCGCGCCCTCACTCGTTCGCTCCCCCTAAAGCGTTGCCTTACCCTCACCTGGACCCTAAACCGTCCCCGTCCCCTAACCCTAACCCTAGCCCGAACCCTAACCCTAACCCTTCCCCGAAGCCTGACCCTCACCCGTCCCATAATCCTAACCCGTACGCTAACACTAACCCGCGCCCTCACACGCACGCTCCCCCTAAAGCGTTGCCGTACCCTCACCTGGACCCTAAACCGTCCCCGTCCCCTAACCCTAACCCTAGCCCGAACCCTAACACTAACACTTCCCCGAAGCCTGACCCTCACCCGTCCCCTAATCCTAACCCGTACGCTAACACTAACCCGCGCCCTCACACGCACGCTGCCCTTAAAGCGTTGCCGTACCCTCACCTGGACCCTAAACCGTCCCCGTCCTCTAACCCTAACCCTAGCCCGAACCCTAACCCTAACCCTTCCCCGAAGCCTGACCCTCACCCGTCCCCTAATCCTAACCCGTACGCTAACACTAACCCGCGCCCTCACACGCACGCTCCCCCTAAAGCGTTGCCGTACCCTCACCTGGACCCTAAACCGTCCCCGTCCCCTAACCCTAACCCTAGCCCGAACCCTAAGCCTAACCCTTCCCCGAAGCCTGACCCTCACCCGTCCCCTATTCCTAACCCATACGCTAACACTAACCCGCGCCCTCACACGCACGCTCCCCCTAAAGCGTTGCCGAACCCTCTCCTGGACCCTAAACCGTCCCCGTCCCCTAACCCTAACCCTAGCCCGAACCCTAACCCTAACCCTTCCCCGAAGCCTGACCCTCACACGTCCCCTAATCCTAACCCGTACGCTAACACTAACCCACGCCCTCACACGCACGCTCCCCCTAAAGCGTTGCCGTACCCTCACCTGGACCCTAAACCGTCCCCGTCCCCTAACCCTAACCCTAGCCCGAACCCTAACCCTAACCCTTCCCCGAAGCCTGACCCTCACCCGTCCCCTAATCCTAACCCGTACGCTAACACTAACCCGCGCCCTCACACGCACGCTCGCCCTAAAGCGTTGCCGTACCCTCACCTGGACCCTAAACCGTCCCCGTCCCCTAACCCTAACCCTAGCCTGAACCCTAATCCTAACCCTTCCTTGAAGCCTGACCCTCATTCGTCCCCTAATCCTAACCCGTACGCTAACACTAACCCGCGCCCTCACACTCACGCTCCCCCTAAAGCGTTCCCGTACCCTCACCTGGACCCTAAACCGTCCCCGTCCCGTCCCCTAACCCTAGCCCGAACCCTAACCCTAACCCTTCCCTGAAGCCTGACCCTCACCCGTCCCCTAATCCTAACCCGTACGCTAACACTAACCCGCGCCCTCACACGCACGCTCCCCCTAAAGCGTTGCCGTACCCTCACCTGAACCCTAAACCTTCCCCGTCCCCTAACCCTAACCCTAGCCTGAACCCTAACACTAACACTTCCCCGAAGCCTGACCCTCACCCGTCCCCTAATCCTAACCCGTACGCTAACACTAACCCGTGCCCTCACACGCACGCTCCCCCTAAAGCGTTGCCGTACCCTCACCTGGACCCTAAACCGTCCCCGTCCCCTAACCCTAACCCTAGCCAGAACCCTAAACCTAACCCTTCCCCGAAGCCTGACCCTCACCCGTCCCCTAATCCTAACCCGTACGCTAACACTAACCCACGCCCTCACACGCACGCTCCCCCTAAAGCGTTGCCGTACCCTCACCTGGACCCTAAACCGTCCCCGTCCCCTAACCCTAAATCTAGCCCGAACCCTAACCCTAACCCTTCCCCGAAGCCTGACCCTCACACGTCCCCTAATCCTAACCCGTACGCTAACACTAACCCGCGCCCTCACACGCACGCTCGCCCTAAAGCGTTGCCGTACCCTCACCTGGACCCTAAACCGTCCCCGTACCCTAACCCTAACCCTAGCCTGAACCCTGATCCTAACCCTTCCTTGAAGCCTGACCCTCACCCGTCCCCTAATCCTAACCCGTACGCTAACACTAACCCGCGCCCTCACACGCACGCTCCTCCTAAGCGTTCCCGTACCCTCACCTGGACCCTAAACCGTCCCCGTCCCCTAACCCTAACCCTAGCCCGAACCCTAACCCTAACCCTTCCCTGAAGCCTGACCCTCACCCGTCCCCTAATCCTAACCCGTACGCTAACACTAACCCGCGCCCTCACACGCACGCTCCCCCTAAAGCGTTGCCGTACCCTCACCTGGACCCTAAACCTTCCCCGTCCCCTAACCCTAACCCTAGCCTGAACCCTAACACTAACACTTCCCCGAAGCCTGACCCTCACCCGTCCCCTAATCCTAACCCGTACGCTAACACTAACCCGTGCCCTCACACGCACGCTCCCCCTAAAGCGTTGCCGTACCCTCACCTGGACCCTGAACCGTCCCCGTCCCCGTCCCCTAACCCTAGCCCGAACCCTAACCCTAACCCTTCCCCGAAGCCTGACCCTCACCCGTCCCCTAATCCTAGCCCGTACGCTAACACTAAACCGCGCCCTCACACGCACGCTCCCCCTAAAGCGTTGCCGTACCCTCACCTGGACCCTAAACCGTCCCCGTCCCCTAACCCTAACCCTAGCCAGAACCCTAAACCTAAACCTTCCCCGAAGCTGACCCTCACCCGTCCCCTAATCCTAAACCGTACGCTAACACTAACCCGCGCCCTCACTCGTTCGCTCCCCCTAAAGCGTTGCCGTACCCTCACCTGGACCCTAAACCGTCCCCGTCCCCTAACCCTAACCCTAGCTCGAACCCTAACCCTAACCCTTCCCCGAAGCCTGACCCTCACCCGTCCCCTAATCCTAACCCGTACGCTAACACTAACCCGCGCCCTCACACTCACGCTCCCCCTAAAGCGTTGCCGTACCCTCACCTGGACCCTAAACCGTCCCCGTCCCCTAACCCTAACCCTAGCCCGAACCTTAACCCTAACCCTTCCCCGAAGCCTGACCCTCACCCGTCCCCTAATCCTAACCCGTACGCTAACACTAACCCGCGCCCTCACACGCACGCTGCCCTTAAAGCGTTGCCGTACCCTCACCTGGACCCTAAACCGTCCCCGTCCCCTAACCCTAACCCTAGCCCGAACCCTAACCCTAACCCTTCCCCGAAACCTGACCCTCACCCGTCCCCTAATCCTAACCCGTACGCTAACACTAACCCGCGCCCTCACACGCACGCTCCCCCTAAAGCGTTGCCGTACCCTCACCTGGACCCTAAACCGTCCCCGTCCCCTAACCCTAACCCTAGCCCGAACCCTAACCCTAACCCTTCCCCGAAGCCTGACCCTCACCCGTCCCCTAATCCTAACCCGTACGCTAACACTAACCCGCGCCCTCACACGCACGCTCCCCCTAAAGCGTTGCCGTACCCTCACCTGGACCCTAAACCGTCCCCGTCCCCTAACCCTAACCCTAGCCGAACCCTAACACTAACCCTTCCCCGAAGCCTGACCCTCACCCGTCCCCTAATCCTAACCCGTACGCTAACACTAACCCGCGCCCTCACACGCACGCTCCCCCTAAAGCGTTGCCGTACCCTCACCTGGACCCTAAACCGTTCCCGTCCCCTAACACTAACCCTAGCCCGAACCCTAACCCTAACCCTTCCCCGAAGCCTGACCCTCACACGTCCCCTAATCCTAACCCGTACGCTAACACTAACCCGCGCCCTCACACGCACGCTCACCCTAAAGCGTTGCCGTACCCTCACCTGGACCCTAAACCGTCCCCGTCCCCTAACACTAACCCTAGACAGAACCCTAAACCTAACCCTTCCCCGAAGCCTGACCCTCACCCGTCCCCTAATCCTAACCCGTACGCTAACACTAACCCGCGTCCTCACTCGCACGCTCCCACTAAAGCGTTGCCGTACCCTCACCTGGACCCTAAACCGTCCCCGTCCCCTAACCCTAACCCTAGCCTGAACCCTAACACTAACACTTCCCCGAAGCCTGACCCTCACCCGTCCCCTAATCCTAACCCGTACGCTAACACTAACCCGCGCCCTCACACGCACGCTCCCCCTAAAGCGTTACCGTACCCTCACCTGGACCCTAAACCGTCCCCGTCCCCTAACCCTAACCCTAGCCCGAACCCTAACCCTAACCCTTCCCGAAGCCTGACCCTCACCCGTCCCATAATCCTAACCCGTACGCTAACACTAACCCGCGCCCTCACACGCACGCTCCCCATAAAGCGTTGCCGTACCCTCACCTGGACCCTAAACCGTCCCCGTCCCCTAACCCTAACCCTAGTCCGAACCCTAACCCTAACCCTTCCCCGAAGCCTGACCCTCACCCGTCCCCTAATCCTAACCCGTACGCTAACACTAACCCGCGCCCTCACACGCACGCTCCCCCTAAAGCGTTGCCGTACCCTCACCTGGACCCTAAACCGTCCCCGTCCCCTAACCCTAACCCTAGCCCGAACCCTAACCCTAACCCTTCCCCGAAGCCTGACCCTCACACGTCCCCTAATCCTAACCCGTACGCTAACACTAACCCGCGCCCTCACACGCACGCTCGCCCTAAAGCGTTGCCGTACCCTCACCTGGACCCTAAACCGTCCCCGTACCCTAACCCTAACCCTAGGCTGAACCCTAATCCTAACCCTTCCTTGAAGCCTGACCCTCACCCGTCCCCTAATCCTAACCCGTACGCTAACACTAACCCGCGCCCTCACACGCACCCTCCCCCTAAAGCGTTCCCGTACCCTCACCTGGACCCTAAACCGTCCCCGTCCCCTAACCCTAACCCTAGCCCGAACCCTAACCTTAACCCTTCCCTGAAGCCTGACCCTCACCCGTCCCCTAATCCTAACCCGTACGCTAACACTAACCCTTGCCCTCACACGCACGCTCCCCCTAAAGCGTTGCCGTACCCTCACCTGGACCCTAAACCTTCCCCGTCCCCTAACCCTAACCCTAGCCTGAACCCTAACACTAACACTTCCCCGAAGCCTGACCCTCACCAGTCCCCTAATCCTAACCCGTACGCTAACACTAACCCGTGCCCTCACACGCACGCTCCCCCTAAAGCGTTGCCGTACCCTCACCTGGACCCTAAACCGTCCCCGTCCCCTAACACTTACCCTAGCCCGAACACTAACACTTCCCCGAAGCCTGACCCTCACCCGTCCCCTAATCCTAACCCGTACGCTAACACTAACCCGTGCCCTCACACGCACGCTCCCCCTAAAGCGTTGCCGTACCCTCACCTGGACCCTAAACCGTCCCCGTCCCCTAACACTTACCCTAGCCCGAACCCTAACCCTAACCCTTCCCCGAAGCCTGACCCTCACCCGTCCCCTAATCCTAACCCGTACGCTAACACTAACCCGCGCCCTCACACGCACGGTCCCTCTAAAGTGTTTCCGTACCCTCACCTGGACCCTAAACCGTCCCCGTCCCCTAACCCTAACCCTAGCCCGAACCCTAACCCTAACCCTTCCCTGAAGCCTGCCCCTCACCCGTCCCCTAATCCTAATCCGTACGCTAACACTAACCCGCGCCCTCACACGCACGCTACCCCTAAAGCGTTGCCGTACCCTCACCTGGATCCTAAACCGTCCCCGTCCCCTAACCCTAACCCTAGCCTGAACCCTAACACTAACACTTCCCCGAAGCCTGACCCTCACCCGTCCCCTAATCCTAACCCGTACGCTAACACTAACCCGCGCCCTCACACGCACGCTCCCCCTAAAGCGTTGCTGTACCCTCACCTGAACCCTAAACCGTCCCCGTCCCCTAACCCTAACCCTAGCCCGAACCCTAAACCTAACCCTTCCCCGAAGCCTGGCCCTCACCCGTCCCCTAATCCTAACCCGTACGCTAACACTAACCCGCGCCCTCACACGCACGCTCCCCCTAAAGCGTTGCCGTACCCTCACCTGGACCCTAAACCGTCCCCGTCCCCTAACCTTAACCCTAGCCCGAACCCTAACCCTAACACTTCCCCGAAGCCTGACCCTCACCCGTCCCCTAATCCTCACCCGTACGCTAACACTAACCCGCGCCCTCACACGCACGCTCCCCCTAAAGCGTTGCCGTACCCTCACCTGGAACCTAAACTGTCCCCGTCCCCTAACCCTAACCCTAGCCCGAACCCTAAACCTAACCCTTCCCTGAAGCCTGACCCTCACCCGTCCCCTAATCCTAACCCGTACGCTAACACTAACCCGTGCCCTCACACGCACGCTCCCCCTAAAGCGTTGCCGGACCCTCACCTGGACCCTAAACCGTCCCCGTCCCCTAACACTTACCCTAGCCCGAACCCTAACCCTAACCCTTCCCCGAAGCCTGACCCTCACCCGTCCCCTAATCCTAACCCGTACGCTAACACTAACCCGCGCCCTCACACGCACGCTCCCTCTAAAGCGTTGCCGTACCCTCACCTGGACCCTAAACCGTCCCCGTCCCCTAACCCTAACCCTAGCCCGAACCCTAACCCTAACCCTTCCCTGAAGCCTGTCCCTCACCCGTCCCCTAATCCTAACCCGTACGCTAACACTAACCCGCGCCCTCACACGCACGCTCCCACTAAAGCGTTGCCGTACCCTCACCTGGATCCTAAACCGTCCCCGTCCCCTAACCCTAACCCTAGCCTGAACCCTAACACTAACACTTCCCCGAAGCCTGACCCTCACCCGTCCCCTAATCCTAACCCGTACGCTAACACTAACCCGTGCCCTCACACGCACGCTCCCCCTAAAGCGTTGCCGTACCCTCACCTGGACCCTGAACCATCCCCGTCCCCGTCCCCTAACCCTAGCCCGAACCCTAACCCTAACCCTTCCCCGAAGCCTGACCCTCACCCGTCCCCTAATCCTAACCCGTACGCTAACACTAAACCGCGCCCTCACACGAACGCTCCCCCTGAAGCGTTGCCGTACCCTCACCTGGACCCTAAACCGTCCCCGTCCCCTAACACTAACCCTAGCCAGAACCCTAAACCTAACCCTTCCCCGAAGCCTGACCCTCACCCGTCCCCTAATCCTAACCCGTACGCTAACACTAACCCGCGTCCTCACTCGCACGCTCCCACTAAAGCGTTGCCGTACCCTCACCTGGACCCTAAACCGTCCCCGTCCCCTAACCCTAACCCTAGCCTGAACCCTAACACTAACACTTCCCCGAAGCCTGACCCTCACCCGTCCCCTAATCCTAACCCGTACGCTAACACTCACCCGCGCCCTCACACGCACGCTCCCCCTAAAGCGTTACCGTACCCTCACCTGGACCCTAAACCGTCCCCGTCCCCTAACCCTAACCCTAGCCCGAACCCTAACCCTAACCCTTCCCGAAGCCTGACCCTCACCCGTCCCATAATCCTAACCCGTACGCTAACACTAACCCGCGCCCTCACACGCACGCTCCCCATAAAGCGTTGCCGTACCCTCACCTGGACCCTAAACCGTCCCCGTCCCCTAACCCTAACCCTAGCCCGAACCCTAACCCTAACCCTTCCCCGAAGCCTGACCCTCACCCGTCCCCTAATCCTAACCCGTACGCTAACACTAACCCTTGCCCTCACACGCACGCTCCCCCTAAAGCGTTGCCGTACCCTCACCTGGACCCTAAACCTTCCCCGTCCCCTAACCCTAACCCTAGCCTGAACCCTAACACTAACACTTCCCCGAAGCCTGACCCTCACCAGTCCCCTAATCCTAACCCGTACGCTAACACTAACCCGTGCCCTCACACGCACGCTCCCCCTAAAGCGTTGCCGTACCCTCACCTGGACCCTAAACCGTCCCCGTCCCCTAACACTTACCCTAGCCCGAACCCTAACACTAACCCTTCCCCGAAGCCTGACCCTCACCCGTCCCCTAATCCTAACCCGTACGCTAACACTAACCCGCGCCCTCACACGCACGCTCCCTCTAAAGCGATGCCGTACCCTCACCTGGACCCTAAACCGTCCCCGTCCCCTAACCCTAACCCTAGCCCGAACCCTAACCCGAACCCTTCCCTGAAGCCTGTCTCTCACCCGTCCCCTAATCCTAACCCGTACGCTAACACTAACCCGCGCCCTCACACGCACGCTCCCCCTAAAGCGTTGCCGTACCCTCACCTGGATCCTAAACCGTCCCCGTCCCCTAAACCTAACCCTAACCCTAGCCTGAACCATAACACTAACACTTCCCCGAAGCCTGACCCTCACCCGTCCCCTAATCCTAACCCGTACGCTAACACTAACCCGTGCCCTCACACGCACGCTCCCCCTAAAGCGTTGCCGTACCCTCACCTGGACCCTGAACCGTCCCCGTCCCCGTCCCCTAACCCTAGTCCGAACCCTAACCCTAACCCTTCCCCGAAGCCTGACCCTCACCCGTCCCCTAATCCTAACCCGTACGCTAACACTAAACCGCGCCCTCACACGCACGCTCCCCCTAAAGCATTGCCGTACCCTCACCTGGACCCTAAACCGTCCCCGTCCCCTAACACTAACCCTAGCCAGAACCCTAAACCTAACCCTTCCCCGAAGCCTGACCCTCACCCGTCCCCTAATCCTAACCCGTACGCTAACACTAACCCGCGTCCTCACTCGCACGCTCCCACTAAAGCGTTGCCGTACCCTCACCTGGACCCTAAACCGTCCCCGTCCCCTAACCCTAACCCTATCCTGAACCCTAACACTAACACTTCCCCGAAGCCTGACCCTCACCCGTCCCCTAATCCTAACCCGTACGCTAACACTAACCCGCGCCCTCACACGCACGCTCCCCCTAAAGCGTTACCGTACCCTCAACTGGACCCTAAACCGTCCCCGTCCCCTAACCCTAACCCTAGCCCGAACCCTAACCCTAACCCTTCCCGAAGCCTGACCCTCACCCGTCCACTAATCCTAACCCGTACGCTAACACTAACCCGCGCCCTCACACGCACGCTCCCCATAAAGCGTTGCCGTACCCTCACGTGGACCCTAAACCGTCCCCGTCCCCTAACCCTAACCCTAGCCCGAACCCTAACCCTAACCCTTCCCCGAAGCCTGACCCTCACCCGTCCCCTAATCCTAACCCGTACGCTAACACTAACCCGCGCCCTCACACGCACGCTCCCCCTAAAGCGTTGCCGTACCCTCACCTGGACCCTAAACCGTCCCCGTCCCCTAACCCTAACCCTAGCCCGAACCCTAACCCTAACCCTTCCCCGAAGCCTGACCCTCACACGTCCCCTAATCCTAACCCGTACGCTAACACTAACCCGCGCCCTCACACGCACGCTCGCCCTAAAGCGTTACCGTACCCTCACCTGGACCCTAAACCGTCCCCGTACCCTAACCCTAACCCTAGCCTGAACCCTAATCCTAACCCTTCCTTGAAGCCTGACCCTCACCCGTCCCCTAATCCTAACCCGTACGCTAACACTAACCCGCGCCCTCACACGCACGCTCCCTCTAAAGCGTTGCCGTACCCTCACCTGGACCCTAAACCGTCCCCGTCCCCTAACACTAACCCTAGCCCGAACCCTAACCCTAACACTTCCCTGAAGCCTGTCCCTCACCCGTCCCCTAATCCTAACCCGTACGCTAACACTAACCCGCGCCCTCACACGCACGCTCCCCCTAAAGCGTTGCCGTACCCTCACCTGGATCCTAAACCGTCCCCGTCCCCTAACCCTAACCCTAGCCTGAACCCTAACACTAACACTTCCCCGAAGCCTGACCCTCACCCGTCCCCTAATCCTAACCCGTACGCTAACACTAACCCGTGCCCTCACACGCACGCTCCCCCTAAAGCGTTGCCGTACCCTCACCTGGACCCTGAACCGTCCCCGTCCCCGTCCCCTAACCCTAGCCCGAACCCTAACCCTAACCCTTCCCCGAAGCCTGACCATCACCCGTCCCCTAATCCTAACCCGTACGCTAACACTAAACCGCGCCCTCACACGCACGCTCCCCCTAAAGCGTTGCCGTACCCTCACCTGGACCCTAAACCGTCCCCGTCCCCTAACCCTAACCCTAGCCAGAACCCTAAACCTAACCCTTCCCCGAAGCCTGACCCTCACCCGTCCCCTAATCCTAAACCGTACGCTAACACTAACCCGCGCCCTCACTCGTTCGCTCCCCCTAAAGCGTTGCCGTACCCTCACCTGGACCCTAAACCGTCCCCGTCCCCTAACCCTAACCCTAGCCCGAACCCTAACCCTAACCCTTCCACGAAGCCTGACCCTCACCCGTCCCCTAATCCTAACCCGTACGCTAACACTAACCCGCGCCCTCACACGCACGCTCCCCCTAAAGCGTTGCCGTTCCCTCACCTGGACCCTAAACCGTCCCCGTCCCCTAACCCTAACCCTAGCCAGAACCCTAACTCTAACCCTTCCCCGAAGCCTGAGCCTCACCCGTCCCCTAATCCTAACCCGTACGCTAACACTAACCCGCGCCCTCACACGCACGCTCCCCCTAAAGTGTTGCCGTACCCTCACCTGGACCCTAAACCTTCCCCGTCCCCTAACCCTAACCCTAGCCTGAACCCTAACACTAACACTTCCCCGAAGCCTGACCCTCACCCGTCCCCTAATCCTAACCCGTACGCTAACACTAACCCGTGCCCTCACACGCACGCTCCCCCTAAAGCGTTGCCGTACCCTCACCTGGACCCTGAACCGTCCCCGTCCCCGTCCCCTAACCCTAGCCCGAACCCTAACCCTAACCCTTCCCCGAAGCCTGACCATCACCCGTCCCCTAATCCTAACCCGTACGCTAACACTAAACCGCGCCCTCACACGCACGCTCCCCCTAAAGCGTTGCCGTACCCTCACCTGGACCCTAAACCGTCCCCGTCCCCTAACCCTAACCCTAGCCAGAACCCTAAACCTAACCCTTCCCCGAAGCCTGACCCTCACCCGTCCCCTAATCCTAAACCGTACGCTAACACTAACCCGCGCCCTCACTCGTTCGCTCCCCCTAAAGCGTTGCCGTACCCTCACCTGGACCCTAAACCGTCCCCGTCCCCTAACCCTAACCCTAGCCCGAACCCTAACCCTAACCCTTCCCCGAAGCCTGACCCTCACCCGTCCCCTAATCCTAACCCGTACGCTAACACTAACCCGCGCCCTCACACGCACGCTCCCCCTAAAGCGTTGCCGTTCCCTCACCTGGACCCTAAACTGTCCCCGTCCCCTAACCCTAACCCTAGCCAGAACCCTAACTCTAACCCTTCCCCGAAGCCTGAGCCTCACCCGTCCCCTAATCCTAACCCGTACGCTAACACTAACCCGCGCCCTCACACGCACGCTCCCCCTAAAGTGTTGCCGTACCCTCACCTGGACCCTAAACCTTCCCCGTCCCCTAACCCTAACCCTAGCCTGAACCGTAACACTAACACTTCCCCGAAGCCTGACCCTCACCCGTCCCCTAATCCTAACCCGTACGCTAACACTAAACCGTGCCCTCACACGCACGCTCCCCCTAAAGCGTTGCCGTACCCTCACCTGGACCCTGAACCGTCCCCGTCCCCGTCCCCTAACCCTAGCCCGAACCCTAACCCTAACCCTTCCCCGAAGCCTGACCCTCACCCGTCCCCTAATCCTAACCCGTACGCTAACACTAAACCGCGCCCTCACACGCACGCTCCCCCTAAAGCGTTGCCGTACCCTCACCTGGACCCTAAACCGTCCCCGTCCCCTAACCCTAACCCTAGCCAGAACCCTAAACCTAACCCTTCCCCGAAGCCTGACCCTCACCCGTCCCCTAATCCTAAACCGTACGCTAACACTAACCCGCGCCCTCACTCGTTCGCTCCCCCTAAAGCGTTGCCGTACTCTCACCTGGACCCTAAACTATCCCCGTCCCCTAACCCTAACCCTAGCCCGAACCCTAACCCTAACCCTTCCCCGAAGCCTGACCCTCACCCGTCCCCTAATCCTAACCCGTACGCTAACACTAACCCGCGCCCTCACACGCACGCTCCCCCTAAAGCGTTGCCATTCCCTCACCTGGACCCTAAACCGTCCCCGTCCCCTAACCCTAACCCTAGCCCGAACCCTAACCCTAACCCTTCCCCGAAGCCTGACCCTCACCCGTCCCCTAATCCTAACCCGTACACTAACACGAACCCGCGCCCTCACACGCACGCTCCCCCTAAAGCGTTGCCGTACCCTCACCTGGACCCTAAACCGTCCCCATCCCCTAACCCTAACCCTAGCCCGAACCCTAACCCTAACCCTTCCCCGAAGCCTGACCCTCACCCGTCCCCTAATCCTAACCCGTACGCTAACACTAACACGCGCCCTCACACGCACGCTCCCCCTAAAGCGTTGCCGTACCCTCACCTGGACCCTAAACCGTCCCCGTCCCCTAACCCTAACCCTAGCCAGAACCCTAAACCTAACCCTTCCCCGAAGCCTGACCCTCACCCGTCCCCTAATCCTAACCCGTACGCTAACACTAACCCGCGTCCTCACTCGCACGCTCCCACTAAAGCGTTGCCGTACCCTCACCTGGACCCTAAACCGTCCCCGTCCCCTAACCCTAACCCTAGCCCGAACCCTAACCCTAACCCTTCCCCGAAGCCTGACCCTCACCCGTCCCCTAATCCTTACCCGTACGCTAACACTAAACCGCGCCCTCACACGCACGTTCCCCCTAAAGCGTTGCCGTACCCTCACCTGGACCCTAAACCGTCCCTGTCCCCTAACCATAACCCTAGCACGAACCCTAACCCTAACCCTTCCCCGAAGCCTGACCCTCACCCATCCCCTAATCCTAACCCGTACGCTAACACTAACCAGCGCCCTCACATGCACGCTGCCCCTAAAGCGTTGCCGTACCCTCACCTGGACCCTAAACCGTCCCCGTCCCCTAACCCTAACTCTAGCCCGAACCCTAACCCTAACCCTTCCCCGAAGCCTGACCCTCACCCGTCCCCTCATCCTAAACCGTACGCTAAAACTAACCCGCGCCCTCACACGCACTCTCCCCCTAAAGCGTTGCCGTACCCTCACCTGGACCCTAAACCGTCCCCGTCCCTTAACCCTAACCCTAGCCGGAACCCTAACCCTAACCCTTCCCCGAAGACTGACCCTCACCCGTCCCCTAATCCTAACCCGTACGCTAACACTAACCCGCGCCCTCACACGCACGCTCCCCCTAAAGCGTTACCGTACCCTCACCTGGACCCTAAACCATCCCCGTCCCCTAACCCTAACCCTAGCCCGAACCCTAACCCTAACCCTTCCCCGAAGCCTGACCCTCACCCGTCCCCTAATCCTAACCCGTACGCTAAAACTAACCCGCGCCCTCACACGCATGCTCCCCCTAAAACGTTGCCGTACCCTCACCTGGACCCTAAACCGTCCCCGTCCCCTAACCCTAACCCTAGCCCGAACCCTAAACCTAACGCTTCCCCGAAGCCTGACCCTCACCCGTCCCCTATTCCTAACCCGTACGCTAACACTAACCCGCGCCCTCACACGCACGCTCCCCCTAAAGCGTTGCCGTACCCTCACCTGGACCCTAAACCGTCCCCGTACCCTAACCCTAACCCTAGCCTGAACCCTAATCCTAACACTTCCTTGAAGCCTGACCCTCACCCGTCCCCTAATCCTAACCCGTACGCTAACACTAACCCTTGCCCTCACACGCACGCTCCCCCTAAAGCGTTGCCGTACCCTCACCTGGACCCTAAACCTTCCCCGTCCCCTAACCCTAACCCTAGCCTGAACCCTAACACTAACACTTCCCCGAAGCCTGACCCTCACCCGTCCCCTAATCCTAACCCGTACGCTAACACTAACCCGTGCCCTCAAACGCACGCCCCCCCTAAAGCGTTGCCGTACCCTCACCTGGACCCTAAACCGTCCCCGTCCCCTAACACTTACCCTAGCCCGAACCCTAACCCTAACCCTTCCCCGAAGCCTGACCCTCACCCGTCCCCTAATCCTAACCCGTACGCTAACACTAACCCACGCCCTCACATGCACGCTCCCTCTAAAGCGTTGCCGTACCCTCACCTGGACCCTAAACCGTCCCCGTCCCCTAACCCTAACACTAGCCCGAACCCTAAACCTAACACTTCCCTGAAGCCTGACCCTCACCCGTCCCCTAATCCTAACCCGTACGCTAACACTAACCCGCGCCCTCACACGCACGCTCCCCCTAAAGCGTTGCCGTACCCTCACCTGGATCCTAAACCGTCCCCGTCCCCTAACCCTAACCCTAGCCTGAACCCTAACACTAACACTTCCCCGAAGCCTGCCCTCACCCGTCCCCTAATCCTAAACCGTACGCTAACACTAACCCGTGCCCTCACACGCACGCTCCCCCTAAAGCGTTGCCGTACCCTCACCTGGAACCTAAACCGTCCCCGTCCCCTAACCCTAACCCTAGCCCGAAACCTAAAGCTAACCCTTCCCCGAAGCCTGACCCTCACCCGTCCCCTAATCCTAACCCGTACACTAACACGAACCCGCGCCCTCACACGCACGCTCCCCCTAAAGCGTTGCCGTACCCTCACCTGGAACCTAAACCGTCCCCATCCCCTAACCCTAACCCTAGCCCGAACCCTAACCCTAACCCTTCCCCGAAGCCTGACCCTCACCCGTCCCCTAATCCTAACCCGTACGCTAACACTAACCCGCGCCCTCACACGCACGCTCCCCCTAAAGCGTTGCCGTACCCTCACCTGGACCCTAAACCGTCCCCGTCCCCTAACCCTAACCCTAGCCAGAACCCTAAACCTAACCCTTCCCCGAAGCCTGACCCTCACCCGTCCCCTAATCCTAACCCGTACGCTAACACTAACCCGCGTCCTCACTCGCACGCTCCCACTAAAGCGTTGACGTACCCTCACCTGGACCCTAAACCGTCCCCGTCCCCTAACCCTAACCCTAGCCCGAACCCTAACCCTAACCCTTCCCCGAAGCCTGACCCTCACCCGTCCCCTAATCCTTACCCGTACGCTAACACTAAACCGCGCCCTCACACGCACGCTCCCCCTAAAGCGTTGCCGTACCCTCACCTGGACCCTAAACCGTCCCCATCCCCTAACCCTAACCCTAGCCCGAACCCTAACCCTAACCCTTCCCCGAAGCCTGACCCTCACCCATCCCCTAATCCTAACCCGTACGCTAACACTAACCAGCGCCCTCACATGCACGCTGCCCCTAAAGCGTTGCCGTACCCTCACCTGGACCCTAAACCGTCCCCGTCCCCTAACCCTAACCCTAGCCCGAACCCTAACCCTAACTCTTCCCCGAAGCCTGACCCTCACTCGTCCACTAATCCTAACCCGTACGCTAAGAATAACCCGCGCCCTCACACGCACGCTCCCCCTAAAGCGTTGCCGTACCCTCACCTGGACCCTAAACCGTCCCTGTCCCCTAACCCTAACCCTAGCCCGAACCCTAACCCTAACCCTTCCCCGAAGCCTGACCCTCACCCGTCCCCTAATCCTAACCCGTACGCTAACACTAACCCGCGCCCTCACACGCACGCTCCCCCTAAAGCGTTACCGTACCCTCACCTGGACCCTAAACCGTCCCCGTCCCCTAACCCTAACCCGAGCCCGAACCCTAACCCTAACCCTTCCCCGAAGCCTGACCCTCACCCGTCCCCTAATCCTAACCCGTACGCTAAAACTAACCCGCGCCCTCACACGCATGCTCCCCCTAAAGCGTTGCCGTACCCTCACCTGGACCCTAAACCGTCCCCGTCCCCTAACCCTAACCCTAGCCCGAACCCTAAACCTAACCCTTCCCCGAAGCCTGACCCTCACCCGTCCCCTATTCCTAACCCGTACGCTAACACTAACCCGCGCCCTCACACGCACGCTCCCCCTAAAGCGTTGCCGTACCCTCTCCTGGACCCTAAACCGTCCCCGTCCCCTAACCCTAACCCTAGCCCGAACCCTAACCCTAACCCTTCCCCGAAGCCTGACCCTCACCCGTCCCCTAATCCTAACCCGTACGCTAACACTAACCCGCGCCCTCACACGCACGCTCCCCCTAAAGCGTTGCCGTACCCTCACCTGGACCCTAAACCGTCCCCATCCCCTAACCCTAACCCTAGCCCAAACCCTAACCCTAACCCTTCCCCGAAGCCTGACCCTCACACGTCCCCTAATCCTAACCCGTACGCTAACACTAACCCGCGCCCTCACACGCACGTTCGCCCTAAAGCGTTGCCGTACCCTCACCTGGACCCTAAACCGTCCCCGTACCCTAACCCTAACCCTAGCCTGAACCCTAATCCTAACCCTTCCTTGAAGCCTGACACTCACCCGTCCACTAATCCTAACCCGTACGCTAACACTAACCCGCGCCCTCACACGCACGCTCCCCCTAAAGCGTTCCCGTACCCTCACCTGGACCCTAAACCGTCCCCGTCCCCTAACCCTAACCCTAGCCCGAACCCTAACCCTAACCCTTCCCCGAAGCCTGACCCTCACCCGTCCCCTAATCCTCACCCGTACGCTAACACTAACCCGCGCCCTCACACGCACGCTCCCCCTAAAGCGTTGCCGTACCCTCACCTGGAACCTAAACCGTCCCCGTCCCCTAACCCTAACCCTAGCCCGAACCCTAAACCTAACCCTTCCCCGAAGCCTGACCCTCACCCGTCCCCTAATCCTAACCCGTACACTAACACGAACCCGCGCCCTCACACGCACGCTCCCCCTAAAGCGTTGCCGTACCCTCACCTGGACCCTAAACCGTCCCCATCCCCTAACCCTAACCCTAGCCCGAACCCTAACCCTAACCCTTCCCCGAAGCCTGACCCTCACCCGTCCCCTAATCCTAACCCGTACGCTAACACTAACCCGCGCCCTCACACGCACGCTCCCCCTAAAGCGTTGCCGTACCCTCACCTGGACCCTAAACCGTCCCCGTCCCCTAACCCTAACCCTAGCCAGAACCCTAACACTAACCCTTCCCCGAAGCCTGACCCTCACCCGTCCCCTAATCCTAACACGTACGCTAACACTAACCCGCGCCCTCACATGCACGCTGCCCCTAAAGCGTTGCCGTACCCACACCTGGACCCTAAACCGTCCCCGTCCCCTAACCCTAACCCTAGCCCGAACCCTAACCCTAACTCTTCCCCGAAGCCTGACCCTCACTCGTCCACTAATCCTAACCCGTACGCTAACAATAACCCGCGCCCTCACACGCACGCTCCCCCTAAAGCGTTGCCGTACCCTCACCTGGACCCTAAACCGTCCCTGTCCCCTAACCCTAACCCTAGCCCGAACCCTAACCCTAACCCTTCCCCGAAGCCTGACCCTCACCCGTCCCCTAATCCTAACCCGTACGCTAACACTAACCCGCGCCCTCACACGCACGCTCCCCCTAAAGCGTTACCGTACCCTCACCTGGACCCTAAACCGTCCCCGTCCCCTAACCCTAACCCGAGCCCGAACCCTAACCCTAACCCTTCCCCGAAGCCTGACCCTCACCCGTCCCCTAATCCTAACCCGTACGCTAAAACTAACCCGCGCCCTCACACGCATGCTCCCCCTAAAGCGTTGCCGTACCCTCACCTGGACCCTAAACTGTCCCCGTCCCCTAACCCTAACCCTAGCCCGAACCCTAAACCTAACCCTTCCCCGAAGCCTGACCCTCACCCGTCCCCTATTCCTAACCCGTACGCTAACACTAACCCGCGCCCTCACACGCACGCTCCCCCTAAAGCGTTGCCGTACCCTCTCCTGGACCCTAAACCGTCCCCGTCCCCTAACCCTAACCCTAGCCCGAACCCTAACCCTAACCCTTCCCCGAAGCCTGACCCTCACCCGTCCCCTAATCCTAACCCGTACGCTAACACTAACCCGCGCCCTCACACGCACGCTCCCCCTAAAGCGTTGCCGTACCCTCACCTGGACCCTAAACCGTCCCCATCCCCTAACCCTAACCCTAGCCCGAACCCTAACCCTAACCCTTCCCCGAAGCCTGACCCTCACACGTCCCCTAATCCTAACCCGTACGCTAACACTAACCCGCGCCCTCACACGCACGTTCGCCCTAAAGCGTTGCCGTACCCTCACCTGGACCCTAAACCGTCCCCGTACCCTAACCCTAACCCTAGCCTGAACCCTAATCCTAACCCTTCCTTGAAGCCTGACACTCACCCGTCCACTAATCCTAACCCGTACGCTAACACTAACTCGCGCCCTCACACGCACGCTCCCCCTAAAGCGTTCCCGTACCCTCACCTGGACCCTAAACCGTCCCCGTCCCCTAACCCTAACCCTAGCCCGAACCCTAACCCTAACCCTTCCCTGAAGCCTGACCCTCACCCGTCCCCTAATCCTAACCCGTACGCTAACACTAACCCTTGCCCTCACACGCACGCTCCCCCTAAAGCGTTGCCGTACCCTCACCTGGACCCTAAACCTTCCCCGTCCCCTAACCCTAACCCTAGCCTGAACCCTAACACTAACACTTCCCCGAAGCCTGACCCTCACCCGTCCCCTAATCCTAACCCGTACGCTAACACTAACCCGCGCCCTCACACGCACGCTCCCTCTAAAGCATTGCCGTACCCTCACCTGGACCCTAAACCGTCCCCGTCCCCTAACCCTAACCCTAGCCCGAACCCTAACCCTAACCCTTCCCTGAAGCCTGACCCTCACCCGTCCCCTAATCCTAACCCGTACGCTAACACTAACCCGCGCCCTCACACGCACGCTCCCCCTAAAGCGTTGCCGTACCCTCACCTGGACCCTAAACCGTCACCGTCCCCTAACCCTAACCCTAGCCTGAACCCTAACACTAACACTTCCCCGAAGCCTGACCCTCACCCGTCCCCTAATCCTAACCCGTACGCTAACACTAACCCATGCCCTCACACGCACGCTCCCCATAAAGCGTTGCCGTACCCTCACCTGGACCCTGAACCGTCCCCGTCCCCGTCCCCTAACCCTAGCCCGAACCCTAACCCTAACCCTTCCCCGAAGCCTGACCCTCACCCGTCCCCTAATCCTAACCCGTACGCTAACACTAAACCGCGCCCTCACACGCACGCTGCCCCTAAAGCGTTGCCGTACCCTCACCTGGACCCTAAACCGTCCCCGTCCCCTAACCCTAACCCTAGCCAGAACCCTAAACCTAACCCTTCCCCGAAGCCTGACCCTCACCCGTCCCCTAATCCTAACCCGTACGCTAACACTAACCCGCGCCCTCACACGCACGCTCCCCCTAAAGCGTTGCCGTTCCCTCACCTGGACCCTAAACCGTCCCCGTCCCCTAACCCTAACCCTAGCCCGAACCCTAACTCTAACCCTTCCCCGAAGCCTGACCCTCACCCGTCCCCTAATCCTAACCCGTACGCTAACACTAACCCGCGCCCTCACACGCACGCTCCCCCTAAAGCGTTGCCGTACCCTCACCTGGACCCTAAACCGTCCCCGTCCCCTAACCCTAACCCTAGCCCGAACCCTAACCCTAACCCTTCCCCGAAGCCTGACCCTCACCCGTCCCCTAATCCTAACCCGTACGCTAACACTAAGCCGCGCCCTCACACGCACGCTCCCCCTAAAGCGTTACCGTACCCTCACCTGGACCCTAAACCGTCCCCGTCCCCTAACCCTAACCCGAGCCCGAACCCTAACCCTAACCCTTCCCCGAAGCCTGACCCTCACCCGTCCCCTAATCCTAACCCGTACGCTAAAACTAACCCGCGCCCTCACACGCACGCTCCCCCTAAAGCGTTGCCGTACCCTCACCTGGACCCTAAACCGTCCCCGTCCCCTAACCCTAACCCTAGCCCGAACCCTAAACCTAACCCTTCCCCGAAGCCTGACCCTCACCCGTCCCCTATTCCTAACCCGTACGCTAACACTAACCCGCGCCCTCACACGAACGCTCCCCCTAAAGCGTTGCCGTACCCTCTCCTGGACCCTAAACCGTCCCCGTCCCCTAACCCTAACCCTAGCCCGAACCCTAACCCTAACCCTTCCCCAAAGCCTGACCCTCACCCGTCCCCTAATCCTAACCCGTACGCTAACAGTAACCCGCGCCCTCACACGCACGCTCCCCCTAAAGCGTTGCCGTACCCTCACCTGGACCCTAAACCGTCCCCGTCCCCTAACCCTAACCCTAGCCCGAACCCTAACCCTAACCCTTCCCCGAAGCCTGACCCTCACCCGTCCCCTAATCCTAACCCGTACGCTAACACTAACCCGCGCCCTCACATGCACGCTCCCCCTAAAGCGTTGCCGTTCCCTCACCTGGACCCTAAACCGTCCCCGTTCCCTAACCCTAACCCTTGCCCGAACCCTAACTCTAACCCTTCCCCGAAGCCTGACCCTCACCCGTCCCCTAATCCTAACCCGTACGCTAACACTAACCCGCGCCCTCACACGCACGCTCCCCCTAAAGCGTTGCCGTACCCTCACCTGGACCCTAAACCTTCCCCGTCCCCTAACCCTAACCCTAGCCTGAACCCTAACACTAACACTTCCCCGAAGCCTGACCCTCACCCGTCCCCTAATCCTAACCCGTACGCTAACACTAACCCGTGCCCTCACACGCATGCTCCCCCTAAAGCGTTGCCGTACCCTCACCTGGACCCTGAACCGTCCCCGTCCCCGCCCCCTAACCCTAGCCCGAACCCTAACCCTAACCCTTCCCCGAAGCCTGACCCTCACCCGTCCCCTAATCCTAACCCGTACGCTAACACTAAACCGCGCCCTCACACGCACGCTCCCCCTAAAGCGTTGCCGTACCCTCACCTGGACCCTAAACCGTCCCCGTCCCCTAACCCTAACCCTACCCAGAACCCTAAACCTATCCCTTCCCCGAAGCTGACCCTCACCCGTCCCCTAATCCTAAACCGTACGCTAACACTAACCCGCGCCCTCACTCGTTCGCTCCCCCTAAAGCGTTGCCTTACCCTCACCTGGACCCTAAACCGTCCCCGTCCCCTAACCCTAACCCTAGCCCGAACCCTAACCCTAACCCTTCCCCGAAGCCTGACCCTCACCCGTCCCATAATCCTAACCCGTACGCTAACACTAACCCGCGCCCTCACACGCACGCTCCCCCTAAAGCGTTGCCGTACCCTCACCTGGACCCTAAACCGTCCCCGTCCCCTAACCCTAACCCTAGCCCGAACCCTAACACTAACACTTCCCCGAAGCCTGACCCTCACCCGTCCCCTAATCCTAACCCGTACGCTAACACTAACCCGCGCCCTCACACGCACGCTGCCCTTAAAGCGTTGCCGTACCCTCACCTGGACCCTAAACCGTCCCCGTCCTCTAACCCTAACCCTAGCCCGAACCCTAACCCTAACCCTTCCCCGAAGCCTGACCCTCACCCGTCCCCTAATCCTAACCCGTACGCTAACACTAACCCGCGCCCTCACACGCATGCTCCCCCTAAAGCGTTGCCGTACCCTCACCTGGACCCTAAACCGTCCCCGTCCCCTAACCCTAACCCTAGCCCGAACCCTAAGCCTAACCCTTCCCCGAAGCCTGACCCTCACCCGTCCCCTATTCCTAACCCATACGCTAACACTAACCCGCGCCCTCACACGCACGCTCCCCCTAAAGCGTTGCCGAACCCTCTCCTGGACCCTAAACCGTCCCCGTCCCCTAACCCTAACCCTAGCCCGAACCCTAACCCTAACCCTTCCCCGAAGCCTGACCCTCACACGTCCCCTAATCCTAACCCGTACGCTAACACTAACCCGCGCCCTCACACGCACGCTCCCCCTAAAGCGTTGCCGTACCCTCACCTGGACCCTAAACCGTCCCCGTCCCCTAACCCTAACCCTAGCCCGAACCCTAACCCTAACCCTTCCCCGAAGCCTGACCCTCACCCGTCCCCTAATCCTAACCCGTACGCTAACACTAACCCGCGCCCTCACACGCACGCTCGCCCTAAAGCGTTGCCGTACCCTCACCTGGACCCTAAACCGTCCCCGTACCCTAACCCTAACCCTAGCCTGAACCCTAATCCTAACCCTTCCTTGAAGCCTGACCCTCATTCGTCCCCTAATCCTAACCCGTACGCTAACACTAACCCGCGCCCTCACACTCACGCTCCCCCTAAAGCGTTCCCGTACCCTCACCTGGACCCTAAACCGTCCCCGTCCCGTCCCCTAACCCTAGCCCGAACCCTAACCCTAACCCTTCCCTGAAGCCTGACCCTCACCCGTCCCCTAATCCTAACCCGTACGCTAACACTAACCCGCGCCCTCACACGCACGCTCCCCCTAAAGCGTTGCCGTACCCTCACCTGAACCCTAAACCTTCCCCGTCCCCTAACCCTAACCCTAGCCTGAACCCTAACACTAACACTTCCCCGAAGCCTGACCCTCACCCGTCCCCTAATCCTAACCCGTACGCTAACACTAACCCGTGCCCTCACACGCACGCTCCCCCTAAAGCGTTGCCGTACCCTCACCTGGACCCTAAACCGTCCCCGTCCCCTAACCCTAACCCTAGCCAGAACCCTAAACCTAACCCTTCCCCGAAGCCTGACCCTCACCCGTCCCCTAATCCTAACCCGTACGCTAACACTAACCCACGCCCTCACACGCACGCTCCCCCTAAAGCGTTGCCGTACCCTCACCTGGACCCTAAACCGTCCCCGTCCCCTAACCCTAAATCTAGCCCGAACCCTAACCCTAACCCTTCCCCGAAGCCTGACCCTCACACGTCCCCTAATCCTAACCCGTACGCTAACACTGACCCGCGCCCTCACACGCACGCTCGCCCTAAAGCGTTGCCGTACCCTCACCTGGACCCTAAACCGTCCCCGTACCCTAACCCTAACCCTAGCCTGAACCCTGATCCTAACCCTTCCTTGAAGCCTGACCCTCACCCGTCCCCTAATCCTAACCCGTACGCTAACACTAACCCGCGCCCTCACACGCACGCTCCTCCTAAGCGTTCCCGTACCCTCACCTGGACCCTAAACCGTCCCCGTCCCCTAACCCTAACCCTAGCCCGAACCCTAACCCTAACCCTTCCCTGAAGCCTGACCCTCACCCGTCCCCTAATCCTAACCCGTACGCTAACACTAACCCGCGCCCTCACACGCACGCTCCCCCTAAAGCGTTGCCGTACCCTCACCTGGACCCTAAACCTTCCCCGTCCCCTAACCCTAACCCTAGCCTGAACCCTAACACTAACACTTCCCCGAAGCCTGACCCTCACCCGTCCCCTAATCCTAACCCGTACGCTAACACTAACCCGTGCCCTCACACGCACGCTCCCCCTAAAGCGTTGCCGTACCCTCACCTGGACCCTGAACCGTCCCCGTCCCCGTCCCCTAACCCTAGCCCGAACCCTAACCCTAACCCTTCCCCGAAGCCTGACCCTCACCCGTCCCCTAATCCTAACCCGTACGCTAACACTAAACCGCGCCCTCACACGCACGCTCCCCCTAAAGCGTTGCCGTACCCTCACCTGGACCCTAAACCGTCCCCGTCCCCTAACCCTAACCCTAGCCAGAACCCTAAACCTAAACCTTCCCCGAAGCTGACCCTCACCCGTCCCCTAATCCTAAACCGTACGCTAACACTAACCCGCGCCCTCACTCGTTCGCTCCCCCTAAAGCGTTGCCGTACCCTCACCTGGACCCTAAACCGTCCCCGTCCCCTAACCCTAACCCTAGCTCGAACCCTAACCCTAACCCTTCCCCGAAGCCTGACCCTCACCCGTCCCCTAATCCTAACCCGTACGCTAACACTAACCCGCGCCCTCACACTCACGCTCCCCCTAAAGCGTTGCCGTACCCTCACCTGGACCCTAAACCGTCCCCGTCCCCTAACCCTAACCCTAGCCCGAACCTTAACCCTAACCCTTCCCCGAAGCCTGACCCTCACCCGTCCCCTAATCCTAACCCGTACGCTAACACTAACCCGCGCCCTCACACGCACGCTGCCCTTAAAGCGTTGCCGTACCCTCACCTGGACCCTAAACCGTCCCCGTCCCCTAACCCTAACCCTAGCCCGAACCCTAACCCTAACCCTTCCCCGAAGCCTGACCCTCACCCGTCCCCTAATCCTAACCCGTACGCTAACACTAACCCGCGCCCTCACACGCACGCTCCCCCTAAAGCGTTGCCGTACCCTCACCTGGACCCTAAACCGTCCCCGTCCCCTAACCCTAACCCTAGCCCGAACCCTAAACCTAACCCTTCCCCGAAGCCTGACCCTCACCCGTCCCCTATTCCTAACCCATACGCTAACACTAACCCGCACCCACACACGCACGCTCCCCCTAAAGCGTTGCCGAACCCTCTCCTGGACCCTAAACCGTCCCCGTCCCCTAACCCTATCCCTAGCCCGAACCCTAACCCTAACTCTTCCCCGAAGCCTGACCCTCACCCGTCCCCTAATCCTAACCCGTACGCTAACACTAACCCGCGCCCTCACACGCACGCTCCCCCTAAAGCGTTGCCGTACCCTCACCTGGACCCTAAACCGTCCCCGTCCCCTAACCCTAACCCTAGCCCGAACCCTAACCCTAACCCTTCCCCGAAGCCTGACCCTCACCCGTCCCCTAATCCTAACCCGTACGCTAACACTAACCCGCGCCCTCACATGCACGCTCCCCCTAAAGCGTTGCCGTACCCTCACCTGGACCCTAAACCGTCCCCGTCCCCTAACCCTAACCCTAGCCCGAACCCTAACACTAACACTTCCCCGAAGCCTGACCCTCACCCGTCCCCTAATCCTAACCCGTACGCTAACACTAACCCGCGCCCTCACACGCACGCTCCCCCTAAAGCGTTGCCGTACCCTCACCTGAACCCTAAACCGTCCCCGTCCCCTAACCCTAACCCTAGCCCGAACCCTAAACCTAACCCTTCCCCGAAGCCTGGCCCTCACCCGTCCCCTAATCCTAACCCGTACGCTAACACTAACCCGCGCCCTCACACGCACGCTCCCCCTAAAGCGTTGCCGTACCCTCACCTGGACCCTAAACCGTCCCCGTCCCCTAACCTTAACCCTAGCCCGAACCCTAACCCTAACACTTCCCCGAAGCCTGACCCTCACCCGTCCCCTAATCCTCACCCGTACGCTAACACTAACCCGCGCCCTCACACGCACGCTCCCCCTAAAGCGTTGCCGTACCCTCACCTGGAACCTAAACTGTCCCCGTCCCCTAACCCTAACCCTAGCCCGAACCCTAAACCTAACCCTTCCCTGAAGCCTGACCCTCACCCGTCCCCTAATCCTAACCCGTACGCTAACACTAACCCGTGCCCTCACACGCACGCTCCCCCTAAAGCGTTGCCGGACCCTCACCTGGACCCTAAACCGTCCCCGTCCCCTAACACTTACCCTCGCCCGAACCCTAACCCTAACCCTTCCCCGAAGCCTGACCCTCACCCGTCCCCTAATCCTAACCCGTACGCTAACACTAACCCGCGCCCTCACACGCACGCTCCCTCTAAAGCGTTGCCGTACCCTCACCTGGACCCTAAACCGTCCCCGTCCCCTAACCCTAACCCTAGCCCGAACCCTAACCCTAACCCTTCCCTGAAGCCTGTCCCTCACCCGTCCCCTAATCCTAACCCGTACGCTAACACTAACCCGCGCCCTCACACGCACGCTCCCACTAAAGCGTTGCCGTACCCTCACCTGGATCCTAAACCGTCCCCGTCCCCTAACCCTAACCCTAGCCTGAACCCTAACACTAACACTTCCCCGAAGCCTGACCCTCACCCGTCCCCTAATCCTAACCCGTACGCTAACACTAACCCGTGCCCTCACACGCACGCTCCCCCTAAAGCGTTGCCGTACCCTCACCTGGACCCTGAACCATCCCCGTCCCCGTCCCCTAACCCTAGCCCGAACCCTAACCCTAACCCTTCCCCGAAGCCTGACCCTCACCCGTCCCCTAATCCTAACCCGTACGCTAACACTAAACCGCGCCCTCACACGAACGCTCCCCCTGAAGCGTTGCCGTACCCTCACCTGGACCCTAAACCGTCCCCGTCCCCTAACACTAACCCTAGCCAGAACCCTAAACCTAACCCTTCCCCGAAGCCTGACCCTCACCCGTCCCCTAATCCTAACCCGTACGCTAACACTAACCCGCGTCCTCACTCGCACGCTCCCACTAAAGCGTTGCCGTACCCTCACCTGGACCCTAAACCGTCCCCGTCCCCTAACCCTAACCCTAGCCTGAACCCTAACACTAACACTTCCCCGAAGCCTGACCCTCACCCGTCCCCTAATCCTAACCCGTACGCTAACACTCACCCGCGCCCTCACACGCACGCTCCCCCTAAAGCGTTACCGTACCCTCACCTGGACCCTAAACCGTCCCCGTCCCCTAACCCTAACCCTAGCCCGAACCCTAACCCTAACCCTTCCCGAAGCCTGACCCTCACCCGTCCCATAATCCTAACCCGTACGCTAACACTAACCCGCGCCCTCACACGCACGCTCCCCATAAAGCGTTGCCGTACCCTCACCTGGACCCTAAACCGTCCCCGTCCCCTAACCCTAACCCTAGCCCGAACCCTAACCCTAACCCTTCCCCGAAGCCTGACCCTCACCCGTCCCCTAATCCTAACCCGTACGCTAACACTAACCCTTGCCCTCACACGCACGCTCCCCCTAAAGCGTTGCCGTACCCTCACCTGGACCCTAAACCTTCCCCGTCCCCTAACCCTAACCCTAGCCTGAACCCTAACACTAACACTTCCCCGAAGCCTGACCCTCACCAGTCCCCTAATCCTAACCCGTACGCTAACACTAACCCGTGCCCTCACACGCACGCTCCCCCTAAAGCGTTGCCGTACCCTCACCTGGACCCTAAACCGTCCCCGTCCCCTAACACTTACCCTAGCCCGAACCCTAACACTAACCCTTCCCCGAAGCCTGACCCTCACCCGTCCCCTAATCCTAACCCGTACGCTAACACTAACCCGCGCCCTCACACGCACGCTCCCTCTAAAGCGATGCCGTACCCTCACCTGGACCCTAAACCGTCCCCGTCCCCTAACCCTAACCCTAGCCCGAACCCTAACCCTAACCCTTCCCTGAAGCCTGTCTCTCACCCGTCCCCTAATCCTAACCCGTACGCTAACACTAACCCGCGCCCTCACACGCACGCTCCCCCTAAAGCGTTGCCGTACCCTCACCTGGATCCTAAACCGTCCCCGTCCCCTAAACCTAACCCTAACCCTAGCCTGAACCATAACACTAACAGTTCCCCGAAGCCTGACCCTCACCCGTCCCCTAATCCTAACCCGTACGCTAACACTAACCCGTGCCCTCACACGCACGCTCCCCCTAAAGCGTTGCCGTACCCTCACCTGGACCCTGAACCGTCCCCGTCCCCGTCCCCTAACCCTAGTCCGAACCCTAACCCTAACCCTTCCCCGAAGCCTGACCCTCACCCGTCCCCTAATCCTAACCCGTACGCTAACACTAAACCGCGCCCTCACACGCACGCTCCCCCTAAAGCATTGCCGTACCCTCACCTGGACCCTAAACCGTCCCCGTCCCCTAACACTAACCCTAGCCAGAACCCTAAACCTAACCCTTCCCCGAAGCCTGACCCTCACCCGTCCCCTAATCCTAACCCGTACGCTAACACTAACCCGCGTCCTCACTCGCACGCTCCCACTAAAGCGTTGCCGTACCCTCACCTGGACCCTAAACCGTCCCCGTCCCCTAACCCTAACCCTATCCTGAACCCTAACACTAACACTTCCCCGAAGCCTGACCCTCACCCGTCCCCTAATCCTAACCCGTACGCTAACACTAACCCGCGCCCTCACACGCACGCTCCCCCTAAAGCGTTACCGTACCCTCAACTGGACCCTAAACCGTCCCCGTCCCCTAACCCTAACCCTAGCCCGAACCCTAACCCTAACCCTTCCCGAAGCCTGACCCTCACCCGTCCACTAATCCTAACCCGTACGCTAACACTAACCCGCGCCCTCACACGCACGCTCCCCATAAAGCGTTGCCGTACCCTCACCTGGACCCTAAACCGTCCCCGTCCCCTAACCCTAACCCTAGCCCGAACCCTAACCCTAACCCTTCCCCGAAGCCTGACCCTCACCCGTCCCCTAATCCTAACCCGTACGCTAACACTAACCCGCGCCCTCACACGCACGCTCCCCCTAAAGCGTTGCCGTACCCTCACCTGGACCCTAAACCGTCCCCGTCCCCTAACCCTAACCCTAGCCCGAACCCTAACCCTAACCCTTCCCCGAAGCCTGACCCTCACACGTCCCCTAATCCTAACCCGTACGATAACACTAACCCGCGCCCTCACACGCACGCTCGCCCTAAAGCGTTACCGTACCCTCACCTGGACCCTAAACCGTCCCCGTACCCTAACCCTAACCCTAGCCTGAACCCTAATCCTAACCCTTCCTTGAAGCCTGACCCTCACCCGTCCCCTAATCCTAACCCGTACGCTAACACTAACCCGCGCCCTCACACGCACGCTCC